>NC_139017.1:111953240-112553240 GCF_964374135.1 Grampus griseus
TATGCTCTAAAAATAAAACTATGCTAAATCGCTCCTGGATTCTTTTTGACATTTTATTTACTTCAGATTATTACTTTAAAAAAGACAAAATGAAGTTATTTTGTGAGGATTAAGTGATTTAGTGAAGGCACAAAGGGTATACTCAGAAAAGGACCTGTTTATATGTAGAGACGAAAGCAATTCCTTGGTAGTAAATAATCCACATAACTTTGTTACAGTAACGCGATTATTTTTACTGAGTCACAATACCATCTGATAAAATGATAACATTATTTTCCTCATTCATCACCACTTCTGATTTTATAATTAGGAAAAATGATGTAAGGCAATAAAGAAAATTTCCAAGTCCTTCCTAACGAGTTTAAGGAACAGAGCAAAGGCTTTAAGCCCTGTATCAGTCATTTTGTCTACTGTGCCTTGTTATTTCTCTTAGATGTAGAATTTCCTCTTAAGGACTAAAATAGGCATAATTTGCAAGTGCTGGCAGACAGCATTCCATTAATTACTTGAGGACAAAAGAAGCTCTTTGCTTAAAAAAGTACTTAAAAATTAATTTCTTAAAATACTTGTCTAGAGAAAAAGTAAATTGGTAAAAAAAAATGTCTAGCTTTATATTCTGAAGATTATAAAGTCCAGTTGGTCATACATAAATAAAGGCTTACATTTTCAGGATTATTACAATATGATTCATTTCATTCAACAAATATTTATTGACCTTACTGCTCCACACAAGAATGTGCTTATTGTATAGGGATAAGACACAAATTTTTGCCTTTGAGAAATTAGGGAGATCTTTCTGATAGTACAATGAATGCTTAATTTGATTTTAAAGAAGCATGGTACAGTTTATCTCTAATTTTTTTAAAGTAGTGCTTTTACTTTTTATTTTATATAACAGTAAGTCTTAACTAGGACAATTTAAGAATGGTTAAAAATAAGTACTCCAAATAATCATAAAAACAAACCAACCAACCAAAACCCATATAAGGAAACAAAGTAGTTACAACACTTATGTAAGAATGGCTGCCCTAACAGATTCAGAATCAAAATCTTTTAAACCTCCTAACCCTTCTTTTTGAATGTCCTGATAAAACATTATTTCTTTTATTACAAACTTCCAGACCTAGGGTTGCCCTCTACCCCAACACCTTTTGTTAAATAATTTTCTGAAGCACAAAAGGGCCACAATTTGGAGCTCATTATTTTCTAAGCATATTACTTATCCCCTCAGGAATAAAATAATAGTAGTGGTAGGAGTACATTCAAGAAAAGAAAAAAAGTTATTACCCACCACAATGTCTAAACCACAAGGAAAATAAAGAATGTGAATGTGAAAAAAATGTGGATGTATCAAGTATTATGCTATAAAAAGAAAATGAGTACAAAATGTGAACTTGTGGGGGTTACATCCATCCAAACAGATTTTTCAATGAAGAAAAACCAGCCCCCACAAAAAAAAAATCAGTTATTTAAGAACTAGCTTATTTTCCAATAAAATTGAAATGAAAATGAAGTGTACCTATGTCAAAATAGAATTAAAGCTTAAATATGATACAAAGACATTTGTTTCTTGTTAAGACAGAACTAACCAACTTGAAAATGCCACAGAAAACATATTTCATTTAATCCTTGAAAAACAGACTGTTAGATGCATCTCTCCTCACCCTACTGAAGTTTTTAATGTTATATATGTGTTCAGTGTTTCTTCCTAGCTACAAAGATAATACAGTCACAAGATATAAAGCTCAGAAAATTACAGGAAAAAAAATACCCCACCCACAACATATAATCCTATCTCCAGAGGTAGTAGGTAGCACTTGGATAACCATTTTACAAATCTATGATGTTAATTATCTTGCCAAAGACTACTTAGCTACTGTAATGTCAATGCTGAGATTCAATATACTGTCTTCTGGCTCCATGGCCCAGTCTTGTCAACAAAATTAACCAGTTTATTCTGGTTGAGAAAATTAGCAGTCTTCTAACAAACAAAAGATATACTAGTTTTGTATTTTTTTAAAAAAGGTTCCACTTCTATAAAGAGTAATCTAATTTACCACTCAGTCAGAGATGACCAATGAGTTGAAGATAGAATATTAAATTAATTAATACATAGAACACACTATCAAAGAAATCCTAAATGACATACAAAGGTGTGCTCTTCAAATGATTTCCACTTGATGGGCTTGCCATAACAACCAATTCTCCATTTCCTTTGTGAAACACTACCATCCCATAATCAGCAAATAGCTAAAACGTCCACACACTTCTATTCCCACTAGCCAAATTGTACTTTGAACAGTTATTTGTGTTTTCTTAATCCTGTCTGTGCTAGTTATATTCATACACAGCTAAATATCACACAAACCCATAAAACCCGAGTGGGGAAAGAAAGCTATTGTTTCTAGCATATTTAAAATCAAATGTTTCAAGAAGATGTTTTAAAAGTGAGTCTCTTTAAAAACAACTTAAAATCCTAGAAAAATAATCATAAAACCACAGAAGGACTCTTGCAGTCAGACTGTTTCACAAGTGTCTGTGAATTCTCCAATTTACAGAAACTGAAAATAAAATTTTAGCCAACGCACTAATGGTTAAGTTGCCAAGAAATTTAGTTAAATCCAACACTAATTTAGTCTTTGAAATACAACGACGATATATAATTACTGAGGCAATGGTATCTTTAATAGGAGAAAATAACATCATTGTCAGACAAAGTAATTACGAAAAAAGGTATGCAAGACTTATTGTGAATCACAGCGTAAGAGCAAAAACTGCTAAGCGTGAGATATTTTTCTTTTCCTCAACTCCACATTAAAAAATTTTACTAATACAAATTATTTACCAAAAAATGTCTATTATTTAGGTACTGAACATTTTAATACATTGCCAGCAAAATATATGTGAGTGAAATATTTTCTGGAATTAAATAGAACACTTACTGAAGTGTTAACAAATTCTTTAAACTGTGGTTTTAAAGTTCTCTGATTTTCTCCAGTGTCTAAAAATGTAAATGCTAATTTTTAGTTTCATGGATAAATACTGTTCCTATGATCTTTTTCAGGAGGCAATATACTCTAATAAGAGTTATAATTTTGTATAATAAAACATTTCAATAGATTTTCTTCTTTTCTCTTCTACTCTTGTTCTCTTAAAATGTAACTATGGGAATCAGAACAAGAAATAGAGGGGGCAGAAAAAATCTTTGATAAAATCTATTGTCCAAAATAGTCACTTGAAGACTGAAAACCTTAGTTTCAAATGACGTACTGAGTTCTTTCTTCTTATCATTTTCCCTATGACATAAATGGGTCTTTCTAGCCATATACTTCTGTTAAACAGAGTATTTTGGGATAGGTTGAAAGGTGCTATGCATCAATGAGAAATGAAAAAGATGGAGTTACAGCTATGTACATAAAGATTGTCTACAGCTGGTATACATGTCATTAATCATTCGTGTAGAAGCCTCTAGTAAGTACAAGTTACCAGGATTGTGTTACATGTTGTATGTCAACTCACCAGTCTAAATGCCCACACTGAAGATTAAGTTTGAAGATGAGGCAACTCATCCAGGAATTAATCAGATTTTAACTCTGCTCTGTGTGTGTGTGTGTGTGTGTGTGTGTGTGTGTGTGTGTGTGTGTGTGTGTGTGTGTACAGGTAAATAGGTAGATGGGTACCTCTTAATAGAATTCTATGTGAAAGAGTGAGACCAAATTAAAAAGAAAAGAATTCTCCTATTCAGCTAAAAAGAGTTAAATCACTAAATGGGGCATTCTTTCTCTTTCAATAACAAATAATACTCTTCTATCTATTCCCAAAAATAATTTCATAAATTACTGTTTAAATAATGTCATGTAATTTGCTGATAAAATTCATCACTACTTGATGATACGGCTTAGCTAATCCTCACCCATATTGATGAACATGAAAATACAAAGAGTTTAAAGAAAGAAAAAAGTACCATAGATTATAGGAGTGCACAGTTTATTTTATAGTTATCGACCTGCTCAATTGAATCATATCCATTTGAGCTTAGGAGCTTAAAATTCATTCCAAAGCTTGCCGTCCTGACATGGATATGATAAGACACAAGAACAGAAACACCACTCTGAAGTAACCTAACTGAACTGCACATGTTCTGACCCTTTTTGTCCTCCCTAGAGCTTTTGCTACCTGGCAAATGCAACTCTAAAACTGCACTTGTATCTCCAGATCTTTGCTGTTAGCCAAGCAGAAACCTATTTCTCCCTGGGACTAGCAGCCAGAGAGGTGTTCTCTGAGGAAGACTTCTAAGTGAGTGTGTGAGCTGAACTCTTACTGAACTGAATTAATTATTAACGATGCAGATGGAGCTGTCCAAATGATAAGAACAGCTCCTGACGTGTCATGATCCAAGCTTTCATTAAACCATTTCAGGCATACTAATGGTTTCCCACTGCTCATTACTTACAAGCACTTTTCTCATAGATATAATAACTCTAGTGCCTGTAGGCAAGACATTCTATAGAAATACAGAAGTAGGAAGTTTTATGTTCCATAACATGTTTTTCCTTCATTGAAAATTATTAAAAATGTACACTTATTTAATACTACTAAGTTATGTGATTTCAATTCAGAAAAGCTGGAAATGCAAAACTATGCTTTCTAGGAATATCAATAGGTACTTTTTGTTATTCCTTAGAAGGACAGTATACAAAATAATTTATATTGTATAAATTTTTAAACTGTGTCTGAACTGACTTTTAAATGACCTATATCACCATAAGGATATATACAGGTAAATATATTAATACTCAACAAACATGTGCTGTACAATCACATATTTCACTTTAGGTTACATTTGAGATGATGTTTTACACTTCAATACCACTCTGTCTTTCTGTGTTGGGACGATTAGAGGGCAAAGCAATTGCAGGAGAAGAATTACTCCCAGGATCTGTACTGTGATTGCTACCTGCTGTTTTGTTTTGTTTTGTTTTTAAGTTGGGAACACCAAAGCCCTTCACATCTCAACGTAAATGGCTTGGTAAAGGATAATGATGACAAGACTAAAAAATAATGGTAGGCTCTCACTATAAAAGGGCAATATAATAAAATGTCCTTTACCTCTTTTCTTACTGGAAGCTGAGTATATATGAACATTAACTCCTTTCGCTCAGTGAAATGTTTTTTAATACTCTAAAGACAGTATTTATCTTCAGAGATAGAAAATAAACAAAACTGCAGTAGGACAGAAATATAGATCAAATATCCCTAAAATGATTTTTACAATTTTCAAAGTATCAGTATGTTCGGCCAAGGGGTCAGGGAGAAAAAAAAAAGCTTGAGTTTTTAAGGATCATACCCCTTTCATATCAGCTGTTTGTCATTTATTTCAAGATAGGCTTAGGCTGTGTTAGCATAAGTAAGCAAAGAACAAAAAATTGGGACAATCATCTGGATTGAATAATTCTGATGAGAAATCAGCTTTCCTAAGAACACTTGAGAGTGTTTTTTACTGGTTCGATTCATACAGGCATTCATCTCAAATTTTCATTTTGCTTTCATAAGTAATTGTATAAAAGAATTCATTTTAGTGACAAAAGTAGTTTTAAGTTTCCTTGAACTACTAAATTTTTTTCTTAATTTTACTGACGTACTAGTAACTATAATTGTAATACTATTAACAGTAGAAATATCTTAATAAGCTTACTTGTGTCACCTTTTTTAAAGAAAAAACCTTAATAGGAATAAACAGTTATAGGCAATATATAAACTTGATTGTTTCATTTTCAATCTTCTAATGGTCAATAACACTTATTTGTAACAGCATGATGCTAAAACCGAGTGAAGTTTTAAATCCAAATATTTTAGCTTTTTTAAAAATTTTCAACTATATTTGAAATATTTGACTACTGATAATTTAAGTTAAAAAATACCTTAATGTCATTATACTTAAGTTGTTATCAGGTTTATTTTAAAATAAAATTTCTTAGAAACCAATATTTTTATTTGGTATTTTAAGTCTTAGAAAAGTAATGTTATTTCTAATGAGTTTAAAATTTATTTAATATTTATTTATTACGCTAAGCTTAAAAAAACCTTTTTTATGCCCTAAAAAGAATTTAGGGTGTGGACATTTATTTAAAAGTACTAAATTACTATGTGGAAATGAAGATAATAAATATTAAGCTAATGTTCTTTTACTTCCATGAAACATTCAATTCATAAATGCTACACAGGCTTGGTGCAGAGCTAATACTATAGATTTTAAAGATGTAACTTCATGAACTAAACCTCTTAACAAAAAATTCCACTACTCAAAACCAAAAGATACTATACATATCAGTTATTCCTTTCTAATTATCAAACTACTTTAAAATCATACAATCTTAACATAAAGATTAAGACCTGACATTTTTGCAAATTAAATTACAAATGAGGGAAAAGTATTTCTTAAAGGAAAGAGTGTTTTTAAAAATAGTACTAATTAGCAAGTGTATAAACTCTCAATAATGATATCGAATGTAAAATATACTACATAATTTTATTCTGTAAGCTAGACATGCTTATAAATCTTTGAATGCACAGATAAATTAACAGTAAAACAAATTATCCCTGTTTCAATTGTACTGCTAAAGCAGCAAGCTAAAAATGAAGGAAAAATAGAGTCTGCTTACCAGAATAATGAAGGTAACAGGTCCAATGAAACTCCATATGAAATAGTTATCAACATGAAGCCAGCAACTATTATGAAAAGAAAAGAATATTAAGTAGCTTCAATGGATGCTCAATATCACAAGTAAAGCAAAATTTTAAAAATCTAACAAGCAAAAGTATCTTTACACTTACCTTTAAAAATTAATTTATCATGGGCAAGAACAATTTGAATAATTCTACTGTTCTTCACTTTAGGTTTTAAATTTGATAAAGACATGCATAATTATGCTTATATGGGGAAAACAATAACTCCCCTCCACCCCAATCCTGATGGTTAAGACCTCTGACTTTACTAAGAAAAACGCGAAACTTGGTATTCCAAATTGTCTCATTTTTAAAAAGTTCTTATCTTCAAAATTTGCCTTTAGATCTGTATCTGAGCTAAAATGTTTAACCCTATGGAACACAAGAGATTAAAAAAATAAGTGGTCAGATGTAATGTTTGTTGCAAAACAGTATAGCACAAATATAACACCTCAACTGGGAATGGATGAATACTAGAAAAAAAAAAATCAAAGCATAGAATTCATACTGTATTAGAGTAAATGATGCATAAACTTATTAAGACAGATTTTACTTAGTGGTTCATTTTTCATATAACATCAAATCCCCAATGAATTTCTTTTATTTGTCTTTCATCATCTGTGTAGTCAAAAAGCTTTCTTTAGTCCAAAGAATCTTTATATAACTAATTTTATCAAAGGAAAAAATAAACAGAATTGGAAAGCAAATTCATGCCTCTAGCAAATAAAATCCTTAGAAACATGGTCTACCTTCTGTCACTTTCCATAAAAATATTTTTTTATAAATGAATGACAGTAACTTATTTTAATCCTTTCAAACTGCCTGATAAAATATTATCAAAGTAAAACATATGGGCTGGAATGTGGTACTGTCACAACTCAGAACGAGAGTTACCTAGAGGGTCGGCTGCACAAAGAGAGCTAATGAAACATTAGCTTAAAAACTGAAGTTAAACCTGTCAGATGCTTTAAGTTCAGAAAAATTTTTACCTAATATCTTTCTAAGGCCAAAAAGTTATTTACTTTTTCAATTTGTTAGAGGTCAATCTCTTGTGTTAAAAAGAAGTTCATAATTTAGAATATGACTTGCCAGAGTACAAATCCTCTCAACCTAGAAAATTACAAAAGACTTGATTGTAACTTGTGCATGGCATGCCCATTTTCTTACCAATAAGGCTTTCAGATGCTATTTTAGTCTGTCAGGGACCCTCACTGACAGCTAACAGGCTTTAAAAAGTTATTCACTTGAAAAACACTCAGGTCACTTGCAATTACTTACGCTTTTTCTGTTCCATAGCTCTTATAGTCAATAGCAGCTGAAACGCCAACCACTGTGGCAGGAAACAAGTAACCGGCAACATAGTAATATTTCTTCCTTGAATATTCACTTTCAAAAACTTCAACTAACATCAGATAGAGCTGCACACCTTCTAGGCACATCCAAGCAAAAGCAGCCAGAAAGAAAAAGTGTAGAAGTCCTGCAAATATTGGGCATGCTATCTATAAAGAAAGAAGCAAAAAACACAAGAGAACACGGGAATATAAACAGCCCACTCTAAACCTAAACAATATTCACCGATAGTACTCACTACTGTCTTTAAGATATACCATTATTTAGAGAAAATACTGCTTCTTAAAAATTTTTTTTTTCCATAAATGAAAATACTGCCAAATTTGGCTTAATGCTTATGGAGTGTAATGCTAGGTGTGCTAGAAATATCATCATTGTAAGACATTATTATTTATAGCAAAAGTAAGTGCAAATAAGAAAACATATTAATTTCTCTTCCAGAACTATTCATTTTTAAATCTGAATATCCTACTTGTAGATAAGTTGCTTTACAAATCTTTAGAACAGTTGTTTCCAAATATATTATTTCTATTTTTTTCTACTACAGAATTTTTTAAAATTTGCTTTAATGATAAATATCCCAGCTCTAATTACTTAACATTATTTTCTTGTTATACATGGAACATTCTCAAATTCATCCCAGTGCAGATGAATACAGAGTAAAGCATTAACTAATTATTAAGTTCTCTTTGCGACACTGAGACCTCATGATGGTGAATAAATTGCTCAGAATATGAGGAAATGATCACTGGTTAGAATGACTATGTAAACAAAATGAAAAATTTAAAAATCGGATCTTTTCATTTTAGCATACCCAGCATTCTTCTATTCAAATTACGTGTTTTAATAACAACCCAGAAAAATGCAACTGTACCTTAATACAAGAAATGAATTAACTCATAATAATATTACTTAATGATTGGGTTGTGTTTTATTACAAATTATCCTTCAGTATTGCCATGTCAATTATTGTAAGTTACAAGGTCAAATATTAACAGCAGCATATGTGGATACACCTGTTATAATAATAATTCTCAGAGATCCAAGGTCAACAAACAGAAGGAGTACTTACCATGTATTTTGTCTTATCAATGCCTATTAGGAAAATAAATTCAGCAATGAAAAGGTTGATACAAAGGTTCTTGTGAATAGTATTACGGTCACTCTGTAGACCACGGAAAAAGCAGAAGGTGAAGATGCAGATAGCCAGACAAACAAGGGAAATGACAATTCCCACCCAGGTGATGACTGTAAGAAGTAATTCGTGAACTCCATCTTTGTACTGAAAATTAAAAAAATGAGGAACTTTAGTATTCCTGCATTACATTAACTAAGGGTAAGATAGGTTTCACATGTGATAGCTCAACTTTTAATACTAAACTCTCTGAATATTCATGTGTGTTCAAACGGGGCTCAATACTAAAAAAAAAAAATTACGATCATATAACAGAGTTCAATATTATCTTATTGATTTTTATATTCAAAGAATGATCCATGAAAGTAGATTTTACCTAGAAAATTATGACCACAATAATTACTTACATAAACATATAGAAAACATTTTACAACAGATTAAAGACTACTTAGTTATTTCAAAATAATTGGCATTTTAATGACTTGCCAGGCTAACAAGTAGTCAAATTTTAAGTTTCTCCTTGAGTTTTTATATTATATATATATATATATACTAAAAGTTAAGCACATAATAGATCTGAGAGCTTTCATGTTATAGTTCTTAAGTATTTTTATCTCCTGGCTTATGTTCTCTTAATCACAAGAAGAAATGAATACTAAGAAATATTCCGGAAGCCATTCTGATCTTTCAAAATCTGCAGTCTGGCACAGTGTGCAAAGTCGTTAGGAAATTTAAAACAAAAGTTTTGAAATGAGATTCAAACATTCAAGATGGTGAGGGCATGTTAAACTTTAGAGCCTTCTGTCTCTTTCGCATAACCTATTGCTGTTCATTTTTTAAATCCCTGACAGCCTCTGCCTGACACCTGCCCAAAGGGAAAAACTTAGAACGAGTCTGTAAAGCACATGATTTTGAGATGTAGCAATAAATATAGTGCCAAGACTTCCTAAAATATATGGACAATGTAAAAGCAATTAGAAATCCACATTACTTTGTTTCCTTTTTAGTTACAATAAACACCCAAAGAAGGGACTACTACACAAGCTGTTTTGAATCTCTGAGGTTTTTCTCTGCTACTAATTAGAAGTGCAAATACTTACTGAAATTTTCCTGTGGGCCATGAGAATTGCAAAATTGGTTAGGTGGCTGCACGCACACGTTGTACGAGTTTTATTAGTGTCAACCAGCTTGCAGCCCTGGGTAGACCAATATCCCATCATAGTTCTCTCTGAGTAGTTCCAGAAGGAGCAGTTTGCATTGAAATAATTGTCAGGCTGGGAAATAAAATGACAAGATAAAATTAGGATTTTACACTCTAAGATGGCAATAGCCATTGTTTAATATGTGTAAAAGGTAATTTAGATTAAACTTTTCATGTTTCGGACTATAAAGTTTTTCATCAGCAGAACTGTAGACTATGTTATACAAGGCAGATATCTAACTTAAAAGGGGCTTTATAGTCCAAAACACTCTAAAGTGTACTCTAAATTACCAAAGACCCATTTTACACAATTACAATTTCCATCTTATGATTTTACATACTGATGGTCCATCAGAATCATTTTTTTTTTTCTTTTCTGACAAAATTAAAGCCATGAATTTGTTCTGAGAAAATTCTGTAAGGACCAAGTGTTTTAAAATCTATTTTGTTTGGGGCCCATTTTTGCTCTAAATGACCCAATAGGGACAATTTGAATCCTGTAGTTAGTATGTCAAGCTCTTAAGAGAGTGAAGCAACTGCAGAAGATATAAGAAGAGAATAGCCACACAAATGTATCGTTCACTAATGAATTCTGGAGATTCACGTGGCTATCTATGGGCACTTTTTCTCTCTACTATAACAACAGCCAAATTCTGCAGACAATCTTCCAACACAGTGTTTTTAGCTACCAACTTGCATCCTAAGGCACAGCAGAGGAATCGCATCTCTTCGACTCTATATTTTTAAAAACACAGGGCTTGATAACAATTGTGTTTATATGATCTGTAAACAAACAAACAAACCAAAAAGACCTGTCATACTAAAAAGGCAGAGCTATCGTGCTGCTAGGGTAACAGTTAATTTTCATTCTAAAACAAATTATAGTCATTTACATTTTCCTGTTGATTACTGAATTAGCTTTCATTAAGAATACAGTTAAATTCTAATAATCACTGAACCAGGCTCATTTAATTTTATGTTCACAGACTTAAATAAACTTGTGTCTCTGACCTAGTCCAACATTTGAAATTCAAATGGGAAGGCCTTTTCTTTCCTCTCTGCCACTTCCCCATTCCCCCTCTCTCTATCTCTAGCATGTTAGTTTTGCTTTCCTTCCTCACTGGTTTTATAATTTTCCACTACTTCATTAGCATACATAACTTACATCAATGTGTGGTAGGGTAAAAAGCACAGGATCTGTCAAGTATACTCGGCTGGATTCTTTATTGATTGAAACTGAAATGACATGGGAATTCACTGCAATGGTGCTATTTCGACCGATAAAGTCAGCACCCAGTTTTATGGTTGCATTTTCTGTACTAAGGAACTGTCCCAGACTCCGGTAAATGATGAACACCAACTTTGCAAGACCTAGGAAGGTAAAAAGTCATATGTCTTTACAGAAAATATGCTTCTGAATAAGATGAGATACAATAAAATAAGAATAAAATGAAACAAATCCTTATGGAATCTTTATTCAGATTAAGTTTACTGGGAAAGAGAAGGCATTACTTTAAATCTGCTTATAAATGCTAAGCTGTAATTGTTATATTAGGAGTCAAACACTCAGTATTTTAGAATTAATAGGTTTAACTGAACAAAAACCCTATCAATTTTTAAAAGACTTTGTTCCATCTTACCATTCCTGCTGTTCTGTTTGACGGTATTCGCAGAGAGTTGGATTGAGCTGCCTGCCCCTTTGATGCCCAGAGGAAATTTGAAGTCTTGGACCTGTCCTTCTGTACTGAGCACTGCAACTTCCAGAACTGGATAAGGCAGAAGATAAAGGAGGGGGAAAAATGGGGTATTCTCTAAATTCAACTACAAAGAGGCAAATGATAATTGCAAAGAAACCACTGTTTTCCTTTTTTTCTACGTAAAAAACTTTAGTGTTCAAGTCCAACAAAATCATGAACAAACAACTTATTCTACGAGGTCTTAAACTTTACTACTCTAAAAATTTTGGTGTAAGCATTTTAACATTTTCTTCATAGTTTTATATCTTTTGTCAACTAATTCCAGTCTTTTAGCCTACGAATATGAGTGTCTGATTTATAGTACACGACTATCAAAGTTTCATTTAAATCATTAAGTTAAACAAAAATATTTCAAAATGATTTTTGACTCTATGTTAAGTAATTTTCAACGACCATCACTTGGTAATGGTAAAACAAAATACGAACTATAAATGTGAATGCCTTTATTGCATGTAGACATCTAGTTCTATGTATATAACACATTTTAATACATAAGATTACATAGGTCAACTTTGCAGTAATAGGTTTTCTCTGGTTTCTAAAAGTAGGGAGCTCAGCATAGCATTATTCAAGAGAAAATGTCTGGCATTATGTTCAAACTTCCCATTAATTCTCACTAGCAATGATCAATTTTTACATATTCAAGTTGGGCAAAATAGGACCTGTGGGCCAAATCTGGCCTGCCACTTGTTTGGGTAAATTAAGTTTTACTGGGACACAGCCATGATTACCCATTAACATATTGTCTATGGCTGTTAAGTATTTGCAGCTTAGACCACATAGCCTGCAAAGTTTAAAATGTGTACTACTACTTGGACTTCTATAGAAAAAGTTTGCCAACCACTGCAGTATAATCCAAAGTTCAAAAATTCAAATGAAGTAGCAACACTGGAAAACACGTAAGAAAAAGAAGACAATGCATAAACATTAAGAACATTTATGTGATCAACAAGACCAATGTTGTTTAACTTTGTTTAAAAAATATAATAGTAACATCTTCAACATAAATGCTGTCTACTGTAACTCCAATAAAGACTGCAATACTTTATATCAGCATATGATTATTTAAAAGAATGAAAAAGTATCATTGTTTCCACTAAAGAAAACTATTTCATATTAGTAATTAGAATGTGCCATTTATTGATGAAATGAGAGGAACTGGATGAAAATTTTTCATTTCAGTATTTGAATTTTAAAAAGTAACACATAATTCAATAAATACAGTCCATACATTTTTCTCTGAATTTCACCCTCTCTGATGGCATATACCCTTGAATAGCTATTTCTATACTTAGACAAACATGTGTGTAAGTGTTGTATGTGCCATGCGTGTGCACGTGCACACACACACACACACACACACACACACGAGTATGATGAATTCACCCACTCTCTTTTTAGCAAAATGGACTCATACCATTACAGAGTAACTCTTGGATGCTATTTTTTAAAAATCTTTCTCAACTTTGTTTTGCAAAATACATATAGATTCAGCTGTAAATATGAAATCATAACATTGGAAATTTTTATAAGCTATGAGACCACATGTCAAGCACCTGAAATATAAGTTTATAATGAGTCATATAACTCCTAGAATTTTATCAGCTGCAAAAGCTGGTAGAGATACTTTGCTTAGAAAGATTAAGCAGGTGGGTATGTGGATGATCACCTGTCCTCATAACAGATTCCATGTTTGTGGGTAGTGGGTGAAGGGAATGAGTGACAAAAATATAATATATACCTCTCTCTTCTTCACACTAAAAGGGGTTCTCAATTATTAATTATTCTTAAAACAAGACAGAAGACAGGGTAAAAAAAGGAAATCCTTTAAGTTTTCAGTAAATGTTCCAAATATAGATACACATGTACAAAGACTTAATTTCATTCAACAAATATTTACTTATTAAAGTTTAAAATCATGTCCATAGTAAAAAATTAATAATTTGAATTTTTAAAAACAGGATCATTAATATAGATCTTAGTAGAGATGCAACAATCAACTTTATACTATAAATAAATAAGTAAACAGACAGACAAAAGGGAAAATTTTCTTGAAACACAAAACTGACTTAAATAAATAGAAACCCCAATACTTTATGACCATTTAAGAAAATGAACTCATGGTTAAATATATACTGAATGTTTAACAAACTGCTCCAGTGAATATAAGAGAATGTTTTTCAACTCATTTCACAAAACTAATATATACTCTTGATGCATAGAACAGTAAAAGGAGAGAAATTACAGGATATCCTCACTTATTTAAATTATGTAAAAATAGTTAATAAATTATATATACA
Source organism: Grampus griseus (assembly GCF_964374135.1). Taxonomy (NCBI): domain Eukaryota; kingdom Metazoa; phylum Chordata; class Mammalia; order Artiodactyla; family Delphinidae; genus Grampus; species Grampus griseus. Next base: position 111,967,710 of record NC_139017.1, read on the forward strand.
CTTTAAATATAATATTGAACAAACTGAGTTTAACTCAAAAAGGCATAGAGAAATTAATGCATTAGAAAATATATTAATGTCTTTAACCAAATTATGAAATTAAATAAGAAAAATATTAACAGAAAGAATTCAACAAATTTCAACACTCATTCAGTATAAAAAATCTTTATGAAACAGTAAGAATAAAAGAAAAATTCCTTGCCTAGATAAAGGTTTTGTTATCAGGTAATGGTTATGTATCCAAACGTACGGAAAAAAATGATGCAAAACTCTAAAAGCAATTTTTTTTAAGTCAGGATCATTCCTATCACAAGTTTTATTTAGCACTGTACTGAAGGACCTAGCTAAGGCAGTAATTCAAGAAAAATAAAAGGTACAAAGACTGGGAGGAAAAAGCAATGTGTTCATTATTTATAGAAAATATACTTAACTGCATAGTAATGGGCAGGAGACTCTATAGTATCAGAAGGAAAAGAATTTAGCAAGTCTGCAATCAGCAAAATCAACTGTACACCAATCAGCAAACAACTGGAATATGTTTTTTTTATATTTATTATTATTTTTTTTGCGGTACGTGGGCCTCTCACTGCTGTGGCCTCTCCCGTTGCGGAGCACAGGCTTCAGACGCATAGGCTCAGTGGCCATGGCTCACGGGCCCAGTGCCTCCGCGGCAAGTGGGATCCTCCCAGACTGGGGCACGAACCCGTGTCCCCTGCATCGGCAGGCGGACTCTCAACCACTGCACCACCAGGGAAGCCCCGGAATATGTAATTTTAAAAAAATACTATTCACAATAAAACTTAGTGTATGTTTCCTAGGAATACGCCTAATTGAAAAAGTACAAGACATTACTGGGAAAAATACAGAACTTAGAAAACCTAACAACAGATGGAGAATTCTGTCATGGCCCAATCTGGGAGAACTCAACAGATAAATCTGTGACACTTCTTTCAAAATCTATCTACAAACTCAGACTAATTCTAATAAAAATTCCAACAAGATTTCTTTGAGTATGTGGAACTTGACAAGACGATTTTAAAATGCACATGGAAGAGACATGACAAATAGCAGCCCAGAGGAATCCGATTCCTCAAGAAGCAGGGTTGAAAGAACTCACCAGATATTAATATTATTGAAACAAAAACAAAAGCAACAATGTAAAACAGACACTCCCAACATGTACAGAAACTTGATATATGACAGAGATATCTTTACAAACCACTGGGGACAGGAATGGCTTATGCACTGAAAGTGCTGAAACAACTGATTATCTGTATAGAAAATAATGAAATTAGTTCCCTCATTAATATTATAAACAAAATAAATTTCAGGTTGGATTAAAAACATAAATGTAAAAAGGCAAAGCTTTATCATTTCTAAAGAAAGTATAAAATCTTTATCACTGCAAAGTAGAGAAAAATTTCTTGATCAGGGGACAAAAAACCCCCCCAAAACACTATATTTTTTAAACAAGATCCCAAAAGTATCAATCCTAAAAGAAAGGATTGATAATTTGAGTTCATTATTCCGTAAAACAAAAGATTAATAAACAAGGTACAAAAGAGAAGGCACAGACAGAATAACCATTTGCAAACTATATAATCTTCAAAGAATTAGTTTCCAGAATGCATTACCTACATATAAAGAGATAGACAGGAAAAAATTGTGGACAAGAAATTCACAGGAGAGAAAATTAAAATACCCAATAAATGCATTAAGTAATCAGGGAACTGCAAATATTGTGATCAATTCAAATCTACTAGAATGACAAAATTTATGTCAATAATAAAGTGTTGACAAAGAGAGTGACGGGGAACAATGATATTACTGGTGAGAATGTAAATTGGTAAAACAACATTAGAAAGCATCGTGGCAGTATTTAGTAAAGTTAAACATGGGCATGCTCTACCACTCAAAAACTATTTCTAGGTTGTGTGTGTGTGCACGCATATATATCTTGAAAGTCACAAATGTATGAGTAAGAGGCATACAAAAACTTTCACCACAGTTTTCATAATATCAGCAAAAAAGTGTAAGCCACTAAAATATCTATCACAGGCATAGTTAAATGATTGTGCATTCTTAGAGCAAATGAATGAACTAGAGATGCACATATCAATGTGCATAAATATGAAAAATATAATGGCAAGGGAAAATTATACAATTACATTTATAGTGTGAAATCATTAACATTAAAGACATGAAAAATAACAGTTAAATGTACATACCTGTAGAGCAAAAATAAATAAATAAAAGCTTACTAATGCTAACAAAGTAAGAATGATGGTTACCCTCTTTTTCATCTGATCAGGAAGGAGGGGACCCAGGGGATTTCCAGATTATATATACCTATTTCTTTTCCCCCAAACCTGAAGCAAATATGGTAAAATGCTAAGATGTGGCTCAGTGGGTGACTGCTACACAGATGTTTATGATTTTCTCTATACTTTTGTATAGCCGACATAATATATGTTTTGTTCAACAGATTTCCTGAAAGTGAACACACGTGATTCATAGAAGAGCCACCCAGAGCCTCACTCACAGCCAGTGCTGAAGATAGGATTTTAATATATTTCTCTGTCCTTCTGTTTGTCAAATTCATCACTGAGTAGTGGCTGCAGTGAGAGGAAAGGGGAAGAAAAGTAATACAGTGTACAATGGAAAAACTAGGACCTCTGCCAGCAGACCCGCCGTGTACTAGGTTCCATCAGCCTGAGTCCCGGGGTAAAAGCAACATGGAGCCAACTGAAGATGGTAGGGAGCAAAGCAAAGCTAAGCCTCAGGTGACGTGGAGTAAAGCAGTCATAAACTTTGTTGTTGAGAGCTGCCGTGACTTTAGAGCTTTTGTTACTGCAGTATAACTAAGCTTAAATTGAGGTATACAATCAAGCTGGCTGCTAAGCCCATTGGGAAAATAAATGATAGGGAATTTTATTATGCTGGATTAGGCTGATAATAACTAAACCACATAATCAATCTTAAGATCACAAAGAAAGACAATCAAACATGATGTGCTTCTTTTCATAAGCTGCAACAGAAAGTATTGGGGGGTGGTATTTAAACCTGAGGTTATTAGACCAGCCAAAGAACCTCGAAGGGTAGAAGGAAAACTCTTCCTTTCCAGTAACAGCAATGCATCAGTCAAATGTACAACACGAACTTGTTTGTATCCTGGTTAAACAAATTAGGTATTAACAAATTTACAAAAATCAAATAACTGAAATCCCCTTTTTATCTTTCCTGTTTTTGATTTTTTTTTAAAGTATGAGAATGGCTTGTTTTTTTTTAAAGTCTAAGATACATATTAAAGTATTTAAAGTAATAATATATTAGGGTTTGCTTTAATAATACAATGGTGAGAGGAATAAGTGAAACAGGATTGGCTAGATGTTGTTGAAGCTGGGTAATGAGGATTTTTTATCAAAATTAAAAACTTCTGCTTCTCTCAAGATATCATTAAGAAAATAGAATGAAAAGTCACATGCTGAGTGACTATATATTCAGAATACATATATGAGACAAAAGATTTGTATCAGGAATATATAAATAATCTTTATAATCCAATAATAAAACAAAGAACTCAAAATGGGAAAAATCAGATACTTCACAAAAAGATATATGAATGGCCAATAAGAACATGAAAAGTTGGAACAGTTTTCAGCAAAACATAACTTTGCAACCATACAAATGCAAAATAAAACCAAAATGAGATTCCACTACAAACCACTAAAACGGCTAAAATTTAAAAAGACATTTGAAAAGACAATTGTAAATGCTGGTGAGGATGTGAAGCAACTGGAACTCTAATTGCTATTAGGAATATAAAATGGTACAATCACTTGGGAAAATAGCAGCTTTACTAATAACAGTCAAAAAGTGGGAATGACCTAAATGTATAAATAGATATACAAATAGTGTTGTGCCCTTATAATGGAAATTCAGCAATAAAAAGGACAGAATTACTGATGTTGGCACCAACATAGATGAATCTCAATAACATTATACTGTGTAAAAGAGGCCAGATCAAAAGGAGTATATAGTCTATGATACCATTCAACGGAAGGTCTAGAAAAAGCAAAACTAAACTATAGTGACATAAAGCAGATCAGTGGTTGCCTGGGGCTGGGGGTATAACAAGGCTGACTGACAAAGATTATAAAGGACCCTTTTGAGGTGGCTGAAATACTGACCATGCTGTTGGTTAAATGGGTGTACATTTGTCAAATCTCATCAAAGAGTACCATTAAAACAGCTGCTCTTATTGTATATAAATTATACCTCAAAGTTGATTTTAAAAAGCTATAATCAGGTATAATTATAACATATAACTATACCATTTTACGAGGTCATGTATAAGGGTAAATCATACAATCAAGTGAAAATAAGGATTCAAGGAGAAACCACTAAGGAGGAGAATCAAATTGTCTTAATAATCAAAGATACTGTATCCACACCCTAAATTTAGATGAGAACATAAAGTGAAGACATAAAGGGATAATGGGCTATTTTAGTTCTCATGTCTAAAAAGACAACAAGTCCTAGGAAAAAGTTGAATCTTGAATGCCATATTAAATTACGGATATTATTTTTCACAAAATTGTGAACTAAAAGACATGGAAATATATTGGAATATGTAAAATGGCCTTCATATCGATAATTCTTGGGTAATAAATACATGCATACATTAAGTTCAGGGCATTATTTTTGAGAAGGCAGTAAAATGTGTACTACACGCTATGAGAATCTCTACCCACAATGTTCTTTCTTTAATTAAAATTTTTTTAAAAACCAGTGTAAAGGATAAACATTTAGAACTCTGAAAAACACAAGTATCAGGGAAAAAATATTCCTGGCCATTCTCAAACTGAGATAAAAATATCTCAGACATATAATAATAAAGTGTTCTGCATACGTAAAGCCGGTGGGAGCAGAGGATGTTGACCTGCCCTATCAAAATTTCTTTGCACTCTTGGAAGGAGCTTAAATGGGAAATTTTATGTTTTTTGGTTGCTTTTAAAATAGCCTTCAGAAGATTTAGAAAACAAATTGAGGTCACAACACAACACTTTAAACAATACTTTTTATGACTTATCTTCTGAGACAATCAAGTCCACACTCCTTTACCTTACAGGTACGTCCCTGGAAACATTTGAGAAGAATTGTTTAATGCGTATGTTAGGAATTTTATTAGACTACTAAATAAATTAAACCTCAAAATAACAAAAGCTTTAGACATAAAATAGGAGCTTTATTCACTGTCTATTCCTACTAAGCTATGGTAGAATATCACTTTCCTTATGACTGGTCTCCCACATTAAAGCAGGCCAAATTATTTTGATTTCACTTAAAGTTATTAAGTTACTTGTCATTTCAAAACCTCATAAAGTAAATAAAAACATGATTCTAATATACCTTTTTTCCTAAAAACTCAGTTATTTAAAATAAGCTTAAGGCTCAGTTATTTAAAATAAGCTTAAGCTTAAATCCAGGTATCATAATCTGATAGATGTCTATTTCTCCTATACACCTTGTTTCTCTGTATTTTTAAATAAAAGTCTCATACTTAGGTAGGCACAATAAGGCAATAAGATATGGCATTCCAGATAGCAAAACTTCATTCAATATCTGCTGCTCCAATGCACTCTTTCGATGGAAAAGTAGTCTGTGTTCCCTTTGGGTCTTTTTTTACATTTATGCTGTGGAAATTTTTTTACTTTACTAAGGGATACTAAAATTTCATTCGAGCTCAATCCCACTGAATAACAATTCTAAATCAGTCAAGCCTATATTAATATAATTTCACTGTACTTACAGTAGTACTTCTTTCAAATACCATCAAAAGTGAATTCCTACCTCTCACTGCCAGCATTTAAATTCTAAATGATGCTTCAAAACTATCCGCAGCTGTTTTACAGTCTATAAAGCATGGATATTCTGCTCTATGGGTGATGTAGTTCACCGACCACATTTTCACCTGAAAGCAGTTCTGTTTAATATAAATGTTTGGCTCAAATATCTGCGTGCCTAAAATATTTGGGAGAACGCATTTCAGAAAGTAATTTAACCTCATTAGGAACGTATTGTATAAAATGGAAAGGCATTCGCCACAGCTCCACAGCAAGCACTTTCATTACGTAAGCAATCCATATTCTTGCAGTTAAGTACTCTACACACTGTTTTCCTTTAATGATTTTTCAGTTGGAAAAAAACACCAACTTTTAAAAGACATAGGATAGATTTTGGCTTTTGCATTAATTTTATGAGTGTGATCAATAATATCTCTTATTAAGGGACAAAAATAATTGGACAAAATAGAAGTTTGGCACTGGGAAATAACTCACAAGACTCAATGGAAGCATTATTCTCTTAAACATCTATCTTCTAAATCAAAATTAAACCTGACAATAGATTCACTCACCAATATTTTCTGTGGGCATTGAGACCCTGGTTGGTTCTACGAGATTGTCAGCCAGGACAAAAGCTCCTTCTTCCAATGTATCCAGTAGCATTGTTGCAGTATGCGCTTGTTCAGAAGAATTCATGTGTTTCCATGATTCCAAAGCTTCAGGTCTCAGAAGGTTGTCCACTGTGTCAACAATTGCCTGCATCCATTAGAAAACTATCATTAGTTTTGACTACTTCTAGTACCAAGGTGATTTTCAATCACTGACTAGTGACAACTGTAATATTTATCTGTCATGATGATTTACTCTTACGGAAGAACACCTGGACAACATATATGTGGCCAACTTGATGTCTGACCCTTTCAAAATAGAACTAGCTGAAGATCAGTAGACTACTATTTGATTATAAAGACTAAGTATAAAGAGATGACTCGTTTCTGTTTATCTAATCATATTTCAATTGTTGCAAAGAAATAAAACCAGTGTCAGCTCTTAATCTGAGGTATTACCCCTACATGCATGGTCACTCCTACATAAAACCTCAAGACTTAAATGTTCTAAATAGAAAACACTGGTGTCTCTAGAGTAGCCTAATACCTATGCTTGAAAATTAAACCATATTGTTTTTTGGAACCTGAACTAAAAATAATAACCAAAATTGTGCCTTATAACGTTGTCTACTTATTATCATTGGGAAAAAAACAAGGTGATTTCAAAGTGTATAAGTTATCTGTGAACATTTTCAACTCTTCCAATTGCCTGGCCAGCTAAAAAACACTCGAGAGTATACCTTAATTCATAAACAATCATCTGTTTTTAAGGAGATCAAGAGAACAGTCAAAATATTTAAAACCTATACTAATAATTTAAGAAAAACAGAAAGGCAAAGTAAAGTCTTAATAAATATCCAAGTTATAAATATTCCTACGTGTAGGTTTAGTTTATTACCATGTAAAACAACATTAAATAAAAATGTAACCCGGTCAGTTAAGCAATTGAAGGCAGGCTTTTGTACTGATACTTACTGTAGCTGTACACTGACTATGGCTTGGATAACTGAAATCACTGAGTTTATTTACTCTTTCCCATTTACCTAGCCATAATGTGTCATTAAGCCCAAATATCAATTGTTTTGATCTACTGATAATCACTGAGAAAAAAAAACACACTCTACAAAGAACAACAAAAATTGCTAGTTTGAGGTACTATATTGAAATGAGCACGGGGAAAAGTTGTTTGAGGCTACTGTCAGAGTTAAGATTAATTAGCTTAGTCCAACTTAATATCCTCGTTCTGTCTGCCACGTGAGCCACCACGACCTTCCTAGCAGGTAGAAGATACTCGCAAGTGGCACTAAAGGCTTTTTTCTCTCTCTGATGGGAGATAGAATAGTCAAAATGCTCACACTGATACTGCTACAGCCATTAACTAGAATGGAACAGAAATTGGTCTGCTGAGGCCAGATTCATTAGTCACCAAGAAATACAGACTGGAGCCTCTAATCTAAGTTACAAATGAATCCTCTGTCACAAAGCAGGAACTCGCTTCATTTGCACAGTGTAAGTCAGCTTCTGATTTGTAACTTAAGGAGTTTTATTAGTTTTATCTGAACACAGAAGCTCACTTGAGACATACTGAAAATGACACTGGTCAGAAATTAAGGTCATGCTGAAATTTACTACCTATACACATAACTCGCTGATGGCATGCTTTTATTAATTTGTAATGCTCCTTAGTTATTACTAGTTGTATTTTTCTAGTGGAATCAAAATGATCATTAGCCTAATCATATTCCTGAAGTAGTCTCCCTGCCAAAGAAAAAAAGCTATTCTATTCCCACTGAGATATATGTCCTGGGCAACATACTAATTATTACATTTCACACGTTAACTAATACCTTAAAGGTGAGCTGAAAATTTCCGTACAACAAATTCTATACACTTCAGTATCTATTTCTTTGCCCCCATTAAACAGGCTAATAAGGGACTTACAAAATATTACCACCTAAAAACAGACTTTCCCACTGCCTTTTCCTGTAAAGTTCTCAGATGCAGCAATGTCTATTACTCGTTAGTGAAATGCTGTTCTTTTTTTCTAGATCCTGCCAACTAAAACTGGTGAAGTCATATCTTTTGAATAATCTCTATTCTACAAAACTTACAAAGTTCTTTCGTTTTGTTTTCATACATATACAGATTAGTTCTTCAAGGTTTGATTGACTAGGAATATGGTCCCCAGATGAGTAGGGTTAGAAAGTAACCATCCCCAGCAAAAGGAACTTCTTTATTATTTGGATCTACCACACAGAACTGGCTTGGCATAATTCCAGTTAGCCTCACCATGTTTCCTATTTTACTTGGATATACCAGTGAGAAAAACTGGCTGCAGTGGACAAGGATTCTGAGCCAAACAGTGGCTTTCCGTTTCTATCATCTCGATAAAAACCAACATATAACATATATCGAGAGCACTGTCACATTATTTATATTTTATTTCTAGTAACCCATCCCCTTATCAACCTGATTCTAGAAATGACTCCAAAAAATTTCAAGACAAAGCCTGTTTCATTTAAGAGTACACCACAGAGGTAAGAAAGCAGTGACTTTTTCATGCACATACATTATGACTACACAGTCTTTGATATGATAAACTGCCAGGAATATATCATAGCTGTTTCACTCAAGTTGTTTTTCAATCCACAGAGATGACAACAGGATATAACGAGACTTTATGATAACTTTCCAATTCAGAGGATATTTCATTAAAATTCTTGTATGTTTGGATGAATGGAAAAACAGCAAAAATTATAAAAATAAATTATTTGCTTATTCTGAGAGTAATATACCTGTGAAAAGCCAACATTTGTACAGCTGATATGGGGCACATTATATAATTATCAAAGACTGAAATACATTGGATCATGCAGCAAGATGATAAAGCGTAACAGGTAGCTGAAGAAGGGAGAAAGCAGGGTGACAGCACAGGGGAGATACCTTAAGGTAAGCCCTGCATGTCTTCTCTCGTTTTTGGAGCTTTTTAGTAAAAGAAAAGAAAATCAGAGGTTAGATTTTTATCTGTTGAAAATTGAGGAAAGAAGAAATCCTCAGAAATTAAGCTGGTGGTCCTGAGCTCAGCGTTTATTATGTACCGTAATCCTCTGGATTTGTGTGAGTCTATACTGATTGCCAAGATTGTGTATTCAGTTTTCAGCTGTATTTTACTAAACATGATAATCCAAAGTATCTTGATAAACCTAGAGACAAAGTATGTGATGAAAAGGAAGAAAAAAACCATAAAACCATTTCAGCCACAGATTTCAGATTCATATGAATTTCATATAAACACTTTACAGTGTGGTTAAAATAACTATCAAATTTTTGTCAAGGTAGGAAAAATTAGTAGCACTAACACACTATACTCCTAGCAAAGGAAACTTGTCCTTCTCTCAAAACCTACCACTGAAAACAGTATTTCAGTGGCTAACATTCCTATATGCATCACAATTTTCTTACAATCACAAGAGTTGACTGTATTAGTATATCAGTTGTGTAACAGAATCTCTCCTAGTGGGCCTTCCAAAGTGAGAGTACTGACCAAAACCAGGCAGATGACGTTTACCACCAACTAAAATCTCCCTCAGGTAATTAGCGTCATTTGGGGGGTGGGGATGGGTGTGCACGTTGCTCCTTTCCCAACTATAATTCTTTCTTGAGATATGAACCAAATTAGAAGTTCTGTTTCTATGCGTTTGTCCAGGGGGCCAAAAGTTAGGCAGTTAACTGCTGGAAGAATCCAGAGCAGCCATACAAAACATCTAATTGAAAACAACGGAAAATTTCTACCTACCTTGTTATAACTCCGTCCAGCTGAATCCTTTTCACTAGGTTTCAGTTCCTGCAGCTGCGCATCAAGAATGTCCACCAACTGCTCCATCAACCTCACTGAAGAACTCACGTCCCCAGCAAACACTGGCCCTTTGGTATGTTTAGCCAGTTCATTGGCAAGGCTAGCAGCGTTTTCTCCACTTCTGATCTGAAATGACAGTTTATATTATCTCAGTAAGATTTCTTGTTCTGTTTGTGGCTTCTTATTTTTTTCCCAAGTATCTTTGTTGTGGTGAGAAAAGTATTTGCAAATATGTCAAAATCTGCAACTGAGACCAATAATTTCTCTTCATTTCAGATGATTAAAGATTCTTAGATCCTCAAAAACATATACTTAATCAGACATTTTAAAGAAACAAAAGGTAAAAAAATCAGAAATCGTTTAAAAAATTTTTGAGATAGTTCTCTCATTTCACTGCAACCATTTAAAACTGCTATTTAAAAATCTTACTTATTTATTCCAATGATCCAAAAATTTAAGTGAAAATGTAATCAATATAATACTGAGGGCTATTATTATCTACTGCTTGCATTTTAGAAAGGTAGATGGCGAAGGAGAAACTAAAATGTCACTGCATTACAATGTAATATTAAAGTTACTAATGCTTTTTAAAGTCATTTTTCTTATTCTATCATAATCATCTGCAATATGAACATCTGCTTGCATTCTGTGGATTCAGCTGCAAATTAATGATACTTGATTTATTAGGCCAATACACTATTTGTCTTACAAACATCAAAAGAAACAGAACTAAATATGAATGAAATTAAGCAACTATGTACTCATTAAAAAGCTTAACATAGAAAACAGCATGCCCTAAAACATATGTAACTTTGAATAAATAGTTTACAGACAAAGCTATGCATAATTTTTTACTTTTACGCTGAACAAAGAGCAACGAAGCTGGTTTTAACATACAAAGTTAAATTATTTATGTTAGAAGTTAAAGCCCTTAATCACCAATGTGTATCATATTAAAAGGTTCCAACCAACCTTCTGAGCCAGCTGATTTACCCAGTGTGAGGTACAGTTGCTAAGATCGGGGCCCCTAGGGTTCCATGTTCCAGTGGAAAGCATGCAGAGATACGAGGCAGTTCCTACAACAGATGTAGAAAGCAACAGTGAAATTGAAACCATTTTTTCTGCATGCATTCGGGAAATCAGCTATGATGATCCTACTCCGTGTGTTAAATTTTGAATAAACATTAATGGAAGTAGTTGACAATAACTGATGAAAAGTAGGGTATAATACAGACTATAAACAGTAAATATAAAGTCAGCACAGAAATATCAGACATTTACAGCAAACAAACAAAAAGCCCTTGATTTTCTTGGGACTCATCCAAAATGATACATTGCAATGAGAAAGACAGCTGTAAGGAAGCCTCACTAGAGAATCCATGGGCAAAAATCTCAGGCTTGACCTAGGTCTTTAAGAGGGAGAGAATTTAATTCAGTGCCTGACCTTAAATGACTTTTACAGTTTAAAAACCTTTAAGTTGTCTACATGTGCTATATTACCAAAGTAACAAAAACAACAATGAAGTTAGCTATCGTAAATATCTCTTTCCTCAAATAAAATCACTTCTGTGTAGTTCAGAACCTACTTAAAATAAGTTTTTGTTTGTTTGGTTTTTTTTTTGCTGTACCCAGGCCTTTCACTGTTGTGGCCTCTCCCGTTGCAGAGCACAGGATCCGGACACACAGGCTCAGCGGCCATGGCTCACGGGCCCAGCCGCTCCGCGGCACGTGGGATCTTCCCGGACCGGGGGCACGAACTCGTGTCCCCTGCATCGACAGGCGGACGCTCAACCACTGCGCCACCAGGGAAGCCCCTAAAATAAGTTTTAAAATGTATATATAGTATTTGACAGGAAATACCTCTCGTTCCCTTGGGACATGGTCGTTCAACCATCATTCCCCTTTGTGTCTGAGGCCACCTTATCCCCCTTGCGTCTAATGCTTCACAGAATCTCTCTGGCAGGGGAAAAATATTTGTTACAGGAGGAATTTTGGTTGTAGAAACTGCTGGAGGTGGTTTTGTCCCTTTGCTTCCTTCCTGAGATCCAGCTACAGTTGTGCTCATGGGGCCTTTCTGTGAAGGGCTTGTGGTTGATACTGTGGTTTTGAACATCTCAGCTGAAGAAGTTACTGTCACAGCTGTGGTAGGCACTACGGAAAAAAAATGAGTATGTTAATCTCAAACACACACTTGCACTCATATGTGAACGTGTACGCACGTGCACACACACACACACACACACACCCTACCCATCCAACTACCCCAAAACCAACAAAATGAGAAATTAATGAGAATATCCGTAGGGTGGGAGGAAGAATAAATCTCTTCATTTATTCCAATTTATTCATATTGTTGGCTAAGCGATGGCAGTTTAGGATTTACCATAGATTTTGCTCTATGACTCTAATTGTGCTAGGCTTACTTCTCAATGAAATATTTGATAATAAATTTTATGTACAATTTCATCATATATCATGTAACAGGAAATGAAGGGCAGTTTCATATAGAAAATTTCAATGTACATATCAAATACATTATGTCATATCAAATACATTTAGAAAAATCCGTTTCTTATATAAATTCATACTCTGAAACAATAAAATTCAAAGTATCAACAAAAGTCTAACCATTACATATAATTAGGACAATAGAAAATTTCAAGTCACCCACTCTGCATCTTGAAGGAAAACAAATACTGTAACATCTTTCCACCCAGCAGCCATTCTTGCTTGAGAGATTTTTGAGCATGCCTGATTAGATCCAAACAGAAGATAAGCTGGGCATGCTTGTGCTGTTTCAGTAAGGAAACATCTGAGGCTTCGACATTTTTACTTTTGAAAACACAGGTATGAAAAAGAAACTACTTCTGGTCAGAGGTTACAATGCAATCTCATATCAAGATAACGGGTTCGATCAAATAATGCCTAATTTGAAAACAACCCTACATATCCTACTGACCTTTAACAGAGAGCATAAAAGGATTTAAAAATATAAAAGTGGATTTAAGCGTAGAAATTTTAAAATAAAAAAAATTTAAGGTTATTTTGGACTTCCAACATTACTTTTAAACTGTTGAATCCACTAGGTTAAAATAATAATGGAGCTTAATGTTTCCCTCATTAACACTTAATTTAAAAAAAACAACAAAAATTCTGTCAGTAAAACTTTAATGGCACCATTTAAAATCTATTAGGTGATCACACTATAGTTTTATCAACATTTAGATTACTGGCTCTTAAGACCTTGTAAATATGATGCCTTAAATTTAAATTGAGTAGAGCAAACTAAAAATAACTATTTTTTAAAATAATCTTATAAAACATTAACTTAATTTATGGCTTTGCTATACATAAAAAACAAATTAGAACATTAAAACTTCTTGGAAAACAAGTTCATATTATCACTGATAATATTAAGCTCTGGTCCATAAATAGTTTACATAATTCTGACTCTATGACAGAGTATGCTAAGTTTATCAGAAAAAGTAGTGTGTACTTGTTCCTAGTTCTTTAGTAGTGAGAAACTTCTTGTTATCAATAAGTGCAAGACACACTTTTTACACCCTTTTTTCATTCTATCACAAGAGAAACTTCTTAAGCAGTGTTTTATTTCCAGGGCATCAGTTACTGACCATATGAGAGAAGCCTGTGTACATTAGCCAAGCATCATGCCTAGCCAGCTGCTGCAGAAACCTATTCAAACCTGTTTATCTTTTTCTGTAAAGCGCTTCCCTGACATCCTGTTAAACCTCGTAATTTTCTTTTGATTACAATGCAGCCAGGCTTTCAGTGCTTTCTCAATTAACATTTGTCAAAAGCATCACAATCTTTTGCAGAAGTGTCAAGTGAATGCTGCTGAATGAAATCTAAAAGCCGGGGGCGGGGGGGATCCGGAACAAAGAGAAAAGGGCAGAGCAAAATGGTTTAGTGCTACACCTTCTGATGTATCCCTTGACACTGTGCTAATTAGTACATATTTAATCACTGAAATATGTATTAACAATACTACAATTAGTGATCTGTTTGCTGAGCATCAGTAAAGATTCATAATAAGTGAGTGAAGGTAGGCAATAAAATGACTTTTATTAAATGCACAAAATTTCATGCAACATTCTATACCATATTTGCATGTGTCATTGATAATAAAATTTCATACCTTTTTACCTTTTGTTCATCAAAAGAAGTTTAAAGGGAAGCAACACATTCTTCAAAGGTAAACCAATGAAATATTGGGGTACCATGAAAATAAACATGAACATCAACTTTAAGTGGCAAAATGAAACCCTTTAGGAGGACAACTATAAGATTTTGCAAGGCCAAAGCTTAACAACTTCAAGGAAAGCATTTTTTTCTAATGTTGAAGCTAGAAATGAAGAGGTATTTCTAAAAATTAATATTTCTTTCCCTAGGTGAAGACAGGTCACAACAGGGCACCCCATGATGATAAAAGCTTACACTTTATTCAGCATTTATGTACCAGATGCTGTGCTAATCACCATTCATGGATCATCAGATCATCTTATTTAATCCTTATCACAACCCCATGAAGTAGGCACTATGATTATCTTCCTTTTACAGAAGAGAAGACTGAGCCATGGAGGAGGTTAAGCAATTTGTTCAGGTTCACTTGTCCATACTCTTAAATGTTATGATCTTACTTTTCTAGATAAAAGATTTTCAGAGACTCTGGGAAAGTATGGCACCCTACTAAGCAATTTGCCCTTATTTTGGAGCATTTAACTGACACTGTGTTCTGCATAAATCTTTAAAAGAAGAAAAAATGTGGGAACATAAGATACTGAAGCAATAAAAAGTTTCGTAAGGAACCGTATGTGGCAAAAGGCTCAAAACTCAAGAATATCCTATAAATGGTAACAGAAAACATGGCAACTCACAATAGACTTATGTCATAAATCTAAACCCTACTTTACAGAGCCTGTCCCAAAATTATCAGGTGCCATATCAAACACACAGATTAAATGACTTAACATTCTACCTACCATTTATTATTTGAGTACAGAGATGTAGAAACGGTGCCAATAATGCTAATAAACATATTTAATAGGTACCCATGAAAATTTCAACAAACACATACAGAATGGTTCAATTTACTACGACAGTATTTACTAAGAACTTGCTAATTATCGCCAGCTTTTTCCTGTGTGAAAAGATTTTAAGGACAATATGGGTTGTTATTTCCCTCTTCCAAGTCCCAAAACTCACCCATTATTCACTGAATGAACTCCAGTTAGAGTGAGTCTGTAGCCTGGTAAGGCAAAAACTGCAGATTTATTAAATTTACCCTTATTCGATGTCTACAAACACTGATCATCTTTTAATTAGCATCCATTATCAGTGGGAAGATGTTTTAAGAAATATGTATTCTACACTGAACACTTCCTAAGTAATAGACCTAACTGGCTCTCTTGATAAAAAATTTCCCACATGTTGTTTAAGTGTCATATTTCATTATTACTCTAAGACAGATATTCAGAAACTGTCAACACTCAAGACACAATATTTTTCGATAATGTTTGGGATATCAAATCTGAAGACAGATTAAGTATATATATAAATCAATTCAGATTAAGACATAGAAAAGATACATATGATATATCTTAATATATGACTGAAATGGGATTTTTCTAAGCCCATTTTATAGAGAAAAAAAGTAAAAGAGGAAAAACAGACCTAGTTCAAGGAAATGGAGCAAATTAACTATGCCGAGATCACAAAAAGCTAAAAATTTAAAGAAAAAAAGAAAGATGTATTTGAAAACATTATCAAGGCCAAGCAATAATGTACTTGTGCTGTTAGGAATGAAAGGCTTGGATTTATAAATGGGGAAAAGTATTGAAGCTAATACAGTGAAACAGTCCACAATGAAAAATTATCCATTTTACAGCACAATGTACAGTTCAGCTATATACATGGTAGCAAAGCCAGTACATAAGACTTGCTGACAGTGGCTTACTGGTTTGACCTAAATGTATGAGCCACAATAGTTCTGCAATGCCCCATCTACATGCAGTTAGATAACAGCACATATCTTAGATGAGCGAGGCAGGAGTCTCTCTAAAAGCATTTGAAGGTAAATTATAAAGAGCACGTGAATAAGAGAATACAATTCAAACATCAGCAAGAAATTTAGGTCAGATAAAACTTTTTACCACTAAGGGTTTAATAAGGGGTCAATACAAATTTTCACTTTCTGAGAATATGTAAGAATGGTTAACTATTTTGGATAACACAACACAGCTGTAGGAATGCAGTTACCACATATGGCTGTTTCTCATTTTCGAAGCTGGTAACTTTTTTCCAAAAAGCATCCAAATTATCAAAGATTCTTTCATCTGAAATGGATCAAGTTATTTACTAGAACATAAGCCACATGTGGAAAATGACATTTTTACTCATCTTGTATTTTATGAAGTACTCTGTGACAATCAGGGAGGCAATGATTCCTTGTTGAGCTGCATCTGTACTCAACTTTAGGTGCTGCCTGATTATGAATTTACATTTTTAAAATTTATTTTCTATTTTTTTCTAATGGAGGGAAAGAGATTTACTGCTACCCAAGATAAATTTAACAGCTGTGAGGGTAATACAGGTTACAAAAAAGATTAACACATGTATCTCCACAGTGTCAAATTTTGTCAATTACTGACCTTCTGCCTTTTACAAACCTATAGGATAAAGGAGAAGCATAGTACTAGCATTTAGAAAAGCAACTGAGATATAGGAACCATCCCAAATTGCTAGCCTCAAGAGAAAAAAGATAGGTCTGAATTTAAAAATAAAGAATACTATGACTATTAACAAAGATTTTTATGTCTTAACAGATTTCATTGTTGAAAATTTAACAATGGGACACTGCTGCAATTTTCACCCAACAAATTCTAGACATACATGAATTAGAGAAAAAGGGGGCTTATACTAAGTCATATGTCATTATTGCCCTTAAGTTAAGAAGAAAAATCACATATTTTTGTATTCTATAACTCAAATTAGAAATTCAATTACAAAAGGCTTCTGCTTTTGAGGTCCTAACCCTATGACAATATTTAGAACTTAGTAACATTATACCCTAAACTATGTGTGGGTATATGTAATTGTGTTTAAGTGTGTGAATGTACACTACTTTAGCAGAAGAAAAAGATGTTAATTTATGTTCCACCTTGTTGAAGAGACTGATTTAGTCACTCCAAGGAACATTCTGGCTCCTACAATTTTGAAGTAACTCAATAATATGATAATTCTAATTAACTCAGAAAATTGAAATAATTCAGATCTTTAAAACACAAATAATATTGCTCAAATAGAAAAGACATAATAAGTGCAAGCTCTATAATAATATATTAAGAGGTCATTCTTCTATCTTCTACCTCATATGAGTATGAGGTAATCTTGCTTTAATGAAATATCCAAAACTTCATTTACCCTCAAAAACTGTTCACTGCAGAACTGAATTAACTTGCTAAACTAAAATATATTTCCAAAGATTTATAAAGTAATGATCCTACATAAAGATACCTGAAGAGAACACAAATCAAAAAATGCTAGTGGATTTGTCTTCATAAATCAACACTTGGGATCATTTAATGCTTAGTCCATGTGTAACAGTTAAAGTCACAGAAATACTGACCTAAAACAGTCACAATTTATTGGGAAGTAAAAATGTGTTATTTTACATGATGATCTAGCAAGATGTTAGATGACTCCTTCTCCTACCCAGAGAGCAGAGGCCAAAACTTCAGAATACTTATGCCTGGCATTGTACATCAAGCCTAGCAATTCTCCTGGGACTTTCTAACAAAAATTTCCTTTAACCACTGGCGCCAAGAAGTTAAAAGGTCTGCACATAATCAATTCAGAAGTCAGGTAGAAAAAACACACAAAGCTAACAGGTTTGTAGTTGGCATTACATTTTTAGCAATGAAAATCTAAACTGACCAAGGATGCTACAATTTTTTGAAACCAACATCTAAACGAAGAAATTCAGAAAAAGAAAATGGACCAATATAAGGCTAAAATGTACACAGTATGTGACAATTTGAAATGCCACAATATTATCATTTGCCCTTGAACTATGAAAAGGGAAAGAAAATAAATAGGAAAAAAATTAAGAAGTCTTAAAAATAAACTGTTCATAAAAGATATAAGCATTAGCAAGCAAACATTCTTACCTTGGGCAGGATCAGGTGGACCAAACTCCAGAGAATATCGTAAAATGAAGTTATTGTTCCACACGTAGAGTTGGTTATCTCTTGGATTGTAATCCACTGCAGCAATATACTGATACTGGTTGGGGAAGGGAACATCTACATATTCTCCTCGGTTTAATCGGGTATTGTAAATATAATCAATTGCATTCTTGCCTGTTTCACTCTCATTGTCTTGATAAACTGACCTGACCACATAAAGGACTCCACAGATCATAAAAGCATTTGATGCAGCTCGCTTGTCATACACAGTCTCCCACGTTGCTTCAAAGCGAAGAGTGTATGGATTCAGTTGGCTAATAACTATCATTCCATTGTTCTGTTCAGTGGCATAAATGACCCATAAGCCATTTTCATCAACTGCTAGGTCAATATCAGTTTTTCCTCCCCATCTATATGGTGAGGTATCATGATAGTTAGCATAGTTAATTATGGCCTCTCCACTCTTAATTCTAGTCCTCAAGTCAAATTTCACAATATTCCTTGTTCTTTCTTTGTTAAAGAAGACAGCACCATCATATACCACAAATCCAGTACCATCTACTCGATTTGGAAGTTTGTATGTTGTTGTTTGGCGACTGTTTTGGAAATCTTCTAAAGAAGCATATTCTATTAAAGTATCAGTGCGATATGGAGTCCAGGGCATGAAATAAATTTTATCTGCAGCCTGAAGAGGGTCCTTGCACCAAGCACCTGCCTTTTGTTCAGCTTCATATATACATGGTGAATCCACAATTGCTTTCAAGGTCCCAGGGCACACAAAAACTAACAGTCACAGAGAAAAAACAAGAATTAAGCAAAGTTAAAAGACTATACAGGCATACCAAGTTTTAGTGATCATAGATCAAAAGAGAAAAATTCACTCTATTAGCATTCAATTTTACCAGAAATTATACTTAACACAAGTACTACCTTTCTTTCCTTAAGTTACCATAATTGATGTACCAGCATACAAAGCAGCTGGGGTTTATTTTCACAAATACAAACCTAAGTTTAGGATCATTCATGATTGAGCTAACAATTTACATTTTTGCTATGTGTTTTTATCTTATAATTCGGTAATTTATGCTTTAAAACTCTGAGCTTTGTACATAAGGGTGAACAAAGTACTTTTAGACCAAACTTTGTACCCTCCCTTCCTTAGCCCACTTATAAGCCCCCAAAAGCAGAACATCAAAATTAAGCAAATAAAACAAACCCAATGTGAAGGCTTATTTAGAACGTCTATGGAACTTAGACTGAAAACAAAAGTGCTTCAATTGAAGGAACATAAATATTCGGAAAATGCAATTAGAAGCAGAGAAAAGTAAATACGAGGAAAGGAGTGATGAAACGACCAGGAGACCCTGTAACCATGGCATGCTATGGAGAGGGTTCTGGAAGCCAGGCAAGATGACACTTTAATAATAAAATATCCAAGGGTATCAGAAAAAGAGATAAAGAGTGAAAAGAAACAGAGAAAGGACAGCTCCCCCTCGCCGACTTCAGAAATTTTACCCCGGCACCAGATTTAGCAGTCATATAATTTCACTGTAAACAGTCGACTTCTTTATGACGTGCATTTATGAGATCCTGCTAATTATATATTAATGTCAGGAGTGTTGTAGGGGAAGGGAAGGGAGAAGGTAACATCCATAAGGCACATAACAGGGAGCTGGGGTTCAAACTGTATACGTTATTTACCTTTTTGCTCCACTTCTATTTTAAGCATCGGAAGAAAAAAAAAAGTGCAAGGAAAAAAGAAAAAAGATTAAAATAAATTGACAGTCTAAGACTGAATTAGTAATAGATGCTAAATATAAGAAGAATAAGAGCTGCACTACTTTGGATAAAGAGAAACACAACAGGAAAACCTAGCAGGAGAAAAGATACTAAAGTTACATAAAAGAACATGGATCAATCATTTTAGTAGATTAAGGAGGCAATACAAATATGTTGGCATGTTGCTTCACTTAGTGTACCTGAATAAATAATGAAACTCTTCACTAATGCATGGTGTACATACTCTTGCCTTTCCCAAGTCACTCAGCATTCTTATCAAGTTTTACTTTAAATAGGTAGGCTATAGACACAAATGCATGCATAGGTGTATCATCCCCATTTATCTTATGCAAACTCATTATTAAGCTGACTAAAATTAGGTAAGCATAACAACAGGGAAATATATTTATAAACATGGCAACTCAATTTTGAAGCTCAGGTCAAAGCTAATGAATACTGATATTGTTACATTTTTCAAAGATGTAAGAAGAAATATATAATTATGCATCTCAGTACGTTTCAATTTTTTTCTATTAAATTTTCTGTTTCTAGAAAAATCTATCTTAACTATAAAAAATCTGCCTCCTTTTCAGGAATATATAAGCCTCCCCCTTTACCCCAATAGTTACTTTGAAGGGTACGCTAAGGTAGTACCTTTCTTCCCCACTAATAATCAGTAAATTTACTTATTTACATTTATATATACTTTATATTATAAAATTCTTATTAAATTCTCTATATCACATATCTCAAACTTGTAATACAAAGTCTATTAAAAAAAAGTAAGCAAAATACATACAAGGAAAAAGCAAGCACAGTAGGCAAGGAGAAAAAAGGAAGAAAGAATTATGGTTAGCTTATTATGACATTGTCTACCATCATCAATTTACACAAAAGCAAGCTAGCATGCAACAACAATCATACCAAGCATTCAAAGCAAATACCTTGATTCCACAGACCCCATAAAAGGTAAATGCTTTCATAAAACAAACCTGATTAGTAGAGTTATAGGAGAAAAAAATCCTCCCTCCAAGAAGTTTAAAGAAATGGATTATGCAGTTAGAAGTATGGTATATAAGATTCTTGCTGGTAAATAGTATTCTAATAATTACAAACCATAAAATACTATTTTAGATTTTGTATGTAGGTTTTGAAGTATGTTGCCTGAATTTAGTAAAGTGCCCAGATTAATGTCTGTGATTCTCCCTCTTCCCTTATTAAAATGCATTAGGGTGTACTAATACTGTGTCTCCAAACTGACTACTCAAAGATACTGTAGTAGTTGCACATTTCATTAAGATGCCTTAGCTTGATTATTTTTTTTTAATTATGATAATTCATCAAGATTAAATACTGACCTCCTGAAATACCTTAGGGAGAAACATATCACACAAATATTTTTGCCATAGGAAACCTTCCACATTAAGACACCACCTCCCCTGTCCAACTTGGTCTATTTAACCACTTTCAGGAAACATACTTGCTCTATTAATGCGTAAACCTGACTACATCCAGTAAAAAGGAAATTCAGTGTTACTGACGTGGAACAATTCTTTTTTATAAACGACTGGTCCTAAAATTACTGCTCAGTGAAGAGCAATATTATACCTTCTTAGAATCAATAAAGGAAGGGCATGGTGGGAAAATGAGGATAAAATAAATCATTAGTGTTGAGTCTGCTCAGACTATCTTTATATACAGCTATATTCTTTATTTTTAGGAAAGGATGAGTATACTGAAATACATCAATTAAATGCAAAGATGGGAATAATACATTTTAAAATGTTACGCATTTAAAACAGAACTTAAAACAAGTTCAATAAAGGATGTAGAAAATATATTTTGTTTTCCATTAATTGAAAATGGCTGGGTTTTATTATTTGATACGATAAAATGACAGGGCAGTTACTGAGCAAAATATTAAATAGGGATAACTTCATTTATGATTTAACTTTTATATTTATATTAAAGAAAATAAAATGGATATATATTGTATATAATTTATAATTCTAATGAAAACTGAGAAGTAACATTCAAATGTAAAAGTAAAAAAAAATTAAATAAAACTTTTGATGATTGATGAAGTGCATAAAATATGGATATTCAAAACAAAAGACCTTACATTATGATTTTTATGACAACCCAAAGGATATATATTTGTCAAATCAGCCAAAATTCACTCAACCGAGAAAAATATTAAAATACAATAAAATTAATGAAATTAGCATTCTTCATCACAAATATATATTGCAACTTGTCTTAAGAGACTGTATGAATTAATTCATAACAATACATTTACTATGCTATAGAACAAACATAAATACGTGACCCACTAACATCAGTGAAGGACACGGTTATGCAAGACAAGAAATCGACCCAAACAAACTAAAGCCTACGTACGCTGTATCTGCAGTGACACACTATTTCATTTTGAATAATCTTATGTTTATTCATTAATAATGATTGAATCAATAGTAAAAGTTTTTTTCTCATAAAATAAAACATAGCTGAATTTATGGTATAACTTTAATAACTTAATGATAATTTGAGATAGGAGGGTACAAAAATCAAAACCAAATCGCATCTGTAGGATATGGAAACTCTAATCTGATTACTCTCCTTTATCCTACAAGATCCTTATGACTTCTTTTAAACACACATTCATTCAATTACTAATCAAATATATGTGCCTGTCTATAAACATACAAAGTTAAAAAATAACAGCATTTATAATGGACTCTGCTGAGTAAATTTATTATAAAATCTTCAGAGATCATGGAAAATTTCTAAAATTTTTTTAAATAAGTGGAAACAGTTTGGGATAGATATGCTCCTGAAGAACTTGCTCTGGATAGAAACTGGCATAAAGCCAGGTGGTAACAGACACATAATAAATGTTATCTGACAGCGACAGTTTTTATCAACTAAGTGTAAAAGGAGTATGCAAACATTACAAAGTACCAAAATACTATTAAAACAAGGGAAAAGTGAAAGCTAGACACTTAAAATAAAAACAAGAGATGGTTATAAAGGACAGAAGCATAAAGAAACAAAAGGAGAGGATAATGGGGAAAAGAGATTAAGAAGATACACAGTCCTAAATAAGATCAGAACAATCTAAAAAGATCCTTTGCATTAATTATAATATTAGTGAAAATCATGCAATTTATAGTGTGTCACTACTGAACAGTATATAGGAATTGTAATTACTTCTACTCTTTAGCAAGGAGTAGTTTAAAAAAGCCATAGACTTATTTCTGTCTCCTGCAAACATCTAGAAAGGTAACAGCAAATTAATTACTGTTTTTTTTTTTTTTAAGGACAAAACCTAAAAAGAACAAATACTTCTCTGAGTATTGCTATTTGCAAGTTTATTACACAGTGTACATTACTTCTGGAGAACTGAAAAAGTAAATTTTGAAAGTTAGATGTTCCAGAAGATATCCACATTTTCCTTTCTTAAACAGCGCAAGAAATAACTTAAAAGTCTGAAAATAATATTTTCTTAACACTGTTCTTGATCTATAGACTAGATTACAGGAACTGGCTCCAGAAAGACATAATTCTTGGCAGCTCTGACCGATTCCACTGTTTGGGAATGGATGCTGTGTTCCTTTTCTAATTTGAGGACAGAAACCATACTAAATTCAACTGCAAGTGACTTTATGGAACAAAACTTTGGTTAGCTCAAAAGAATACAATGTTCCTCCAGTGGCAAAGGAGAATGATTATGTAAGCCACCAACACTACACACAGGAGAAACGATATAAAGATCAGTGCACTCAGTAGGCTTCCAATCCTTCAAATGATATAGAAAATACTGAAAACATAAAAAGCCTCCATTTCACAGTAACACAACACAGAGCAGGGATGAAAAGATAATCTGTGTTTGGCCTTTAACTGATACCCCACAAAAAGCCAATTTATCAAAACTGCGGGCAGAGAAGAGAGAGACGACAGTGCCTTCACAGGATGTGTAAGTATGTATTACAACCATACTGGGCATAGTATATCTATCTAAAATCAGCCCTTTGGTTTCAGAAATATTGATAGTTTGAACATATGAATCTATCAGAGCTAGTGATCTGGTTTTTGAGCTTCTGGAAAAAGCAATTTCATTATTAGTTTGAGTCCATATTTTTTTAAGGAGGGAAGTCCTCTGAAGCAAATCATAAAATTGCTGCTAAAGAATTTTTAATTCAAATGCCTTGAATTAAGGTGGCATGACACGTTTATCCAATTTAAGAAGTAAAGAAGTCAAGAACGAAACCAAATTACCTGATGAAAATTAAGTAATATACTTAATCTTTTTAATTGTCTAAAATGTTTTTTTCCTGTTGAAAATACAGAATCCAATTCATAAATATGAATTCTGAGATTAGGAGGAAAACTACACAGAATTACAGTATTAGCTGAAGCCTACTTATGAAGTTTCCAACTGAATTTTAAATATTCCTCTAAAGGATAATACTAAAAATGGATGCTGCAAATTAAAAATATGTGCAAGGCTTTGTTACGTTTGTTTTATCTAGCGTTAAGATTTAGTCACTGAATCTGGTAAAGGAGTACTCTCTTAAGGACAAGGGACAAAAAGGAAAGCACTTGCCTCAGTTACTGCAATGGTAGCTTTCACCAGGCATTAAAGTTACCACAACAGCAGGTAGTCATTCAAGTAGCTCACGATTAAAACCAAAGTCAATTCCTTCTTTAGAAAACTGTGAGCCAAACCAATTTGTCAGCAACTGGTATTGGGCAAAACTACAGATTTCTATCTGCCCTACTGAATAGCTAATTCAAGTTTGTTTTCTGGAAAAACACTAGCCTTAAAAGCCAAACACTTAAGAACACAGACAGACACTTGGCCAGCATCACACTATGGCTTCCTTCCACATTTCATGAAACTAATTGGAGGCCCGAGTCTGTTAGTGCTCTGCATGCATAATAGTTTTGTAGGCCATAAACATATGCTTCTTTCACATGTGTCCTCTTTCAGCATCAACGAGGAATGCTGTAGAAGGTGAAAAATACAAGCTTCATACTTACTGTAAGGGACACATTCATATTGGACCTCAAGATATTTGTATGTTCCAGGACATGGATCAGGAAATACATCTGACCCAGTAACTACTATACACTGTGTTCGATTGTTGCACCTGGAAAACAAAACAAATCAAACTTGTGTAACAATAATGTATTTGTTTATTTTTACTAAAGAAATATAATAGAGAACTGATCCGTATTTTCTTCAAGCAACTAGTACCATAAATTAAAAAATTCAACTGATATTAGGTTGCTGTAAAGAGTTACAAAAGTCCTATTTTCTTTATGTTGTAATATATCTGTAGCATGGGTCACACTGAATTTTAACTGGAAATAAAAAGAAAATCACTAACAGTTCTCTATTCTTTTAGTATACATTTTACATTTTAATTGGAATTTTTGACATGCTCAACATGTACTGAAAAAAAAGAAACTTACCTGGATACTCACCATATTTAAGAATTAAAATTGACTTTAAAATGGTACTGAACAAGAATGGAACTGAACAAAAGAGAGTCATAAACTGAATAGCTTGAAAGTAAATTTTGACAACATACTGAAACAAAGGAAGAGCCAGGTTTTAAGCTTATCCTCTAAATCCCATTTTGTGTTAAGCATTCTATTACAGGTATTTATACACTCTTGAATACCAGATACCAAGCTAATTGATCACACCTTCCGTGCTATGGCCTGCATAAATGACAGAATGAATTTAAAGCATTTAGCATAGTGCGTGGTACATAATACTGAGTGTCTTAAGCATTGTGTTACACTTACTATTTTCATAGAGCAATAGGCTTATACTATCAACATGATATGACTATGAATTAGGTTTTTCTAAATTAGTACTCCCTGAAATACAACACTAAAAAGAATGTCACTAACATGATGTCTAGAATGTCCTATTTATTCCTATCGGAAGTATTTTCTTAGTTTTGTGTTGTCATTAATTCATTGTCATTGAGATTATTAGAATTAAGTTAGAATTCCAGGCAAGATGATATTTATTTGAGTTCTATGAATTTGTCCAAATGATCCTGTTATAAGCTATATAAAGGCAAGAATCATTTCCTTTATATTTAACTTGATTACAACCCAATGCAATGTAATATTTTCAGGGCTATTACTGTATTTTCTGCTAGTATATAAATTAGGAAGACAAAGCAAGGAGAGTAAGAGCATTTTAACAAAATTCACTTGATAATTTGAATACCAGACATTCTATAGTACATTAAATAACTAGACTATAGCATGGCAAATAAAGAATCAAAAAGTAGCCCAGTTTTTAGCACAACTAATTCACGGAGGGTGGAAGGAGAACTGTGTTAGAGAGGGGTAGGTATGTAAGTCATGCACCTTAGAGCCACTTCAACTCAAACCAGGTTGATTCTTCCCTGTTGAGCAGCAAGACCTGAACTGAAAACTTCTATAGGATCAAACAGGTAAATTTTATAGGTCAAGCTACAATAAATGAACTTCAAATGGACATTTTAAATAAATTATAACTAAAATTGTTTGTACAAATATTAAACTAATGATAACTTTTATCATACTCTGTAATACCTTATGCCATATTTTTTAAACATACCATATAAAATAATTTTCAAAAGCACGGATAATGTAAACAATGCAGTGTCACATTCTTATGCAACATCATGTTTTACTCCCCTTATTCCGTGTTTCTCTTAAGTGAGTTCAATCATTTATAAAAATTTGCCAATGGTTCTCTATTTAGTGTAAATGAATTATTTTAACATGAATAGTGGAACAAATTTTATATCCTAAAATCTTAAACAGCAAATGGATTTAAGATTTCTCAACAGACCAACGTCTATTGTTTGAACTAATGTTTCATTTTCTTCTTAAATTTTACAGTAACAAGAGTTCATTGCTTCTTTTTAAAGTTTCTTGATCTCAGGAATTCTCAACCTCTAACCTGGTCCCCATCAAAAATTAAAAACTTTAATTTCCTTGCTTGTACTTACTCATACCTACAAAGATCGTCCCTTTATCTCACCCTCACACTTCTTAGAAACAAAGAAATCTAAACTCTTATGAGTTAGATATCCCTTTCATACACTCCTTCTATATATATTTTATAGCCACTAACGAAGCTCTGCCATGTTGTAAATGGTTTTAATATTTATTCAAAATATATTCATGGTAGTAATCCCATAAAACAACAATTCCACTCGTGAGTAAACTTTTCATATTCTTCATCACCCTTCCCTTCCCATTGGAGCCTCCCTCCCCACCAAACCAGGAACAGGTGAGAGAGAAAGGGGACTGTACTCAAGGTTGAAATAGATCAAGAGCACGAAGGACTTTGGACCAAGGTGAAGAAGGAAGTTGCTCAAAGGATTTGGAAATTTATATCATTTTTTCAAAACTAAAGAACATACTGACGATTTTCCAGGTTTCTTCCCACTGTACGATCAGATAAATAAATATGACTTTAAAATGGGATTTGAAATATCTTTTAGTCAATGTCACAGTATATTGGCAGGAAGTATACAAGGGATAAGTAGTCCTGTTTTCATTATATTTTGTTTAAAAGAAGACAAACACCATAAAATGAAAAATAACTGCTCATATTTACTCTTTTTCTGAACAACTCTGCATTAGTCACCTGACCACAATTACAAGTTCAAATTAATGTCAAAAGCAATTATAATAATTTATATCAACCACGTAATTTTTAAAATTTCTTTTAATAATCACATTGTACAATGCATTCACTCTAAGACAGCAAAAAGTATTAATTTTAGGTCTGTGCGCTTAAGTAAAAATTGAAGGTAAAGAAACTTAATGGAGTTCCTGCAAAAACAATTATATAGATTTCTAGAATTCATGGCCTCTCAGATGTCAAAAAGGTTCATTTTATATATCAGAAGTGCAAAAAATTAATCTTGAGGAAAAAAAGGAATTTGGGTGCTAAAATAGTAAAGGGTCAGCAAGAAGAGGAACACAAAGGTATAAGAATATCAGATTTGCATACTAGTATCTTGATTCATGGATAAGAAAACCTAACATTTTAGAGGACCAAATGATGGAAATTATTAAAAATACAGACTATGTAAATTCCTGTATGCAAGTAGCCTTAGGTTTCCATATACAGAAAGTGTGAGGAAACTAGGGAAAAGGAAATACCCAATGTGAGCTGTTAGTACTAAGAAAAATCGGAAAATTCCTTAACCAATACACTGTTGGTTAAGGCTATAAAACTGTAAACTGCTATCATTCAAGATAGGGAAAGAGAAAGCAATTAGCCACAGAAGCAAAGTAAATTCCCATCAACTGCTCAGCTTCAAGTTTTCACTCTAATGAAAATAAAAAGTCACAACTAAGCCAAGAAAGGAAAGGCATTCAGTTGTTTGCATTCTCAGCCCTAAGCGAAGTTCCCCTCATGAGTTTCTCTCTTCCTCCAGAAAAAAAGATTTATCAGTTAAGATATGGTTACATTAAGGGCTTCCCTGGTGGCGCAGTGGTTGAGAGTCCGATGCAGGGGACACAGGTTCGTGCCCTGGTCCGGGAAGGGAAGATCCCACATGCCGCATAGCGGCTGGGCCCGTGAGCCATGGCCGCTGAGCCTGCGCGTCCGGAGCCTGTGCTCCGCAACGGGAGAGGTCACAACAGTGAGAGGCCCGCGTACCGCAAAAAAAAAAAAAAAAAAAAAAAAAAGATATGGTTACATTAACAATTAAAGTATCAGTATACTTTAGTAATACCATGTGGATTCATGATGTTAAAAATTTATACTTTTCCTAAATGTGAAACATAAAAATTCAGTATAAATGAGAATAAGGCAGAAAAGGATAAATAGGGTTTTTTAAATAGGTGGACCTTTAATTATGACTTGAAGGAAATGCAATTACTGTTCATTATAAACAAACACTTCAACTTTTAAATAATTGATTTTATTTTATTTGGTGTTTGTAAGGCTGCACAGATGAGTGAGGATAGTTAAAGCATGGGTTCTCAAAATGTGTTCCTCAGGCCAGCAGCCCCAGCACCAACTGGGAACTTGTTAGAAATTCATTCTCAGGTCCCACCCAAGACCAACAGCCTCAGAAACTCTGGAGGCTAGTACCCAGCAATCTGTGTTTTAACTAGCTCTGCTGATGATTCTGATTTATGAGGACCACTGGGTTAGAGACAGGTTTAGGTACTTTAGTAAAGAATAAATTATATATGCGAACACATGCTTTTACTCTACAAACCTTAATAAAATACAAGTGAAATAGAAAAGCATTTAGTGATGACTATGATTTATGCAGCAAGTACATAACACAGCTTACAATGTTAACATATCTTCTCTTGCTAATTTTAATCATAAGAATCAAGGGTTTTAGTTGCTCTAATGTTGAGCCAGCAGGCTAGTTATTTATAAATTCCTAACCTAAATAAGTACAATTTCTAAGTACATGTATACATCACATGTAAGCCCATTTTCAACAACAGAAGGAAAGTATAATCTTTTCCTAGCTAATGAAAATATCTAACACTAAACAAATCTGGAAATAAAATTTTGGCAATCTGTAAAAATATACTGTGTTCCCTAGAAGGAAGGTATCATTAAAAATAACAAACCAAAACAAGATCCACTATAATCACTGCAAATTTTTCTATAGTCAACCTTTGACTTATTTATTAAAATACATTTTAATAAAGTGGCTCAACTATAGGAAAACATTATACTATACAATTGTTTTCAGAAAGAACTCAAGGGACATAAAGGCAGCCCTTGCAAAAATTTACTTCTAAGCAATTTCTGGGATATAATGTATGATTTAATACCACCTACTAAGTTAATGTAAAACTACATACGCAGTCTCAGATCTAAGCGTATGGTCATTTTTAATATTCTAACCA
This sequence comes from Grampus griseus, assembly GCF_964374135.1. Classification (NCBI taxonomy): domain Eukaryota; kingdom Metazoa; phylum Chordata; class Mammalia; order Artiodactyla; family Delphinidae; genus Grampus; species Grampus griseus. The sequence goes on from NC_139017.1 coordinate 111,997,915, forward strand.
CATTTCCAAAAATTTCCAAGTTGACATGTGTAGATAAAAAGCTAAACATTATTTTACATCGTTGGTTTAAAAGCACTATTAAAAAAATCACCTATGTTATTTCTATACATTATTTTAGGTTGCAACTTTCTATCATATTAAATATTTCTTCCTCTAATTTTCTAATCTAAATATTGCCAAGAAAAATGTGTAATTGATAAAAATGCATTTTACAAATGTATATTACCATTAATTTACATACTAGTATATGGAAATTATGTATAAATTATCATGCAGAGATTAAACAGCAGAATTTGAAGAAACATCTTTTTATTTAGGGGACAGTAGTGCTTCATCACTAATGAAATATTAATAATGCAAACAAACTTAATATGCTGCTTTTCCTTAATCTTTTAAAACTGTAAATGAAAGAAGGAACAATGCACACATTATTATAAGCTGAGAATAAGCTGTATGAATATCACCAGCATAGCATATCGTTTGACTCTGTTCAGAAGCAAAATTATTTGCTAACTGGGGAGATGAGTGTTTAAAAGCAGAGGCTTCAGAATAAAAAAGAATTGGGGTTTTAGTTCCAGCCCTGCTGCTTACTTAACTGTGAGTCCGTAAGCAACATATTAAACCTTTCAACCTTAGCTTTCTCATCTGTAAACCATAATACCCTCTTTAGAAGTTTGTCGTTAAGGTTAAATAAGATAATGCAGGCAAACTCTTTGCACAATCCCTTAACAAATATGAATTACCAACAACAACAAAAATATCAGTAATAAGAGCATTACTCCTTTATATGAGATGGACATAGATTTGCAAATCTTAAAGGGGCAGAACATCTTTTGTTCTTCCAGAGTATTCCCTGTATTTCCCATATGATTTACTATGTACAGCTTTAAAAACAGGCTGAAGTATTCATGCAAATTTGTTTCCTTTCCAACTCTAATTTTGAATTGTACAATGCCCAACAAATTGCTTTTACTCTTGTTTTTTTTTGTTTGTTTGTTTTGTTTTGTTTTGTTTTTTAATGCAGGCCTCTCACTGTCGTGGCCTCTCCCGTTGCGGAGCACAGGCTCCGGACGCGCAGGCTCAGCGGCCATGGCTCTTGGGCCCAGCCGCTCCGCGGCACGTGGGATCCTCCCAGACCGGGGCACGAACCCGTGTCCCCTGCATCGACAGGCAGACTCCCAACCACTGCGCCACCAGGGAAGCCCCTTACTCTTGTTTTGATTATCTTACGCTCATTATTACACTTTACCAAGTGCAAAGTATGGAGATGAGATTCCATGTGTAATCTATTGTGAGAGGTGTTCTAATCAATAGACTTGTTCTGCTGATTAAGCAGGGGCTTCTGTTTTGGCAAGATAACATTAGTTTCTCCAGTCATGCTCCAAAAACCATTGGGAATCTTCAACAGATCATTAGATATGCTACAATAAAGCTTTGGTACATTCTTTCTTCTTCCTTAAATTACTTCTTCACTGTCCCATCTTTCCTCATCTCGGTGGCACTGCATTATTATTGCATCTCCCCTGAAACTTGCACTAGAGCTATGTCTCCAGGCCATAGGATGCCATTTTCAATTGAAGCTTCTGCTTGAAAATATAAATTAAGAAAATTTCATTATCTCCTGCCAGGGGCCATTATTCACCACAGTTCTAAGGAAGATTAAAAATGCAAAATCTACCAACTTGAACAAATACTCCAGCATTCAACAGAAAAGCCTAGTATATCATGACAGAAACTAAAAATTAATGTTTGCTGAAATTTGGAGTCATCCTCTACAATTAGTCCAATTCTTTATTGAGAATGTCTGTTCAGTGAAGACTGCATCAATAATTTCAGTCTCTTAGTGGCATCTGTTATTTTTAAAATTTAATTATAAAATACTAGCAATAACAGGTCTGTTTCTTTCCTGAGCTACCTTCTGTCTTAGTTAAAACTGCTTACTTTTTGGAGATGAAATAAATGCTTTCAAGGTACTAGGGAAACATGTAATGATATCCCTTTCCAAAATGTCAAATATAAACAGAACATTCACAGGGGTACTGTGGAAGTTTAAAACCACATCCACATGGGGAACTATATCTTCTAACTGAATAGAACATCTACAGTTGATGTTATAAACCCATTCTCTAACTAATGGTCTAGAAATGATATTCATTCTTGAGCCTCAATTACCAAAAAAAAAAATCATATGTCAATGAGTAAATTTTATTCTCTTCAAGTACACAAATTTTTAAAATTTACCACAGAGGGCAAGAAAGAAAAGGAAAATAAAGAAAAAAGGTCACTGTCAACCTATACATTTTTATTAGAGGTGACTATATGCCTGGCACATAACAGGAATTCAGTAGTTGTTTTTGAATGAATGAAATAATGATGAATGGTTAACCTGACTACTGCTGCTTGTAAATAAACACAGTTATTAGAAAATAAGTATCAGACGTCCAATTCTGCTTCAATCAGCTGTACCTGATTCTCAGAGAATTCTGTCAATTTGGAAGCAGTTTTGTATCATGAAAGCCAATAATACAACACTAAGGAGACAGATCTATTTAAGGGGTGGAGGAAAAAGTACCCTTTAGCTTCCAAATAACTTTTTCATGCACTAACAATTCCAAATGACCAAGGAATGAATGCAGTACGCTAGGTACTAGAACCCCTGTCTTTTTTTAGTCCCAATTTACAATAAATTTTTATACACACAGTAGATTATCTTAAAACATGAATAGTTAAGTTCCTAAGTAAATTTGCTCAAACAAAGTAACCAAATAAACTGGAGGGATAAAAAGAAGTTATGCTCCAAGATACAACGTTACAATCGTCTTCACAGATGAAAGAGGGAAACTGAGTTGAATGTTAAATCAAACCTTTTTTAAAACTGTGTAATGAAATCCCCTTTTATTATCTAAACTTCCATTCTGTAGCGCTAAGGAAAGTGGGTCCTGCATTTTTAAAATATTTATCAATGATGATTTGTAAGCCTAACTAATTGCTAGGTAAACATAACATCAGGAAGCTAAATGATGTGTAATTAATGTGGTAAAAAAGAGGTGTTCTAAAGTAATGTTCCCATTTGTCACATAACTATGTTCTCATAATTTATTTAATAATTTGTGTATTGTAGAAGATTTCTATTCATCATATAGTATTTAATTCTTTAGGCATGTTAGGATATTATACTCTAAGCATTATAATATTGTATTATTTAAAGTGTTTTAAAATCCTTGAAACAAAGTTGAATTATTGAACTAAAGTTGCTACCCGAAATCTCTAGGAAAATACACTTGAGTACTGATACACGCATGGATACATAATTTGGAAAAAAATAAATAATATTAAGTTTATTCCATTCAGTTTCCTATATACTGGTGTTTTCAAAAATTTGAAATATAGTCCTAATTTTTTAAAAATTGCAACTGTAATTAAATTTTTACAACTGTATTTGAAAAGAGTATAGAAAAAGCCAATTTATTATTTAAATAACTATAAGCAAGAATACAAAATATGTCTGGACTATTGATATATAAACATAAACCTATTTGACTGAAAAAGTGTATAGTATGTAACAAATAGAAAGCCAAAAAAATAAGTATCAGCTAACCTACAGCAAATCAACAAAAGTTTGAAATAAAACCCTGTGTAGGCTCATATGCAGAAGGTTGTTGTCATTCTAGTTTTCAGTATGTTGAAAACAGGAATAACATGAAAGTGATACCTTCCGTAATCATTTTGTGTCAGGAATTAAAACCACAAAGTATGCATACTTTAATATTTATAGTTAAATTGGCATCTTAGAAACTCAAAAAAATTCTCAAAAATTCCACATTAATTACTAAAATTAGGATTTTGAAACGACAATGCTGATTTTCTAAAAACAACCTTCTATGTTTTAGAAACCTTTGAAATTCCTTGCAGTTTTTACTGGACCTTGGGGTCAGTTTAATGCAAATTAGGCTGGACTCACTCAGCCTTATTAATCCAGTACAAAATCTCTTGTTTGCAGAAATGCACATTCAACATAAATGCACTTGCTTTTATTAGCAAAATAAGAAATATTTATTTACAAAGCATGCCACTGAGACTAAATTTCATTCACAGGGTCATCAGGTCTAACTACTTAATGAAAGGAACAAGATAATTCAAGTGGGGATAAAAGCTATAAAATTTTGAAATACTTCAAAAATATTGCTTCCGAGTCCAAATTTTCAAGACCTTTGCTTTTAATAATTTAAAAAATTATTATGACCTGTATCAATTAGGAGCAATTATTTTTAAAAATGTTAACCTACTACAGTTTGCACTTGCAGAAACTATCACATTTTTAACAAGGGAAATGGGATATCGCTATGGGATGCCCTAGTTAGATTAAATTAGCAAGAAACTTGTTACCAGACCATATAAAAGACACACCATAATAAGACATGACCTTTCAGAGCCTTGGAGCCAATCTGTGACGCTTTTCCTTCCTATAACCCTTGCTAATTATTGGCAAAGTTACAGACCCTTTTGTCGTGGGTTATTTTTCTTCAAATTGTGAGGGGATTTTTGGTTTCTAAATATTTAATTAGTCTTGTTATGATATGAGAATTGTACATGCCAAGCATTTTGATTTTCATACTCTATTCCTTCTAATTATCCTCAGATTTAGATTGGTCATCCCAAATCTTTTCCTTTTGTAATTATTTACTTCTTAAAGGTCATTCTGTGAAGAAATATGTTCACCCTTATGGCTCTTCTTTCCCACAAATGGCTTTTCTGGTCCATTAATTACCCGCTTAGAAGATTAGAGTTTGAAATAATGTAAAAGAACCTGCAACTAAAAGGAGTTTTACAGTGCAAAACTGAGTAAACTAGATTTTTGTTGTTGCTATTTTAAATTCACCTTAAAGATAACTCCCTTGGTTTAGATGTGATTTTGACAAACAGGAAAATTATGCCATAAATATTTTTTTTCTGCCTCCCAAGATGTTTCATGGGATGTCATTTAGTCAGTATTATAAATCTCTGCCTATAAAAGAAATGCATCTCTAGTCTAATTGACAGCTAATATAATTTCCTCTTTCACAGACCTCACTTTGATTATAGCACAGCAATGAATGTTCACAGAACTTCCTATGTAATCAAAATGAAAGCATAGACATAAAATCTTGACTTTTGGTGATGTAGCTTTTAAAAATTTACCATCTATGCAAAAGTTAAGACAAAGTACAACTTTTTGTTAAAGTACTTATTTAATTCAGGAATTTTTTTCAGTTTTTATTAAAATGACAACGTTCTATAAGTGCTTGGGTTTTTTAACCAAGAGGCAAGAAAGCACGGCTACTCTTTACCCAAAATGAATTATTTCAGTATGAAATCTTTCATGACTTTTAGTACTATTATTTCCTCATCAAACTTGTTTTTCAGTTAAGTGCACTTTTATTATTATTACTTTTGTTTTACAGTAATTTATTTTCCTCATGTAACTTGTAAATATTTTGGTAGTAAAATATGTGACATAGTTTCTAAACAAGTATATAGGAATGCTTTGTGTAAAAGGGGATGTGAAAGGACAAGTGAGCAGTATCTTAATAGTATGATCAAGTGAGCAATATCTTAGTAGTATTCATACTATGAACAGTATGAACTTAATAGTATAAATTAATGTTGGAGGAGAGGGAAATACATAGAGTTAATGGTCGACGAAGTGAAAACTCTCATTTGGAAAACAAAATGCTATGCAATTATTCTGCAAGTCATGAATCTTTTTTTATTAATTATCTGATATTAACTTTGTGCCTCATAAAAACCACTATCTATCTGTGTTTTCCTTATGTTGTTCTTTCTAACTTAAAAAGATGTATCTGAACTGAATTCCCACGGAAATTACTGTCAATACACTTCTTGAACGATTTCTTCTTAATTAAGAAAGAAGAAATTAATCATATTCTGCTTTGTGGCTCTCTTCTATATTTTGCATAAAATTGTTATTTAACTCACCAAGTATTTTCCTTGTTAAAATTAAGCTGTAAACTCCTTGCGTTTTTGTTTATATTCTTTTCCAAACACCCCAAAGAGTGCTAGGCACTTCATCGTAACAGGTCTCATACCATGAATGCCTTTAGTTGTTTCTAGGACCCTAGTCTTACCTCTCTAGTTAGATGTTGTTAGGCTTCTTTTAAATTCCTTGGAATGCCTAGTCCTATTTAGGGCAAGAAGTGCTCATTCAATAAATACTTCCTAAACTGGAATTCTCATTCTTCTATATTTTATTGAGGGTTTTTTTTTTTTTTTTTTTTTTTTTTTGCGGTATGCAGGCCTCTCACTGTTGTGGCCTCTCCCGTTGCGGAGCACAGGCTCCGGACGCGCAGGCTCAGTGGCCATGGCTCACGGGCCCAGCCGCTCCGCGGCATGTGGGATCTTCCCAGACCGGGGCACGAACCCGTGTCCCCTGCATCGGCAGGCGGACTCTCAACCACTGCGCCACCAGGGAAGCCCTATTGAGGGTTTTTTAATTGAAGGAACAACTCAAAATGTCCTGTTGATACATACCACTGTTGTTTCCCTTAATAAAAATTGCAGAAATTTTGTACAGATGTTTGCCTAACTGTTCTGTAAGACAAGAGATGAGAAACAATAAAGGCAAAAGACTGGAACCACAGACTCTTGGGATACTCTTAGCAGTAGAACAGGTGTGGAAGGCTAAAAATAATCCTTAATACCCATCATCTGAATATAAATAACCAAGAGGTGGATATTCTGTGGTTCATACACTCTGGAGTCTCACCTGACGATAAATATATGGCAAATTTCACTGGCTTACTTCTGATAAATCAGAACTAATCTTTAATCGTGACAAAATATTCATAATCTAACCCTTTTATCAAACTGACTATCACTGCAGGTGTCTCATGTGTTTGCACAATTAAAAACCCCATGTTAGCTGTATATAATAAGGTATTACATTTGATGCAAATCCTTTTCTATTGAAACAAGTGCCAAGCTGACAGCAGGAAGAAGCTGATAAGAAAACAACAAGGCATTGCTGATGGCATTCTCGATAACTGAATACCTACTCGTAAGCATCCAGTCTACAGCGTACTACCAAAAGTGCTCCTTTTTTAAAAAGCACAGATCAAGGGAAGTGTCCTCTGCTACATCTCAGTCACAAAGGCAAGAAATTATCTAAAATCAGATAGATAAATGATACATAAATGACAGAAAGGAAGAAAGGATGAAAGAAAGGAAGGAAATGATAATTTTATATCCACCTGTGGGCCTGGCACTAGAAACAGTGATACAAGACATTATCTGCTGCTATATCCTAGTTATAGGAATACCTACAACTTTGAAAGCATTGTGATACACTAATTATACCACATCCAAATAATATCTAAGCAGAAGAAAATAAACAAATGGATGTGAACTTATGTATTACTGTTCTCTGCTATGAAAAGAGTGAACTCCTTGTTTTCAGAGTCAGTATGAAGGGCTTAGAACCCTAGTGTTATCTTCTATATTGACATTACAGAGTTAAAAACAATTTTTAAAATATAGTATCTTATAGAACTATTCCATAATTTTGAGAAATATAAAGAACACAATCTTTGAAAATCCTTTCCTCCGAGGTCTAAGTGCAAGAAAAGAATTCAGAATACCCAAAAGGAAGAAGAAAGTAAATGAGATGGGACATGGTAAGGAAAGTTTAAAGGAGTGAGGACAGAAGTTGAATAAATCCTTTAACAGTTACTTAGTATCCCTCAACAAATAGTATAATTTTCCCACCTCATGCCATTGCTTATCGCTTTCCCTTCTCTATCAGTTTTTAGAAATTTACTGTGCTGAGAGATTTGGTATCATAGTTATTTCTATATATATTTCATCTTCTTCACCAGATTATAATATCTTGGAGAGGTGTCTGTTTTAAGAATCTTTGAACCACGTGTATAACACTGTGCTTTATTCTAAAATGTATTAACTTCATAAACACCAGTCCATACACTTAAAAATATATATTCTTACCAGTTGTTCACAAATATCTTTAGAGTGTTTGACACATTAGCTTGCCCACCATACAACTCAGTAATTATCTGGAGGCATAAATCAATGAATGAAAGATAAAGATATAATTTTCAGGAGTCAAGCACAGTTCCATAACCGGGATATAAACCAAAGTAAAACTTCTCTGATTTACGTGGTTTGTAAAAGTTTCTAACAGTTGAAGGTAGAAGGCTTCCAGTCCACGTAATACTCCCAGCTTGAATTAGCTTCAAATCAGTAACTTGTCTGAAAAGCTCAGTTCATCGTGAGCTATAAAATGTTAGACTCAAGAGCTTTAAATACCACTAACACCACGTACAGGCTTGGGAGTACAGCGCTGTGTGCTGTGAAGCAGCAACACTGCTCTTCTGAAAACTAACATGTAGTCTTAAGCCACAGATATAAACAGGGTAAGCATATTAAAGAATGAATGACCAGGAAAACATCTTTATCACTGCAGATTAAAGACACAATGTATACCTAATTATACTACACACATTAAAATCTATTATGCTATTTTAAGATTTTTAATGCCTTACAAAAATTACAGCTAAAAAAATGAGATTATCCTAATTTAATAAACCATATCTGAAGTTGCACATTTTATAGCTAATTTTAGCACTATTTTTATTTACAAAAAGTAGTCTAATACTTAAAGTAGTACACTCACACATAACATTACATATTTTATGTTAGAAATGACAGTCATTTCTTAAGTATATTTGATGTCATTATTATGAAAAAGAAACACTGTTAAGATCTTGCTACCGCTCTTATCTTTGACCCTTCAACTTTTCCATTTCAGCAACCTCATTAATGTCAAAATGCCATTAGAATGTCTGCCCACTTTTAAATCTCTACAGCCTGGGCAAGGCAAAATCTTTTGGGTTCAATCAAGAATGCTTTCTTTTTGTATTCAACTAAAAAGCAGAAGAGCATCACAAAGGTCCACCTATTACCTTGATTAAAGAAAAAGGACCACATGACAAAGATAAACGTTACAACGTAAAATGCCATGTTTTAGACCTGAATTGGGCATTTTTAAAATTTGCTTTAAAACCATTTTAGTTTTTGATTGACAGATTCCTATAATGTATGTAACCAATACCACTGACAGGACTTGTTTTTATATCAGTACCTTCCTTAGGTTGGGTAACACTGGAAGCAGAATTTGAGCCAGGAGCTGAGAGGCTTATAACGCTCTTAGAACTATCAGTGTTGCCATGAGTAAAGCAGGATTGGGTAGAGTGAGAAAGGCCCAGCAAACTCCTCAGGGAGGGAGCTCTGAGGCTGGCAGAACCCTTCAGAGATGTCTCAAAATGAAGCAAAAGATGAGAAGGCCAAGCCTTTGTACTCTGGCGTTCAATGAGGGATGCCTCTGGGCAGAAGGATTTAAGATCCCTTCAGCCCATGGCAGTTCCTGGGCAGGGACTCACTGTGAGCCCATCTACTGGCAACTCCCTTGGCAGGGGGGGAAAACGGGCCTGATCTGAAGGGGGAATCTGGAGGGCATACCACAACATCCACTGCAACACTGTAATGGTGTAAAGAGTTTAATGGACTGTTTTCAAAAACAGGTCTTTTAATACCACTTCTCACTTTCACGGTTTTTATTGTATTTTATCTTCTTGTACATACTGACATGTCAATACTGTTTACTAAGGGATATTCAGTGGGTTTCCTATACAGCAATGAACCTTAACAGGCAGCTTTTAATTGGCCCACATAGGAAACCACATTACTATTAATTTCACAGCTACAGCATAAAATAAAACCATTGCTTCTCAAATTCTAGAGCAATTAGACCTCTCGGCTATTTGGCTAACTCTGCTTCATGAGACCCAATGCAGTTAATTATATTTTTTGATGTTAATAGTCTCTGTCAGTCTCAAGCATAACTTCTCTTTGATGAATATTTAAATTATGTTTGAATAAAAAATAATCTTGGTTACATTTCATATTCAATGATCATCACAGCTTAATAAAGGTCTACTTGTCAAGGGTTGAAATAAATGGCAATGCACATATAAAGGTTCTAAATCAATGTATCAGATAATATACCTGTAATGACCATTATCTATCTCAATCCAACATACCTGTTTATATACATTTTTAAAAGGTATAGTCTCATTCACATGATAACTCACAGATTTCAAAAGTTACTTATAAACAGTCTTTTAAATTATATATACAGAATTCCATGAATGAACAATGAGAACATCTTAGGACTGAGTCATAAGATAATTTAATGTATGGAATAAAATTACTAAATTTTAAAATGTCCTAGAAAATTCAGCATTCATTCTCTTTCCTCCTATTGCTGTATTGTTTTAGAAAGTTCTAAGAGTAATAATAAAAAAAGGTTTTGACTTACTGAGACTTTTTGATTATAAATGTTATAGAAATTTACTGAAATCATTACTTACTAATCATTAATGATTACTATGAAATCATCACACAGTAATTTAAAAATAATATTTTTCTCCACATAAAGGTTTTTTTTTTTTTTTTTTGTGGTACGCAGGCCTCTCACTGTTGTGGCCTCTCCCATTGCGGAGCTCAGGCTCCGGACGCGCAGGCTCAGTGGCCACGGCTCACTGGGCCCAGCCGCTCCGCGGCATGTGGGATCTTCCCGGACCAGGGCACAAACCCGTATCCCCTGCATCGGCAGGCGGACTCTCAACCACTGCGCCACCAGGGAAGCCCCACATAAAGGTTTTAATAGGAGTGGGAGGTGAGGGTGAAGGAAACTTCCCAAACTGGGGAATTGGGAGAGTGGGAAGAAAGTATAAAAGTAAAGCTCATTAGTATAATTTCTTGAAAGTTTGTTTAAAAATCATGTAGTTTAAAAACTCCCTTAGTTTAGTCTATATTATAATAGTAAGGTTTTAAACCAAGCATTTATTTAACATAAACTGTGAAAATGGGTTTTTCTATCTCAGCTCTTTTACTGAATGAATAAATATTTTGTTATCTATTTAATTAAATAAATTAATAAATTGATTTTTTAATTTTTCACTCTTTCTTCTCTGAAACCCTAAATTTTTGGAGATTAAAGATAAAGGAGACAAAATGAGATAAAATTTAAAAGATAGAAAGAAATATCCTAAAATGTACATATCAACCTAAGACTGTGGAACACTGTGCCAATTTCAAGAAACTAACTTTCAAGAATTAGTTAGTTTAGTTAGTTTCTAAATTTCAAGAAACTAACACATTATAAATAAAAATAGCAGGGGTGGATTCAAGTTTTGTAAGGTCTACAGCTTATAATACTTAGGGGTACCAATTTAAGGAAAAAATAGAAAAGAATTACAAGTAGAAAATGAGGTACCAAAGTGAATACTTATTTAGGAAAAAAAAAGGAAAAAAAAGGAAAACACAGCAAACAACACAAATTTTCAGAAAGCCTAAAAGTATCACAAGTTACAAAACCCAGAAAACTAAAAAACATTTTAATAATTTAATTGCCTCCCATTCCTTTACAATTCTTTCCTTAATAATTTTTTCACCATATATCTTAGGATTGTCTCTTCACAATTTCATAGTGTCACTTTCTATAATTTTGCTTTTCCTCCTAAACAGCTGATCAAAATTTATTTTTCATTATTGATGGTTTGGATACTTTAGGCATGTCACATACTTTAGCACAATGTCACAGGTGCTCATGTGCATTGAAGTGCTACAGCCTGTGCTCCACAAACGCAGGTATTCTGATATATTCTATTTGATATGATACTCATTAAAAGGGGAGAACAGTATGGGGCATTTACAATTGTAAGTACTACCTTTGGATATGTTCTCTGTGTACTACTGTTTATAATCCACCAAGAATATACAGGAGAGAACTTCTGTTTTGATTAGTTACCTATAAGAACCCTTTAATGACTGAAAGAATTTTCCAGCCTAGCTTCTGGTTCCACATATTCCAAACATTATTTCTCCACCACTGACCACATATCTCAGGTGCCATGGGACACTTTTAAACTGTAATATGACATCCGGCCTTGCATATTTACGTCACAATCAGTAAGGCAGTATAATGAGGAATAGGAGTACTTCTAGAGGCCAGTTCTTCACCAGAATAGCTAACAATAACTAAACTGTACATGAGTGTCTACAAACCACATAAAAATACCCCCACTAAACTCAAACTGAATTTATCACCAACTGAACCTCCACTTAACAGAATCCCCAAATGCTCTTAGCTACCCCTAAGCAGCCATAAATGAGAGGAATTGTAACAGAGAAGTCAGAGAATGAAATCAAAACCTTAAAAGATTGTGTTTAAATATCATACTTCAGCAAATTTTACAAAAACATGACCCTGTGAGCCCACTGCTAGGGGCCCTGAGAATGCCTTGGAAGAGGCCTGTGCCAGCAAAAGGCTCTGACATTAAAGATTCATTACTAGCTTCAGGATAAACCCACCTTTAGAAACAGTACCTTTTTCACAAATTACAGTTGAATTCATTAAAAATGACAGACCTATAGTCTGAAAAACAGAAAATTGTCTTGAGATTGACAACTTATACAGAGTGACTCTCATTTCAGACATTATCTTCAAGGCCGTGGGGCATTCTAAAACCACGTCTTTATTGGTTGCATATAACAAGCGAAGAAATATTGGGAGAATTGCAACACATATTAGCTACACGATACACTTGATTGGTTTGTATGAAATAAATATTAAGATTACAGAGTTGCTCACTTCTTTATATTTCTTCAAAACTAGACTTTTCCTAGAACCATCTGAGAGATGTTAGCTCTCATCCTAATTGTGGAATAGCAAACAGCACTAAAAACTGTAACTAAATTGCTATAAGACATTTAAAGAAAATAGTAAGTAAAAAGAATAAGTCTCTAAAATCTGCAAGACATAAATATTAGTAAAATGCTATCAGAAATCTAATTACTCACAATAATTTTTCTTAGGCAATATACAAAGTAGATATCCATACTGGTGTTTTCTGTTATTGCTGTTGTTGTTAATATAGTATAGGTGTGCAATCTCATTATATAATATATGGAAAAATTAATAGGGCCATAATAAATGACAGTTTAAGCTGTTTTTAAGCAATTGATATCAAATCTTTTTCTCTCTTCATTTAATAAAATTAGTCAATAGAGTATATTATGAATGATACCGACTCACAATTTCTATCCCGTTTTTGATGTGGCAAAGTCAAGCAGCTAAACTGCTAGTAAGAAAATAAAACAAGGATTTATAGTAAACCGACAAAAATATTTTCTCCACCAAATAACATATAAGCATTTTTTTTTACTTAATTAGAAATCTCAGTAAAATAAAAAGGATACTGAGAATGGAAAATTCTCAACTTTACTCAAAATTATATTTTGCTATTATTTATGACATAATAAAATAATAAACAGCATATTTTCAGACAGTGGAATTATTCCAAAGCTTCAATGAATACATAAATTTATTTCCTGGTAATAAAAATGCCTATATGAACTGCATAAGATAAATAATTCCAAATTCTTAGGTGAACTTACAATTCATAATTTGTTTTAATTTTTTATACTGGTAGAAAATATGCTTTATACTACAGTTCAGTAGCATTTATCTATGAGTTTTTCGTAAGAGGAGAAAACAGAAGAAAAAGCCATATCCAAAGGAAAGATAGTGGCAATGTCTTGATTTGAAACTCTAAAATAAAATTCTATTTCTATTCTCTACAACTGTGATTAAACAACTATATTTATTTGTTCCAAGTATAACTCTTTTTAAAAGGATGCTTGTAAGTATTATTTATATACTGACGCTAGTAGTATTGACTTCAGAAAGCAGACACACACTAAAAAGAAATCATACTTAGGCACAAAACAAAGTACTCAAATGAGTATTTGAAAATAGTCTTATGTAAACAGATTTAGCGTGCTTTCATCTAGTTATTTAACATTTGATTGTCCAATACATTGTAATATAATGCTGAATTAGACCTGGTTTCTGTCACTTAATAAATTGATTTGTTTAAATTTACTTTGTAAATAGAAACTCATGTTTAGTGTGTAGCAGAGAATGTTCTAAGAGAGTAAAAATCTACAAGGTATATGACAATACATGTACTACTGAAATACCACTGTCATCTCACCCATAACACTCACCTCTCAAATGAGAAAGCTGGCATAAGTGATAACTGAGACTATGAAGATTATTATAACATTAAAATTCAAATGGATATTCATATTCACTTTTATTTATTCTCCTCTCTTTAGTTTCAAAAATAAAAACCACTTCTAATCATAAAAACATGAGAGTGTAAATGAGATATGTCTTTACTTTTAAAAACTATAGTCCCTATCTCTCATCTGACGGTAGCTGTCCAAAAATAAAATCAAATTCAAACTTTCATGGTATTATTTAAGGCTCTTAATTTCACTGAATAATCCTTAGGAAATATAGTGTCCTTAGGGAAAATGGTTCTGGCTTCCTTGACCACCAGTACACAAAGGTAAAACCCACATATTAAGCACCAGTAAAACCAGCAGGTCACACTTGTACTCTCAGTGTTCATTATCCAGCAGAATTATTTTTACTAATTTTCATCTTAAAAGGAGAAACAGAGGACCCTGTAAGGCAGAATCTCTGATGTGACTGTTTCTTTCTTCCACATTTGAAAAGGAGGGTCATAAGGGATATTAAGATGATTTGCCTTCTAAGCCATTTTATAATTTATTAGTCTTTCTTACACACTAAATGTGAATGTTTAATATGGTTCATGTTTATTACTGCCAATAGTCTTTCCTTTCTATAATGCGTGCTTTGGTTTAAACGCCTATCAGCAAGTGACATGCAAAGTATGTGCTCAATTAGATATACCAATTAGAGCTTTAATTGTTGTTTATTATTGTACTAAGGTTCAAGAGTTTGTGCTAGTAACCTCCCAATCCTTGGCCAAAGAGAGGTGCTTGTAATTCCAGTTAGCTGTCTTAAAACAACTCAGCCAAGAGTGAAAGAATTAGTGCAAATCCATCACCCAACAGGAAATAACCTAAATACATCTCAGAGATGATGAGTTAGCAGCATCTGAGTTATTTATTTTTGCCCAGATGCATGTTTTCTTAATGGACAAATGGCTGATAAACCTGACACCACAGATAGATAAAAGCACTTGGGATAAACAGCATAAAGGTAAGGCTGCAGTTTCTCAGAAATGGCAGGCTTAGACCCTATGAGAATGAATAGGTACACTGAATAAATACTAGGCAAGAGAAGGGTACCCCTTGACTGGCAACTATTGATAATAACGCAAGAATAAAATATGTAAACCCCTAAAATATTACAAAACATCAAATTAGATGATGGAACAGATTTGGCTAACTTTTCCCTCTAAAAAATGTGATTAATAAGGAAGGGATGTGAATATCTTAGAAAGATGAGTTTTAAGTTTATTGATACCTATAAAGAGGTCAGGGAACAAAAAAATAACTAAGTAAAACTTCTTTTGGGCTTCCTTGGCGGCACAGTGGTTGAGAGTCCGCCTGCCGATGCAGGGGACACGGGTTCGTGCCCCGGTCCGGGAAGATCCCACATGCCGCGGAGCTGCTAGGCCCGTGAGACATGGCCGCTGAGCCTGCGCATCTGGAGCCTGTGCTCTGCAACGGGAGAGGCCACAACAGTGAGAGGCCCGCGTACCCCCCCCCAAAAAAAAACCTCTTTTATATAGCTCTGACTAGGATACAAAGTTTCTTTATGAAGACTGAATCATCAATATAAAAGTCGAAAGGGTTGTATATCAAGGAGAGTATGCCCACACAGAAATCTGTAATCATGAAGTTTGTCAGAGAACACTGGCAGAACTGTGACTACATTTTAATGGATTTTCTTGGTTAAATTCTGAGAATCTTCGAACATGCATCAGTTGTCATATGAAGGTTTTGTGTGGATGTGTGCATGTATTTAAGTATCTCCTTTCTTTAAATATTTTACACACACTTAATATCTATCAGTATACTTGAAAATAACAGAAGTATATATACAAAACTAGATAACAGAATTTTTTAAGAATAATTATTAAATATTATTTAAGAATCAATTTTCATGCAACTAGGATATTAATTAATGAGGTTTCAGGTATAGAGGATTTGAGGTTTCAGCCTCTGTGGCAAATAAATTACCTTCTTAAAGGTTCACAAAGTAAAAAGAAGGATATCATGTTGCCATTCCTTCTCAAAGATATTTTAAAAATAAGTGAGGAGAATATACATGCTGCAATGTGGATGAAGTGTTTTGACTGCAATGACAGTTGATTCTCCAAGTGAAACGAGAGAGAGCTATACTATGATGAGTCCCAAATTCCTCGGCAGTTCCAAAAATCTGTTATTCAATAACTCTCTTAAAATAGAAGCAATGGCCTATGGTTTTTCCCGCCCATAAAGAGTCCTTATGAGAGTTATGTGCCTTGCTTCGTAGCAAGAAGGGAGGTGAAGAAGCCAATGCACTCATTTTTCCAGTCTCACTCTATAACCTACTGTAATGTAAAGAACGACGGAACAGAAAAAAGTAATGCACATATGTATAAAATAACACATTTCTTCAAATCCTCAGGCACACAAGAAATTATCACCACTTGAATTGCTGTTGGGTTAACATTGTTAAATAAAATGTAATTATACTTGAAGATAATAAGTTGGGACACTGATAGGTTTAGAAAAGGAAAATTCAAGGATAGAGAAGTTATTGAATGGGGTATAGGATGGGAATAGATTAATCTGGTCCCTACTCTGTGCTTATGTCCATCATCCCAACCTTTGTGGACAAGATCTAGGCTCTGAAATAAGTTTTGGCTCGCTCTTAGCTTAATTTAATTAAATTGTTCCCATGTTCTAGAAGCTAGATTTTTTTCCCCTTAAGTTAAAAAAAATCTCTGAATTGTACTCCTACTTCATAAATCTAGACTATGTATTTATTCCTTGCCTGGATGACTGTGACTAGGGTGGTATCTAATTCATATGGCCTATGCAAGGCTGAATGCTATTTTCGTAACTTCTATCCTGAAACTCTCCTCTCCTGAAAAATCCTAATGCGTTCTTTTATTTGAGCTAAATAGAATAAAAATCTTCAGCAGCAGTGAGAAAAAAGTGAATCTCTTTTATACTTTACTGTTGGCTTATGAGATACTACCCTCCTGTTCTTGTTCTGATTTCCTTGATGGTAACTTTACCTCTGCCCCTTAAATGCAGGTGTTCTCTAGAGCTTTTCGCACGCTCAAACCACATAACTTCTGTAGGTAATATTATCTGTTCACCTGTAACTACCAAGTATATGTTTATGTTTGCTTCATCTGTATGTTCTTCTTTCAACACTCTTGTGAGTGCCAGATCTGTAAAAACAACTGTTTGCTGAACTATTTATTTATATTCCACCATGTTTCCCAAATAACTTAAAGGAACTTAAATCGGTAGTTTAACAACCAAAAATATACTGTATTTTATTTAATAAGTAACCTACTGTAGTTGTGCTATGAGGTTCTAGCCAGTTGGTATCCATAAGTGGGCTAAAAAAATTGGCTAAAATCTTTGAAGGAATCAGGCTAGTTCCCTAAGTCTAGGACACTATTTTACTTTCCTTGGGCAATTTCAACACACAAAAAAAGGGCCTATCTTTGAATCAATTACACAAAATATACCTTTCCTACTGCAGGGAAAAAACTGAGGCATGTATTCTTATCATCTTCTTGAGAGCAGCACATATTACTTTTAGAACCTCTTTGCACTGACAGAGGTACACTGATGTACATCTGATAGTATGAGTTAAGACTGAAAAACTGGACCTACCTATGCCCATTAACCTTACATTTAATATTTTTTTAAAACCCAGTAAACGTTTACATACTTTCTTACTTTCAGATCTCTTGGGTGGAGTGCTAATAAAAAAAGAAAAACCTAAGGACAATTACGAAGCATAATCTAAGGCACCAAACCACCTTGATGAGAACTGGCAAGTTCTTAGACTGAATAAATGAACAAAGGGACAGTTATAAGCAATACCAGAAGAGGATCTCAGGTACAATTTAGCACATCACTTTAACTAGATTGTACCCAATGCTACAAAGAAACAGTATTGTTAGCAAAATTCTAATTTACTTATTCATCAAATACTTCAGAGTAGTAATAAGAGGTGTTTTTTTTTCTTTGCTTTAATGAATTCAAAGTGTTGAAACTGTTTCATATTTAAGTTACCCCACTACAATTATCTTCAAAGAGTGCTAAAAAAATTATCTCTAATGGTGATCATTTTATAGAGTATTAAAACACGTATCATTTTAGGAGGAGTTTCATTTCTCACTTTTTAGGATGAGCCATTCAGTGTACTTAAAAGACAAGTAGAATCAGTTAGTAATAGAGTCTTGGTTTCATACCTTTAAGTGAGCAGGAAATAGAAAATAGAGAATAAATAACAATTATTGATACTTTTACTATCACCACAGTCAAGAATTACAAGTGTGTTTATTTACTTGACTCTCAACTGATGAAGTGATGACAGTGGGGCGGGGGTAGAAAAGCCTTGAATTATAATATAAACATATTTTATGGTATTGAAATTTCTGTGCCTATATCCATTATTATATGTAGAAAACAGGGAGTTTCAAATTTAATAGAAAAATATCTAGTGCTTTTATTTAATTTTTCCAAAGAGAAATCTCCTACATTAAAGAAAAGAAGTCTGATTTTCTACATTATTAATACATTTTTCTGATGATTATAAATGGAAAAATTTGTCAAATTATTAGGAGTTTGGTGAAAATAACTCTTACTTTATTTGTAAATACTGAAAGAGTATCTTTAAATTTAAAAAACAGGGACAAGTATTCTACACATTCAATAGTCATTCTGTAATAATTCAGCTGCAAAAATATTGTCTATCTAATTTCCTTACAGCTATTTCAAACTATGTAATAGTCAAATATGGTGGACTTCCTTTAGGGTTTATAATCTGACATACACAGAATGGAGTACTTATAAATTACCACTATGAAACTCATTTTTAAGTCATCTTAACATCGTCTTCCTTGTCAATAAAGTGTTCATGTTTAAATTGTCATTGTGTTGATTAAATAATAATAAGCCACTAGTATAATACTACAATATAAAAATGGAGTTTCTACAGGCAGTTTTGGAACTAACCCCTTATTTTCCCTAACACACTAAATTGTTCAGAGATTTTGATAGCAAGGAAATTACAGTATGCTTTCACAGAATTTAAATACCCCAAACTCTAGTTCCTTTAAAATGTATTATCAAAAATGTAGCCCTGCTTTTATAACATAATGAAACAATGAAAATAACTTGCCATCTTATCTTGTACATTTCCTATACTATGCAATTACATTTATATTAACAAGTATGATAAGGCTTATGTGTTGTGCTAGATATTTAACCATGTATTTAAATGTATAACCCCACAAACAAAAGTAAGTTACCTAAAAAGCACAATTCCTCAGGGCCAGCTCTTTTCAAATTCTCTTTGTACTAACTCCCACTGCTTTTTTGCCTGTCAGTCTAATAAAAACAGGTAATTGTACATAATCATTTTTCACTTCCTATTTCTCTCTGGCTTAGTTCTAGATGCTCATGTGATATCACTACCACTGAACAGTCGGATCAACATATTAAGAATGAATAAATGGTCAATTATCAGGGATTACCTTTATTGTCTGCCTGCTATAGGCAGTTCTCAATTTTTTAAATACTATGGGCAAATTGTTCTATTACAATTTTATTGGAGCACAGAATCCATTCTTCTAAAGAAGGTATATTATCCTACGTAGTTTGTTTCACAAGCCAGATTTCAAACCCTACATAGTCCATAAAGGACTTTTGTTTTTTAAAAAAAAACAAAATACAAAACAAAACAAAAAAACACAAAAAAACTTTATCCAGTGCCATTTGTGCAAATAAGATTTTACCTTAATTTTTTAATAACTACCCTTTAAAAACTAAAAATAAAAGCATTTTGATGGAAATCTTTCAAAAGTATTATATATGTCCTCTTGTTTATTAAAATTTTCTTGATCAGTATCAACATTAACAAAAAACTTACTATAATCTGCTATCAATAAAAATATGCTAATACCTATTCTGTTTGAAATTAGAGATTTTACAGCAATTTGTACCCACACTCTTATAGACTGGATTTTTAAAAAACAGCTTTTTCCATTATTTCCTTAATCGCTCTTATCACCTTTAGATGATTTCACTGTGCCTACACTGATCAGACCTCAGTCTAGAAAATTTCCTGCTCTACTTTAAGGTAGACTAGCATACAAGCTACAAAACTGGACAGAGGACTGTTTTCAGTGGGGGAAAAGAGGCAAGAGGAGAGGGAGTAAGCTTTGAATAGAAAGGTAAAGGGTTTTCCCAGTAAACAAAATACAAAATCAACATTGTATAACTCTGTGAAACTTGTGTTCCTTCAGAGAGTCTCTATGTTCCAAATAACTGGGATTGCTGGATATTACTTTCAATCATAACGAACACAATTTTAATACCTTACATATAAGAAAACTCTAATTAAGATGCCAAGAGTACCAAAATTTACGGAAAAAAAAAAAAAGATGCCAAGAATTAGGTACTCTGTGCTAAGGCAGAGGAAAGTCCATACCCATTGTCAGCAGTTTTCTGTATTCTATTTACTTGTAGAAACACAACTGTCCAGTTAAGAGATATCATTCATATATTTTATAGTTTATAACACACTTTCCAACACAACATTTTTAAAACACAAAATTAACCAAAATTGGTATATTACCCAAATAACTTTCTATCTTCCTTCCTTCCTTCACCCCCCTTCCTCCCTTCCTTCCTATTATCTATATATGAAGAAAAAAAGAGAGAATGAGCGCTATATGTTTTAACTTTCTTAATCTGTTGTTTTTATTTTGTTTGTTTTTCTAAAACAAGATCAGTAGAAGACAAGCCACAGATTGAGAGGAAATATTTGCAAAAGACATATCTGATAAAGGATTGTTATCCAAAATATATTTTAAAAAACTCTTAAAGGGAATTCCCTGGCAGTCCAGTGGTTGGGATTACGTGCTTCCACTGCAGGGAGCACAGGTTTGATCCCTGGTCAGGGAACTGGGATCCTGCAAGCCATGCAGCGTGGTCAAAAAAATAAAAATAAAAATAAAAAACTCTTAAAGCTAAAAAATAAGAAAACAACCCAATTACAAAAGGGGGCAAAAGACCAGAAGAGACACCTCATCAATAAAGATACACAAATGGCAAGTAAGTATATTAAGAGGTGTTCAACATGATATGTCATTGGGGAATTGTAAATTAAAACAATGAGATATCACTATACACCTATTAGACTACCCAAAATGTAAAACACTGACAATACTAAATGCTGGTAAGGTGTGGAGCAACAGTAACTCTCATTCATTGCCAGTGGGAATGCAAAATGGTATAGTCACTTTGGAAGACAGTTTGGCAGTTTCTTACAAAACTAAACACACTCTTACCATATGATCCAACAAATCACGCTCCTTGGTATTTGCCCAAATGAACCGAAAACTTATGTTCACACAAAAACCTGAACAGATGTTCACAGCAGCTTTATTCATAATTGCCAAATTTTGGAAGCAATCAAGAAATCCTTCAGTAGGTGAACGGATAAACTGTGGTACATCCAGACTATGGAATATTATTTAACACTAAAAAGAAATGAGCTATTAAGCCATGAAAAGACATTTACTAAGTGAAAGAAAGCAATCTGAAAAGGTTACATTCTGTAGGATTACAACTGTGTGACATTCCAGAAGAGGCAAAACTGTAAGAAAATAAAAAGATCAGTGGTTGCCAGGGGTTAGATGGAGGGAGGAATGAGTAGGTGGAACACAAAGGATTTTTAGGTCAGTGAAACTATTCTGTATGATATTACAATGGTGAATAAGTGTCATTATAAATCTGTCAAAACCCACAGAATGTACAACAACAAGAGTAAACCCTAATGCAAACTGAGAACTTCGGGGGATAATAATGTGTCAATGTGAGGTCATCTACTATAACGAATGTACCACCATGATAGGGGATGTCAGGATGTCAATGGTTAGGGAAGTCTTGCACGTGTGGAGATGGAGTATGATAATTCTGTGTACATTCTGCTCATTTTTGCTGAAAAAATAAAGTTTATTAATTTAAAAAAATTAAGGAACAATTATTGCCAAAGACCCAGACATTTAAACATTCTTGATATTATAAAATATTTCAAAATTTTGAAGGCTTAAAAAACAAGATTACATTTCAATTACTTTTATTCTATGATGTATAAAAAAACCTGTAATACATATTCCTTCTGATATGTCAATCTATATAAAAATGATATAGAGATTTAAGTGTTGTTGAAATATTATAAAGTAGAAGTCAACATTAGTAGGTAAAACCCTAACTCACTTTAATGAATAGGCTGAGATATGCACTGTATCTATCCAGTCTGGAGTTATGATAATACTTTTACGAATTTGGATGTAGTAACTAAAATGGGATAATAACACGTGAACATTTACCTTTGAGTCATAATTTTGAAGGCATCTGGGAGGTAGCAGTCTGTATTCTCCATCTGAAATGGGTCAGCATCACAAATCTTGTCGTCTGTCCGACCATAGTTAGCGCTCTCAATCATGATGACATCACTGCCGGGACATCGCAGATCTATAGAATAACCTTCACAGGATAATTCTCTACGAACTAACCCAAATGGTAAAGCTGCTCTGCTGAAACCTTAAAAAAGAAAAAAAAAATTAACTCATTTATGAAGTATATTATTTTAATAATGCATTTTCAAGTAATATGAGTCATGTCTATATCCAAGAGATGTCATACAAAGTATGTTTTTCAAGTCATCATTCATACATTTATTCAATAATTCTCTGGATCTTTACTATGAATCACTAATGTATTATTAAATTTTTAATATATATCTTTAGCTGGATAATTCATCTTTATAAGACAATTTTAAATTACTTTAATAAAATATTTTCTGTATAACCTAGTCACAATCAGAAACTAAGTGGCCCTTTTTGAGTAAACCCAAAGAAAAATGACGCATTTGATCAATGGATTTATAAAGAGTGACAAGATATACAAATACAGAATGCAACAATTAAAAAAAGAACGGTTTTCATTTATGAATGAAATCAAAGCTCTGCTATACAGGACACTGGCCTTACCCATTTAATGTAGACATATTAACTGCTGTTAATAGAATTATCTCAAAAATACATTTGTCTTAGCGTCTCCCAAAATAACTAAGACACTATGACAGTATCATACTTATGGCACAATAACTTATTTCAATTTGTAGACTCTTTACTGAAAACTGACATAAATGAAAGGATTCAGCAGATGGGCATTCAAAGGAGCCAGCACTGCTCCAATCCAGTCCAAAAAGCTGAAACTCCCAAAAGGGGCAAAATTTCTGAGATTCAGTTTTGTCATTTACAAAATGGAGATGAAACATCTATGATGTTATTATTTTTTCCTACCTGTGTGACTCTAAAATGAGATAATGTACAGAAAAGCACTTAATAGAAAGTGCCATATGAACTTAAGTATGGTGCATTAGGCGGCATGTAGATAACCAATGTTCATGAGTGCTATAAAAAAAGATTCCAAATAGAATAAGAAATTAGAATTTTAGGTTTTAATCATGGTTCTCAAGCAGGGGTCCTCTAAAGTAGTAACAGAGCATAGAACAAAGGTAAAAGCAGAGAAAGCCAAGAACAGCCAACAACAACTATGTGTGGGAGAAGCACATCTCTGTGTGCTGCTGTGCTACCTATGGGTTACCTACCGTATCAAAAACTTTTACACTGACCCAATTTTTTATTTCAGTTCTCTAACTTGTTGCCATCTATAGCGTTTCTTTTATAAAAGACTAGCATTAATTTCAGTATTTTTTCGTATCTCTATTCTTTTAATTACTCTGCATCACACGAGTCATCCCTTATATCCCTTTTTACTGGAAAAAAAAAATGACATTCAGAAGTAAACTGTTCCAAGACACAAGCTTCTAAGTTGAAAAGCTAGGTTCTGTCCAGGTCAGTCCAATGCTAAAACCTGTTCTCTTTAACTATTGCACAATGTCTCTCACTAATACAATAAAATAAACAGTCTCCTGGATAAACATGCATCTTCTTTATAAAATGCAAACAATCCTGCGAAAGGATTAGTTAGTGGGTTGTACCTTGGTATGATTTAGAAAATCAGCAATTCTCAAACTTGGCTGAGTTCTCAGTTCTACTGAGAAAACTAAAAATGTAATTGGGATGGAGAGAGAAGAAAAAGACACAGCTTAGAATACAGAAATCTTCAGGGGATTGAGGCAAACGCCAACTTTGGTAGGTTTTCACTAAGAAGATTTATGGTCTTACGAGATTACAAAAAGAGAAGCGCACTATCAATGAAGAAGGAATACAGAAACGGAGCTGGGCAATATCATGAAAAACAGTAAAGGGGCCAACCTTTCAACCTTTTCCCAAGTTCATAAATAAACTTTTACATATGTTATTGCTTTCTTCCATTTGCTGATACTGTACTGCTTATACAAATAATTCAGCTTAAACTAGTATTATAGTTGTTTTAAATGAAAATATGTTTTAGGGTTTCAGAAGCAGACACATTTCTGTGGCAAAAAGCTGTGTGAAAATTCAAACAAGTGCCATCATATAAAATTTTGGAGCACTGCATATTTTAAAGCCAGAGATGATTTGCAATTATAATACCTTGTAAATCATATTATTAGAGAATTACAAATATGAGAAAATGTTACTATAAGACTGACTTGGAGCCAAAATTCACAAGTTGTAGTATTTGTCAAAAATATAGAATTGATTCTGAAGCACTGTGGTTTTTAACTTGAGCTCCTTAATTTTTGTTGTTGACAGTTTGCAGGATTATAGTTATGGTTCTAAATGAATTTTCCTCTGCTTTTGAAAGATATTTGAGAAATTGCAGAAGTCTTGCTGTTTTGATAATTCAGAGAAAGGATTTTTAAAGCCTTAATATTAGTCATCCAAAAAGGTAAAGTATGGAAAAAGAAAAGAAAAAAAATAGAAAGATCAGCACACTTTACTAATGTAGTAGATTTCCAATACAGAATCTTCTGAAGAACAGATCATGGTACTTATACTTTCATTGCATAGAACTGAATGAGTTCTTAATGGTGAATGTTGCTTTATTTAATGCTATAATATTATTGCCTTAAATCATGTGTTCTCTTTACTAAATTCTTGCTCTCTCACCTGTTTCCACTGAACTTTATACTTATGTATAAAATTTAAAAATTGCTTGTTATTACCACATGGTACTGTGGCTATTCATTTTTAATATATATCTTCCCTGCTAGACTCTGATGATAGTTAGTTATAATTCTAATGCCTAGATTGGTACATGATACATAATTCCAATAACTGCTATCAAACCACATTGCCAAGTTGAACAACTAGTATCTGTTTAAAACAATATAAATTACAATGCGTTTTCCTCTGTAATATCTATTGCCTTTGGCAGTGAAAACAAAGAGTGAGCATTAAGAAACAGATAAATACTTAATAATCAATAAAATTGTTATATCCTCAAAAAAAGAAAAAAATGTTTAAATTCTGTCAATTAATTATTTTCTAGGTACCACTGGGGTTCATTAGTGTTTCTCACAAAGACAGACGTTTATGAACCTTCCTTTATTTAAATCCTGTGTTTCCAACTGGATATGGATATATATATATATCTCCATATAAAACAAATATGAAGAAAAAAATAAAAAGTAAATATTGTAGTAGCTAACATTTACATAGCAATTACAATGTTTAGATACTGTCCAAACTGCTTTTTATGGATCACCCTTTTTATGATCACTAGCATCATCAACAACTATCAACACAACAAAAAACAATGGAGTAGTTAACTGTAACAATACCCATTTACAGAGTATGAAACTAAGGCATTAAATAGTAAGTAATTCAGGGTCTCAAGGATTACTGTGAGTTAAGATTCTAACGCATGCAGGGTTCTCAGATTCCAGAGCCCATGGTTTTAGTAATGGCCATGAACAGAAAGGGATTCTGTGACTTCTCAAGCCACCATGTTGATAATACAAACAAGATTAACTTTATAATTTTTCATACCATCTGAAATTCACCAAAAAATGTTAGTGAATTTGACAGGAAGCAATTATTTTAAAGGTTCACACAACATATAGATAATGATGAAAATTGTATTTGTGGAAATGTAGCGATGTGTGCCATAAACTTATTGAGAGCAAAATCTATACTGTGCAAGTATGGACATACAGAAAGAGTACTGAACAGTACAGATGTCTGGGTCAGCCTTGTGAACTTGGCTAAGTCATTTTATTTTTCTGGGTTTTAATTTCTTTTTCTGAAGGATTAAAGTCATTTCAAAGTCCTATCAAATTTCACCAATCTATGATTCTAAACAGGCAAGCTCCTTTTAATCAGGTATACATGCTACTCTAATATTTTCAAGTGGTCAACACTTAAGACATTTGTTGCTCTATTTCTTTAAAATATAAACATATGAGAATGTTAGCATGGATGGACTATGGCACAATAATGTAGATTGTATGGTACTGCCAAGAAAATTCTCAAAAGTACATGGATGAATTAGTCCGGATTCTTTCTGGATTAACTATTTTAACCAAAGACTTACTGGAAGGGAGAGAATAAACATGGGCCAATTATTAAATCAAAAGAAAAACCCACATAAACTTTTTTTTTTTGGTTCCTAAGTTTTATTCAAGAACTCATACAAAATATTACACATAACTGAGTTTTAATCCTCATCTTCCTCCTCTTCTTCATCTTGATTAATCTAGAAGTAACGCAATTCGTAACTCTTTGCTGTTAGTAACTACGCCTAACCAGTCACATAGATTATTCTTCTTCAAATATTTTTTTGGTGATATATTTCAAATACCTTTTGGAAAAAGGCACCTCAGAAGTTACAGTAATCTTGCTTTGCTTTTTTCAACTGTTACAATACCTCCACCAAGATTCCCAGCTTTTCCATTCACTTTGATTCTCTCCTGAAAAAACTGTTCAAGATTGGTGGTATCCATGATTCCATCTTCTACAGGATGGGTACAGTCAAGAGTAAACTTCAGGACCTGCTTCTTTTTTTTTGCCCCCCTTCGCCACAAGCTTTATCACGGGCGCCATGGTAGCAGCGGATGGCAGAAAGCATAAATTTTTCAGAAAAATGTAAATTCTTATGCTTTCTTTGGGCACTTCTCCCCTATTTTCCTGAAAACTTCAAGGGGTATAGCTTCAAACTCTTCCACCAGCAATGGGACTTCAAAGAAGTTTGGAAAGTCTTAAATAAAACTATTGCAATTAATATTAATTTTTAAAATTCAACATTTTCACTAAGTAAATCTTATGAAAAGTCAGAACAAAACTTATTCCTAAAAACACTTATTTACACCTTTATTTATATCACATTAATGACTTACTATACTGAGTCACAGGAAGAAATCATCACAGGTATCAGTACCATTTCTTAATTGCACTTTCTTCCTTTGTACATGAATTCATCCTTAATTGTTTAATGGCACATTTTTCAGGACTTTTTTCTTTTTTTTTGCGGTACACGGGCCTCTCACTGCTGTGGCCTCTTCCGTTGCAGAGCACAGGCTCCGGACGCGCAGGCTCAGTGGCCATGGCTCACGGGCCCAGCCGCTCCGTGGCATGTGGGATCTTCCCGGACCGGGGCACGAACCCGTGTCCCCTGCATTGGCAGGAGGGCTCTCAACCACTTTTCCACCAGGGAAGCCCCAGAACTTTTTTTAAATCACTAAGAGTATATGACTGACCCCCAAAATCACTAAGAGTATATGACTGACCCCCAAATATGACTTTGCATCAGAGTCATCTGGTAAGTATTTTTAAAGACATATCTGCAAGCCCGAATCCAGCCCTACTGAATCAGAATATCTGGGTTCAGATGAAGGTAGGATATCTGTATTTGGGGAAGAAAATTTATTTATTTGCAACACACTGATACAATAACTAAGACATGCCAAGAATTTCTCCAAGGTCCTTTAAAATAGGTTTTCTCTATTACATATTTGTTAAGTCATCATCATATTTCCTCTTAATTCCCTAATAGTTTTACTTTAATCTTTGAACATATTCATAATGGCCACTCTGAAATATTTATCTGCTAAATCTAACAACCAGGCCCACAACAGAGGCAGTTTCTATTGAATGTTTTTTCTCCTAAGTATGGGTCAACTTTCCTGTTTCTCTGCATTAGCTTGCAAATTTTTTGTTGTTGTTGAAAACTAGACATTTAAAATAATACACTGTTAGCTACTCTAGATTCCTTTCCCCTGAGAACTGTTGCTGTTGTGATATTTTCTTTTTAGCATTCTGACTGAATTTAATCTGCTGATTCTGTCTTCCCCTGTACTTTGCAGCTGCCGTGTGTCTCTGTTCATTGTTGTTGTTGTTATTTTAATTCTTATTTTTATTTTCTAGTTTGACTTCCTAGGGATCACACCTGTCTCTGCATAGCTTAGTGATCAGCCAATGACTGAGCAAACAAAAACCATGAACCCATAATAAGGTCTCCACCCTCTGCTGATTGACCTGTATGTTAGGGAGAGTTCAAAGTTCAAGCAGTTTTCAAGTCAGCCTTGGTTATTTACTTTCTGCCACGTCCCCTCGCATCTCCTCTGCTCTGTGTGTAGCTTCTCAGTCAGTCAAGAACGCAGAGAACGTTTGGCTCTTTCATTTCCAAGGTTTCCTGGTTATGTTTCAGACTGGCACTCAGTCTCCCCACCTGGGACCACAACCTCAGGTTAGCAAGAGCTAGGGGTCTTCCCCATCTGTTTTCCACAGTGTTTACTACTTTTACTGACAACACTGCTGGGCATGGGTTCCCACACTCTACTCTAAATCAAGCCAACTCTCCCTGGCAGCTCAGTCACAGATTTTCAAGGCCAGCCTTGCTCTGACTAAACTAACCACAATGACATAGCCAAAGAGTGCAGGGTGCAGGGAGAAGCAGCCCCAGGCTAGAAGGCTTTAAACTTGAACTGTGTGTACCAAAAGTTCCATCAGCTTTTTTTTGTTTGTTTTTTAAAGAAATCGTTCCCAATTTCTTATATGGCTCTGGTTAATTTCCAGAGCCCTAAAATGTTGGTTGTTGACAATTTTGTTCAGTTTTATACTTGTTTGGGGGAAGAGGATTTGCCATCCTCTCCACCCCATCATCACTAGAAGTCCCTCTGAGGACTTTACAAATATATACTGACTAAAAATCCTCATAACAACCATATGAGATACGTATTATTATTGTCACTATTTTACAAAGGAAGAAATCGAGGCACAGAAAAATTATGTTTTCCAAAATCACACATCCAATAAGAATGAAATCAAGGTTTGAAACCTAATACTTCAGCTCCCAAACTCGTGTTTTTCAATGTTACTTTAATGCCTCTCCAAATGATAATGACACTTAGCAGCAGGTTGGGGACCCCTGTTGTACAGAACATAGTTAGGGTGTACTGGGTGCCTCTAGTCCTAGAGGAACAAGGGCAAGAAAGGAAATAGTTGTCTGATGGTCAAGTAGTCAATGAAATTGCTCAGTCAACATAATCAACATAAAGAAATGCCCAAATTAAAACTCTTTAATCACACTATTACTATGACATTTATTCTAAGCTGTACTTTCAATATATTTCTATTTCAACAAAGAAAAAAAAAAAAAGCATCCCAACAAGCAAAGTGTAATCCAATCCATCTGACAATCGAAGAAAAAACTTGTGGGAGGCTCTGTGAGCAAAAAATCAATATTGCAGCTTTGTGCTGTGCAAATGTGAACACTGCCAAATAGTGGTGCTTAGAGTAAAATGAACTGTTTTGCTCCATTTTCTGCACTCTGAACAAATGACTTTGAAGACACTTTTTCCCTCCCAAGCTATAAAATGTCAAGCAATAAGTCTGTGCTTTAGGCTAGTGATTGGAATAAACACCTCCTGTCAACAGGTGCAGTGACTTAGGATTGAAATCTTTCATATTCAGGGAATAACTCCTAATAAACAGATGTACTGCTATGAGATGGGAATTTGTAAGACCAGAACTGGAATTCTAACATTGGATTTCACATCATTTATGAGCATTTTTGCAAGAAAATATGCAACTCTGGCAATAAATAGTATACTGCTATAAGCTTACGCCTGTGGTGGACTTCAAACTCTTGTAGGAACATTTTGCTTTTCTAACATTGTCTCCCTCAGTCTGCTCTTTGGACATTTCTGTAAAATCATACATTCCAATAAAAGACTTTTTAAAGCTATAATATAAAAACTTCAACTTTTCTGGTACTGTTTTCCTTAATTACTTTGAACTGAACCCTGTCATGTATGCCCTGCTCATGCCAGCTATGGTCCCAGTAAGCACCACTCCTTTTGATTATCATGGTCCTCTATGGGACTGAGGCTGTGACTTCAAGCTCTACAGAAACATTAACTCAGACCATCGTCTATTACCAGTGGTGGA
The DNA here is from genome assembly GCF_964374135.1 of Grampus griseus. Classification (NCBI taxonomy): domain Eukaryota; kingdom Metazoa; phylum Chordata; class Mammalia; order Artiodactyla; family Delphinidae; genus Grampus; species Grampus griseus. Next base: position 112,028,481 of record NC_139017.1, read on the forward strand.
ATATGAAATCTCTGATTTACTCCTGTTTATGTATGCTAATAAGATTTCTTCCTAAAAGGGAAATAAGAAAAATACTTAATGAGAAGGGGGGCATGATTCCCACCAGGCTGAATTCTAGTTCAGAAGCTTCCAGAAAACTTATTCCCATTTCATTTTAATTTAGGTGAAAAGTCAGTGTTCAGAGTCAACCTAAAAGATAAATTATTTCACTAATAGTTCAACTTTTTCAATTTATCTCTGCATATTCATGAGGTTATTATAACAAAATTTTTAAAATCAAGGATGTATAATAAAACTTACCTTTGACCTAATGAAACTTCAAAGCTTTTGCACAGCAAAGGAAACCATAAACAAGACCAAAAGACAACCCTCAGAATAGGAGAAAATATTTGCAAATGAAGCAACTGACAAAGGATTAATCTCCAAAATTTATAAGCAGCTCATGCAGCTCAATAACAAAAAACCAAGCAACCCAATCCAAAAATGGGCAGAAGACCTAAATAGACATTTCCCCAAAGAAGATATACAGACTGCCAACAAACACATGAAAGAATGCTCAACATCATTAATCATTAGAGAAATGCAAATCAAAACTACAATGAGATATCATCTCACACCAGTCAGTATGGCCATCACCAAAAAATCTACAAACAATAAATGCTGGAGAGGGTGTGGAGAAAAGGGAACCCTCTTGCACTGCTGGTGGGAATATAATTGATACAGCCACTGTGGAGAACAGTATGAGGTTCCTTAAAAAAACTACAAATAGAACTACCATATGCCCCAGCAATCCCACTACTGGGCATATACCCTGAGAAAACCATAATTCAAAAAGAGTCAAGTACCAAAATGTTCATTCCAGCTCTATTTCCAATAGCCCGGAGATGGAAACAACCTAAGTGTCCATCATCAGATGAATGGATAAAGAAGATGTGGCACATATATACAATGGAATATTACTCAGCCATAAAAAGAAACGAAATTGAGCTATTTGTAATGAGGTGGATAGACCTAGAGTCTGTCATACAGAGTGAAGTAAGTCAGAAAGAGAAAGACAAATACCGTATGCTAACACATATATATATGGAATTTAAGAAAAAAAAAATGTCATGAAGAACCTAGGGGTAAGACAGGAATAAAGACACAAATCTACTAGAGAATGGACTTGAGGATATGGGGAGGGGGAAGGGTGAGCTGTGACAAAGTGAGAGAGAGGCATGGACATATATACACTACCAAACGTAAGGTAGATAGCTAGTGGGAAGCAGCCGCATAGTACAGGGAGATCAGCTTGGTGCTTTGTGACCACCTAGAGGGGTGGGATAGGGAGGGTGGGAGGGAGGGAGATGCGGGAGGGAGGAGATATGGGAACATATGTATATGTATAACTGATTCACTTTGTTATAAAGCAGAAACTAACACACCATTATAAAGCAATTATACTTCAGTAAAGACGGAAAAAAAAACCCAAAAAACTTACCTTTGTATACTGAAAGGCAGTACGTTAAAAACTCATTCCATTTAAGCTTGCAGAATGTCACTCTATTGTTTTAGTTACTCTTAGTCCATTTTAAGAGATAGCTTTATCAATCAAACTCTAAAATATCTAATGTTTTGTGTTCATTAACATATAATTCTTTAACCTGTCAGTATTATGTGAGAAGCCTAAACCATGGCATGTGCACAGTAAAAAAAAACTACTTTCACCTTTGAACTTGTGTTCATGCCAAGAACAAAAAAAATAAAGGAATGCAATGTCATTTTCCAGCACCCTGGCCTTGAAAATGTAGCAATTTGTGTGTTAAGTAAACTTGGTTAGCATGAAACACAAATCAAATCCTTACAAAAATATAAAGTTCTTGCAAAAGAAAGTGTTCAAACAATTTAAGGTCATGTAACTACAAAATAGTCAACTCACCATATACGTGTGACATGCCTTAGCTTCTTGTGTCTTTCTGGTTTACAAAACATTTTTTTCTATTTTGGATATATTTTAAATTATGAAGCACTTCAAACAAAAAAATAATTTAGAAGAATTACATAAACAGCAAGGGAAAAAACTTTACCTCTGTGTTTTGTTAAAAGGAACAAAATTCTGGACACTTTGGACACTCAAAACGTAAAAATATACTGCAAGAATGCCATCAGCTATTAGGTTCAAATATGACTACTCCTGAAAAGCCTCTCAATATTTTAAGGAGAAAGTATGCATTATAAGTCCTTCAAAACATTTGGAGATTAAATTCCTTATTAGAAAGAAATTGATCTCTCCCACTTAAAAACTTGTAAATTATCTGGCAATGATTAATAATTCACAAGTGCCATTAAAATATAGCAATTCAAAAGTTATAAATTACTCTCAGTTTAATACTGAACTTTAAAAGAAAAATTCCTGGTAAGCATGTCTATTAAGAATAATATATGCCACAGACAGACGCTTTTAATAGTCTCAGCATATAGCTAGCTATAACTTCTTGAAAGTTCACAAACATACAATACTTTCATTCTGATCTATTTTTAAATATTAGTGAATTTTGTATTAAGCCTCAATATTACCCTTACTACTCAGTGCCTATGCCCTCTGCACAGGATGTTCTACTCGTTTTTCTCTTAGGAAACAATTATTCTCCAAAATCCAGTTCAAAGCTTCCCTAACAATGGGGAATGAAGAACCTGAGCTCAGGTTTGGGTCATCTATTTTCTTTCTTCCAATAAATATTTATGAGTGTCTACTATGTGCCTAGCACTCTTCCACACACTTGGAAAATGACAATGATCCCTGTGTCTGGGTAGCTTCCATAAGGAGTGAGTTCTCCTTGAGGAAAGATATCATCCACCATTACAATGCCAAGCCTGATAAAGAGTCAGTTTACAGTGGTCTCTTTATAGCGGACATAAAATAAAGACATGTTAAAACAATAGGTGTAGGAATGAAATGAGTGCATGAACAATTATGAGCTCCACTATCAGAGCAGGCAACATGTTGTTTACTTATATTCCTCTCCTACTGAACGCTGAGCGGCTGAATAGAAAGAAGTGAAGCTTATTTACTTTTGTGTCCTTAGTTTCCAACACAGTGCATGGTACATAGTCAGCAATCACCTTTTGCTTAGTTTTATTTTATGCATTATTTTATACCTTAATTCTTTGTACAAAAAGTTGTCAAACATACCCAAGATGAAGATGTTTTTATACAGGGGGAGAAAACACACACACCACAATTTTATCTTTTTATATATGTTAGTTTTAAAGTTTCTAGTTTTTTTTTTTTTTGCGGTACGCGGGCCTCTCACTGTTGTGGCCTCTCCCGCTGTGGAGCACAGGCTCCAGATGCACAGGCTCAGCGGCCATGGCTCACGGGCCCAGCCGCTCCGCGGCATGTGGGATCTTCCCGGACCGGGGCACGAACCCGTGTCCCCTGCATCGGCAGGCGGACTCTCAACCACTGCGCCACCAGGGAAGCCCAAGTTTCTAGTTTTGAAGTTTAAGCTATGTACATTATCAGGAAATGTTGTATTTAAAACATTTTATGTCGGGAGATAAAAATATATATATAAATGTAACAAAGATGACATCTTCACCAGAGTCTCCAAATCAGTGGGACTCAACTATGAAATGCACCCTTAAAAGACTGACCACCTGCTAGAGTTAAAAATCATCCAGGAGTTGTGGTCATTGGTCATGTGAAACCATCACAAAAACCAGAATAGCAACTTTACCACTCCCTTTTTTCTTCCCTCAAGGAAATAGTAAACACTTCTATTTATTTATTATTTATTTAATATTTAATATTAATATTTTTAATAACTAGTTAAAACCAGTTTAGCACTAAGAATTTACTATTGGAAATGCAATTTCTCAAGTCATTTACATTGCACTATCAAATCAAAGTTCATAAGTAATTCTGTGTAAAGTATTCACTGACAACAACAACAACAAAAAAAAAACTAGAGAATAATCACAGAATAAGTAAGAAAATAATTTCATCGTCTCTTCTGGTACAACAATTTATTTCTACTTCCACATTGATTATTTACTATAATCTTCTAGCAATTTTATTATTATTATTTTTACTACCCTTCTTGTTATTAGAAATTCCACTACCTCCCCTCACCCACCCAACCTCAGAACATATGTTCTTAAAAGTGGTTACACAAAGCAACAACACAAAAATATGAGTCTCGTTCCTTCATCCAGTGGCTCACACCAAGCCATACCGGCTAAAGGATTCTATTCCTTTCCTGTCACGGTATTAGTCTGATGAATACAACTACCTAGGAGTGGAGACCCCATTTAGAGTATTCCCCAGGCAGGTCTCCCAGATCAGAAAGTCGAAATTCAGATTCTAAGTCTTTTTGTTAATATCTTGTATTCAAACATAAACAATATTAAAAAAAAAACCCAAACCCCAAAAAAACTATTAACCATAATTTCATTTTTTAAAAGGTACATTTAAGTTGAATCACAAGAGGGACAACAATGTATATAAGACTTCCATGTCAATTAACTTTTATTTGGTAACAATGAACTCTAAAGATGTTAATTTACCAGGGTTACAACCGGCTTCCTCATTAAAGGCATCTATAAGGAGGCCAATTAACACCAATTCTAAAACTTATTTAACTACACAGAAACTGCAGGAAACCACCCACTCATTTCTCTCTTTCCCAAACAGGAATCCAAAGGTAATCACATTCAACTGCTGACTCAAACAAGTGTCCTAGAAGGGAAAGGCATTATATCTCCACAAACATTCCTATGAGGTATTTATTTCTCACTTCAGGTAGGAAAGATTAGCACAGCCTGAAACCAGTCTCAACTCTTATCTTGACTTTTCACAAACTGTTACCCCCACTAACCACTAACACTTGGATCATTTAAAACATGTCAGGCATTTAACCTTTTCCCCACCGAAGAAGGGAGAAATTTCATGTCTTTTTTCCTACATGCCATAAAAGGCACTCTTTCCCTAAAACCTCAAATGACTTTAGGAAGTTAGGGCTTTTTTAGAAGATATTTATTTAACTGAACACACTAAAACTATCGAAGATGACACAAATGCTTTTCTGCTAGAAGTGAGAAGGCATCTTCCAATACGGTTCTAGAAAGAGAAATTCTTACTGAGGTCCTTTCCCATCTCAAAAAAATAACTCATGAGACCAAAGGTGACTTATTTAGTTTCCCCCCTTTTCCCCAAAATGATGCTTAAAATTTTATTCTAAATTATACTACAGGGACTTCCCTGGTGGTCCAGTGGTTAAGACTGCGCCTTCCAATACAGGGGGTGCGGGTTTAATCCCTGGTTGGGGAGCTAAGATCCCATATGCTTCATGGCCAAAGAAAACAAAACATAAAACAGAAGCAATATTGTAACAAATTCAGTAAAGACTTTAAAAATGGTCCAATCAAGAAAAACTTTAAAAAAAATAAATTAAAAAAATAAATTATACTACATACATGGAATTTTTGAAACCCCAAGCTAGACTGTAACTACTAAGATGTAACTCTTTCTTTATAAATAAAGGCTATTTTTTATCTCATGAACAAGTTGTAAAGATAAATTTCTGAAAGATACACAGAGCTATTGGAGTAACTAACCAAGTGGGTAATAAGATCTATAAAACAAAAATTAAAAGATTTACTCCAGTAAACACTGTACTACTGTGCTGTTACATTTTTCAATGCTCCTGGACCAATTAAAAACTGCAAAATAAATGAAACCAAATACAGTCGTGAACCCATTTTTGTGAACTTCAATTCAAAATGCAAACTCAAAATAATCAAAACCACCTCCAAATGGAAAACAGCATTTCAAAGTTATCTCTTACTAACATCTTTGGCAGTCCCACCTAAACACATTTATTGCTCATTCATTCATCCACTTGTATTTCTGTCCTTAGCACATTCTAATTTCTCCACCAGGCTATTCAGAGATAAGCCACAGAAACTCATAATTCCCAAAAACAAACAAAACAAAAAAAGGAGAGAAGAAACTTGAAATTCTCAGATTGGAGGCAACTCCACCACTTCCACAAACTACAGAAAGCCCACTCAATGACAGAAGTTCTCCCTGACAAGAGATGACTTATAGAAGTATTCTACTGTGATACTCTGAATGAAAACAGAAACTGCTTCCCCAAATGGTATGAAGGTTATCATATAATTCCTTAAATGACAATATAATGACCTTGATTTCATGGGTGGTTTCGGTGTTATTATTTTTGCATTGTGATGTTGAGGTTTGTTCAATTTTTGATGAAAATATAAGGTTTTAAAGAACACACTCAAACTATTCTCAAATCTGTGTCGCCAGAGCATCGGGGAGGGAGGTGGAGGTGGGAGGGATAAGTTTAATCTGACATTGCACAGCGAAAATGTTGCCTTAAAAAACAAACAGTACGACTTGCCTGCAGTTAAAATTTTATCCTTTCTTGTATTTAACTGCCAAGTTGAACATCAAGAGAACAAGAAAAAGCACGGTAGCAGATCCAAGTGTATAGACCCTGCCCTTACGTACACAGCCCAGTGTCATCTTTCATACTTGCCTTGTATAGGTACCAACAGCACAGAGGCAACAGAGCAGTTCCAACTTCTGGATTCAGACATTCTAATGAATTATAAGGAATTGTAAGGAAAAAAGGCTCTTAGGAACCCCGTTTCAGCCCGTGTTGCTATGTCTCATTGTACTACTCTAATGTCCCTTCCCTCTACTTTAACTCAGGTCTCCCCAACCCCCGGGCCACGGACCGGAATCGGGCCGCACAGCAGGAGGTGAGCAGTGGGCGAGCGAAGCTTCATAAACTGCCGCTCTCCATCACTCCCCATCGCTCACATTACCTCCTGAACCATCCCCGCCCCCACTCCCGTCCGTGGAAAAACTGTCTTCCACGAAACCGGTCCCCGGTGACAAAAAGGTTGGGCACTGCTGCTTTAAATGTTTATTTCCCTTTACAATCTCAAATACTTTAAATTTCACCCTTATGAAGCTGAATGTTGCCAGATAAAAAAGCTCCCTTACTATAAAAAAAGAAGAAGAAAGGCTTGATAAGAGTCTCAAAAACAAGTGCTTCTTATCAGAAAATGAGAGTAAGTTTAGGTGAATCTGATTTATAATGACAACAGGCATGTTTCAGAAAATTACATCTCCCAAGATAAACTGTCTAAACAAATACCACTAAGTTTAAATACTTTATATAAGATGTACTCACAAATCATGAGTATCAATTTCAAAGTAGGTGAAGGAAAAAAAACAGGAAAATAAACATATACAATGCTCAGTTTAATTGGTAAGAGCAAAAGGAGGCAAAAAATTAAAATATGATGAAATTTTCTCCTATCAAATTACCAAATATCTATGAGTATTGTAAAACACACAGACTCATACATTTCTAAGATTACAAACTGATACAATATTTCTGAAAAGACTCTTACCAAATTTCTTTTGTAAATATATGTTCTGAAAAGAATCCAACATTTGACAGATTTAGATAAAAAGATATTCATAATGATAAGTTTGAGACAAACTAAAGAATCAAAATAGTAAAATGGCTCAAAAGTACATTGATAAAATAGAATGATACAATCCTAATAAACCATATTATAAATAATAATAATAAATCTTATAAATAATAATTTAATAATATTTAGTGATTTGGGAATGTATTCTTAGAGGATTATGCAAAAGAATATATACATGAATATATAGGAAAAAAAAGAAACCCAGGAGGCAGAAACCCTTTTTTGGGATAACAGTGACCAGCTCATCAAAACCAACTGGGCTCAACAATTGGGGAGGTGATGAAAACTGGCCATCAAAACTGAGGTACCAAGAAGCAGAACTTGGGTTAAAGGGAGCAAGAGAACAAAACGGCACTCTTCCAAGTAGGATAATGAAATCCTATTCTCCTTTTGAGGAATGATCTGAAAATATACCATCTCTCACCCTGAGAATCAAAGTGTTTCCTAGACCTTCCTGGTCCCGAGCTACCGGACTCTGAACACCAGATGCCTATGTGGACAAGGTGGTTTTTCCCAAAGACTGGATATATCCCTACTCCTTACATCAATTCCCTCATTGCATCTGAGATACATTTTCTTGGGGTGGTCTGTGCCCAAACACACTGATTCAATAAGGAAAGAAATATTTTGATAAAGCAAGGCCTGTCTCCTATAGATTACATGAATTTCCTCCTTCCCACCTCTTCCAACTCATAATGACCTTCTTGCTGTTTGCTGCAAATTCCCCCCAACTCAATCCAGGCTTCTTACCAGCACATCCCATGGTTGTCACTTTGCTATTGTTTTTTGTTGTTGTTGTTGTTGTTTTTGCAGTATGCGGGCCTCTCACTGTTGTGACCTCTCCCGTTGCGGAGCACAGGCTCCGGAAGCGCAGGCTCATTGGCCATGTCTCACGGGCCCAGCTGCTCCGCGGCATGTGGGGATCTTCCCGGACTGGGGCACGAACCCGCGTCCCCTGCATCGGCAGGCGGACTCCCAACCACTGTGCCACCAGGGAAGCCCCACTTTGCTATTGTGTTAACCCTTACATGTTGAAAGGTGAGTGAGAGATCTATTTTTATGGAATTAACTATTTATATAAAAGAAAGAAGCAAATGATACCTGTGACATCAAGGTGTTACGTAGGAAATTCCAATGATTTATTTTTTCATACAATTTATTAAAATGTATAGTTAATCTGCTTACACTGTGGAATTGAGTCAATAATTTATTCATAATCTAAAATATAGTACATGCGTACCTGCTTTTCCAACTTTCTGCATGCCATTCTCCCCACTTAGAATTCTCTCCTATATGCTCAGCTTCAGGGCCTCCCTCTCATTTAAGGGCTCAAAAGCGCCCTTCTCTTAAAACCTTCCCTAGCAGAAGATACAGCATAAAACTATCATGAAACTAACAAAAAGCAGACTTGATTCAAGACAGGATGATACTTTTGCACTTATACAAATTATGTGCATAAGACTGTGCAAATCACGCTAACAAATGTTAGGTTTTTCAAAGAAAAGTAATGTATTGTCAAAGGAGAAGAGCATTAAAGGAGGGGTCACTGGTTATCACAGTGCCCCACGTGCACCACTCTTGTACAGTGAGTCTTACTGAAAAGGAAAACAATAGAGCCAGCACATCCAGATTCCAAAGGATGCCCCAAGAATGCAGAGACAAAGAACCACTCCTGCCCTTTAGAGAGATGCTCTCTCCATCTCCCTGGTGATGTGGACTTCTGACTTCCAGTGTCTGCTCTACCCTGCAACAGTATTCTGTAAGCTTGTCAACCACATTCACTTATATCCCATAGGCTGGCTAATTTGCTTGCTTCCTGTGTGCTTTAAAACCTAGTTGTTGGGAGGCTGCACATATATCTTGAAAGTCTTAGTCTTCTGGAACAAGAAGTCTTATTTCTAGGAACTTCTTAACCACAGGCAATTTGGTAAAACTCTGTATTTCAGTTTCTTTCTCTGTAAAATTAGGATAATAGCTCCTATGTCTCACAGGGTTTTGTGAGGATGAAATAAGTAACTACATGTATTCAGAAGAGTGCCTGACAAGGTAAAGTACTCAATTTTGTCAACATACTTTTCTTAAAAAGTGTTGCATTTGACACCTGGTCATAAGCTCTGGGTTCCATCTTCGGTAAACTAAGGAAACAGCCTAATTGGCTAAATTAAAAACCAGATATAATTGAATAACTCATTGTATGTAGATAATTTTCAGATTATGAAATCATAATTATAGGTAGTGAGAAATAAGCTAGTCCCTGTTGTTCCCATCTGTCTCTCCTATATGTTCTTTGAGGGCACAAAGTTCATTTGCCAACTGTGTGTGTGTGTGTGTGTGTGTGTGTGTGTGTGTGTGTACAGGCACAGTACACTAGTAAATAGGTCAGGAGAAGGGACCATGACTTGCAAGGATTTAGAATATTCTAGACACAGTGTACATTATCTCAATCATCACTATGATTTAGCTGAATCCACAGAATCCAGGCTGTTTAGTGGATTCTTACATCCCTTTTTAAGATTAGAAACAGGAAAAACCTCCTCGGACGAGTTTTCTCTGCAGCTATCCCACCTCACCCCCCGAGCTGTGTCATAATTCTGACAATACGTCCATCGACACTCTCTGCACTATCACATGGTTTCAAACGTATCTGTTTATATGTCTCTCCTTCTAAGACTAAATATTCCTTGAAGGCAGGAATGGATACTTATTCCTGTTTTTATCCCAAGCATCTAGCACAGTGCCTGGTTATGGTAAGCACTTAATACATATGTCATGTTAATTTTACAGCTCAGAAAACGGAGGCTCTGGGGTATTTATCCAAGGTCACATTGCTACAAAAGGAATATGAAGACTGGTCTTAATGCTCCTCTCACTATACCATGGTACCTCTGTCAAGTTCTATCAGTAGTTATTTTTGAGCTTCGAGGCCACTTCACGTCAGCACCTTTTTAGCCTATTTTACCATGGGCATCACTGAAATTCTAAGAAATCCCTCAAAACCTTTCCTAGGCATTTAAAATAAACCCATCAAATGCACATTAAAGTGACACACTAATAAGTTTTGGCATAGATTTTCCAGAGGTTACCTTAAACTTGTTTTGTAAACTATGTGTTTGAATACGTAATTCCCTCACCTAGTAACACTTCTGTGTGTTAATACAAGTCGAAATGTTATTTGGAAATCTGATAGGCAAAATTTCAAAGTCAGCCAAAGGTTAGTAACAAACATTTTAATGATGAAAACTTCGTTACATGTAACATTATTACAATTTTTTCTGAGCATTCAGATGTCAACATTTTTTATTACCCAAACCAAATGATCGAAGACTATAAGAAACCTCTGTAGGATTCAAAAGAAATAGACTAAAAGGTTCTGTGTCCTGGTCTATTGCCTTGTTCACCTTTGCTTTCAGTGTCCAGCACAAAGGCAGTCTGTTGAATAAATTAATCCTCTTACCAATATTCCATTTCATTGTGTCTGAGGAAACATGCTTGGCCACACATTACTTTGTAATAAGTATATTGGAAGTCTGTATGGATGTGCCCTCTGGAAATTGGAGAGAGATCGTGCTACATAAGGAGCCACAGACTGTTTTCTTAAGCCATACAGAACACAGCAGAGTGTGCTTTGTGGAGCTGGAAAACAACCGCTTATATTTTTAGGTAGGGGTTGTCATCTTTCCTAGACCCCTATATCTTAATCTCCTATATTGCACTAACAATTTTACCTGAACCAAAATAATCAGATGTTATCCACTGTTTCCAAATATTCTCACCATTCACTTTTTCACACTCAGTATGTGTTAAATGTTATATGATCTGCAAAAGTGGGATACCATGATGTCAAAAATCTAACGCCAATAACTTCAGTAACAGAAATTATATAACTATCTTTAATAGCAGCTCCACTACCTTTTCAGATATAATTAGGAATTTCTTCACGATATCTTCCCAGCATCCATTATACTATAATTTGAATTCATATGCTTTCTGATTAAAGATGGAAAAGTCTGTATGAGGGTATAGATAGTTTCTATTCTGTTCACAAGCAAAATTACAGCACCCAATAAGGTGGGTACTTAATAAATACTGTATATGTTAACATGCAAACATAACCTATGTCTAAATGCTGTTAGATCAAATTTCTTGCAATAATTCCATTTTTAATCTTTTAAACTCAGTTTTCTATGAATTCCCCTGCTTTTACTGTATTTCAGTTTTTTGGTCACTTATACATCATTGAAACATTTATTGAGTGGTCACCATGTGCTAAATAAACAAGACACAGTATACTAAAAATAAATTTTTCCATTTCTAGTTTTAAGCACTTCAGTCTTAAAAGTATGACACAGAGCACCTCATACAGTGAGAGAAAGGTGAATGATTTCACAAAAGATAGAAAGCAATCTCAACAGGGTGGTGTCCAGGAAGGTTCTTCAGGTAAGGCAATGTTTTAAAATCTCCAATATCAAGAATACACCAACTGAAATAGGTAGGATCTGATCAGAAGTGAAATGACAGAAAGACCACATCAAGTTCACTTTTTAAACTATTACTATTTTTAATTGTAAGAACTTTCATTTTTTTAAACGAAACTGCAATATATGGAAGGCATAGTTGAAAGCATCCCATCAAAACATTTCTTTTCACTATAGCTTTTGTTTAATCAACAAAGCTAGAGCCTCATTTCAGTCTTTCAACATTTCACATAAGTTTACTTGGGTATTTTGCAAAGGTATCAAAAACTGCTCAGTATGTCTAAAACACTAAAATAAAACAATGTACTGAGAAACTCAATAAAATTCAATTAATGTGTGTATAAAGGCTGTACAACTAATTTTTATTTTACTGTTTATCAAAAGAAGACTTTCTGACTCACTGTTTACAGTGCTCACCCTCATCATTTCATGAATGGCTCTTCTGAAATTCTCTCATCACTCATCATCTCCGTACTTCGAGTCATTCTCTACTTCAGTTCAACAACCACTCTGCTTACCTTTACCCTTCTAAAAACCAATCTAATTCTAGCAGGTTTAATAGGTTTGACAGCTCTCCCAGTTCTTCACAATAAACTCCAAATGCCCAAGTACGGCAGGCAAGACCTCTTGACTTTCTAGTCACATTCAAAGTTTCTAGATTCATCTCTTTCAATTCTCTACCCCAAATGAATAAAATCATACTCAACTTTCAAGGATATATTCTAACATCATGGGGTATTTTCTGAACTTGACGATCAGTACTAATCACTTGCTCTCTATGCTCTCACAGTTTTTAGAAAGGCCTAAATTATCACATTTAGTAATTAGGAACAATTACAGTTTATATAGGTACTATTTCTCTTAGAATATCGAGACTTGCATCTTCCTTATTTATCTTTTCATTACTAAAAGTATCTGCAAGTGATAAGTTCTATTTTTTAAAAAAATTGCAATCTAAGAAAAATTTAAACATTTAAAATTTCATGTGGGGGCGCTGTAACTGGGAGACGCTTTTAGGATGAACCATCCAGTATTTCTTTACACAAACACATGCACACACGCGCACACACACACGTAAACTATGCCCACGGGCATGATACTCTATATCAAAACAATATAATTATTGGGTTCACACATAATCAATACAAATTTCATGAAAAAGTATTCTTATTATATATAATGTCCTCCATTTGCTATTCTCCTTAAGTGCTGATCATAACCCCACTAAATACTATCTTCACAAATTGATAATGGGTGGTACTCTACAATTTGAAAAGCACCAATCTAGTCCAAATCCTTAAATAAAGAAATAGGGGCCCAGGATCATTATGTGAATTCCCAGAGGTTCCTGAACTACCATCAGACACCATATTCTAAGACACTGGTCACACTGCCTAGGCAACTGTTCTGCACATTCTCAATATGCATTCTGTACTCTGTCACTTGGTTCAGTAAGAAATCTGAAGCTTCCAATGGACACTCAACTATTCTGGATAAAGTAATGATCCTCCTCTCACCATATTTAATACCAGTTACAAATTTACATAAAATAATCCCTATTAAACATATAAAACATATACTCAGAATGTCTATCTTTGACTAATTACAGTAGGGGGCAATTTTCAACATCTCTAGACTTCAGGACTAAGTGCATCTTTCTGAGAAAGTGTGTCAAATTCCTGGAATTTCAGAGCTATGGTCTTTTAATCCATTACCAGTTTTTCACCAAGAGATTACTGTGTTGTTTTTCTTACATTAATTATATATGGAATCCTCAGGCAGAAATTCTGACAGAAAGAATGTAAATGAGCTAAGCAGATGCTATTTTAATTAAAAAGAGTATATGCAAATATTTCACTTTGAATAGGAATTCAGTGAGTTTTAAAATTATTCTTATTTGGCAGGCTTTGTTGTTTAAATAAAAACCACATTTTAAAAAGCTTATCACATTGATTATTAATAATGCAGAATAACTAGTCAACTTAGAGCTTCATCTGCAAAGGTAATAAGTATCTGAGGAGTATTTGGGAAGAGAAAACAGAGGAAATACAAACTTATCTGATGGTTAATTTCTTCTAAGAAGCTGAACTTTTGCTTTCTAGCAAAGAAGTACCTGATTACTACCAAATTTCAAAGACTGTAACTTGGGCAATATAAAAAGTATGTAATTATGTAGGTAATTGCAAAGAAATAACATGTGTATTTTACATCTAAAATGATACACGAAATACAAATCATGTACAAACTATTTTAAAACGCTTTCAACAAAAAAGGTAAAATCCACTTGTTGCAAACACGCTCCTTTGAAGATCCGCAGCAGCGTCATTATTAAGTTTTTAGTTAGTGTTGATTAACAACATCACCCAACACAAGATCCTTTTAGTTTCAGTTAACTGCTAACTAAGTGACTGGCCTAGAAATTCACAAAGCTATAGGGTAAGCCTAATTTGTCCCTGTTTTCAAGTAACATCAGTTTGGGACTGTTTCAGTGTACATTTTAACAACAGTAATAGGGTATTCAAATTTGGGGGGAAAAAACATAATTTATGGAAATCCCAATGCTTAATTAAATCACAGAATGAGGTTTTGAAGTAGTAAATAATAAATCACAATGAATCCTCAATCTGGTTGTCAAGGAAACTACTTTGCCTTTGCCATAATTGCTGTGATCCCCATCTTGCCCCCTTTGACACCAAGCCTTATCATGCATTCTGGTCAGAGACTGACACTGAGAAAGTAGCTTTTCTATTCCTCTCAGGCAATCATGTAACATGCATTGAGCTCGACTGAACAGGGCCATGCGACCATACAAATGCTGAATTCAAGGCCTTTCCTCTTCTATCTGGAGACAGTAATTAACTAGTAAGCAGCAGTATATTTCTATCAAGCTTTAGATAAGTAATGGGACCGTGTTGCCTTGGCAGGTTTTAGCAGCTGTGTTTGTAGAAAGTTTTTACAAAGTTACTGATTTATTGTCAGAAAACGTGTTTGTGAACCAGTAATCATTAATGTTTTAAAGTTAAACATCAATTTTTTAATTCCTTTGATAATAAAGATCAAATATTAGGTTTAATAAAACAAATATTTACATCAAAACATTACATTTAATATTTATAAATCAAATATTGTAAATAAAACAATAAAAGCAGTGCCAAATATGTATCATCAGCTCAAATGGTTTAACTTTCTCCTCCTTACTTCTATTTTTGTATATTGGTCATTTTTAGTAATTATTATAAAATAAAATCCTGAAATAAATGGGCAGTTTTATGTCTCTAATTCCATATACCGCTTCCATTGTTTTCTGTTAATTATTTTGACTTCCTTAACGAGATTATTTTTTAAAGCATTTGTTTTCTAATATAATTCTAATTTGCTTTCAAAAGTATTTCTTGAGTTCATTTTGCTGTATATTCTGGAATACTCAGACCACTCAATCATGAAGTTCTCTCTACTCACTTCAGGTACTAAATGGTATAAAAGTAAAATTACCAGTGTACTTCTTAATGCTATTTATCTACACTGAAATCAAAACTATCTTCCTCATCAGCAGGACAGCTTCCAAAATTCAAGGTATGTATTCATTCTTTTCTCTTTTATTTACTTAAACTCAATATTGGGTCACACACAAACCGTATTTCTCTAGAGCTGGTCGCACTTAACCAGCAATAAAGATAATAATATTGACTATAGAGTATTATATGAAAGAACGCATACATAGTGTTTAGCTCTGTTCAACACCTGTTTACTCAGAAAGCATTCAATAAATTTTAGCTTTCAACGATATATTAGCAACTTCCACATTTTTAATTTAAAATGAAAATATCAGGCAGTAAATTGTACCATTTTATTATTATTATTATTGGAGTAAACTGAAGAGCAGGTATAAAGTTTGGTAAAATGTTAGTAAAAAAAGATTCCACAGTAGCCTCTAGGAAACTATATTCTCTCAACATACAGTTCCAGGAAGAAAAAGGTATAAAGATTCTTTAACAAATCATTCACAAACATGAGGTTGTTTAATTGGGGTGAACAATGAAGAAAACAGTTTCATCTGAAAACAGAGAAAAAGTGTCTTAACAATCCAAAACACTTGTGAGTATAAAAAATAACAGCAAAAGACTTTTTCTTTTAATCTTTGTACTGTGTCACTACTACTATAATTCTGATCTCCAAAATACCATGTACCTTAGTTTTTCAAAAGCAAAGAAAACCTGTGTCTTGCCTAAGCAGCTAAGTAAGGAAAGTAACTAGTTAAAACTAATAAAGAAAGTGTAGTAATTATGGGAATTCAGGTAGAGTGTTAGAAATGGAAAAAATAATAAAATTGAACTGGCAGATACCTGGAAGAAGATCTAGAATCAAAGTTTGGTTCAAATATCAGTAGAAACCCAGTAAGTTGCCAGGACATAGTAATCTCATACTATGAAATTGATTGCTTAAATATTTTCTCCTCATTTTTTATCTTATTTCAAATAAATGGATTTACTTATTTTTTTTTTAGAATTAGTAACTACAAAGTGTCCTTGAAAATAAGAGAAGGGTATTTAGTTTCTTCAAAAATTGACATCAAAGCAATGTAGTCAAATCTTGATTATTCATGCAAATAGATGTGAGAAGAACATGTTCCCAAGTGTTCCTATTGGCTCCAATAAAGTTAATCTGACTTTTGAATATTGGTATCTGATTTTCTTGATTCAACTGTTAACTTAAAAACAAAATTAAAGTACTTTTGTAGTACTTTAACTAGTACTCAGGTAATATTAGAATGTTACACTTCTTTTTTTATTCTCTGCTTAAGTTCTCTTCACATAAAATACATCATCCTGAAAATAAACTGCATAACTTCTCAGACTAAAGCAGCATACCCCATAAAATCCTTACTCTCCCAATGAAATACACCATACCATAACTGGGGAAGTTAATTGTGTGCTTTGGTTTCACAAACCAACTGCTGTTGCCAGCTGCATTCTAAATAAGAGTAAATAGAGACAGTTTGAGCTGCCAACAAAAGAAATAATTAAGTAGAAAAAATGCTGTCAATAAAACACGGCTACAACATTAAAAACTTTGAAAACAAATAGGGCCAACCAGATTTGGACTACATTGTATAGTCAACACATCTTAACCACTAACCAATTGGGTCAAATAAGAATAATGTAGAAGGAGAAAGCTCACAAAAACATATATGTGGGGAAATAAAGTTTTATGTAAATGAAGGTTAAAACGGATCATTTTATAGTTTTTCTCAATGAGGATTCCACAGAAGAATAAAGCTCTGCATAAAATGACTGAGGGTCTATTTTTCTAACTCTGCTCTTCTAGCTACAATGGAGAGAAACTGATTCATTACATACAATGGATATGTTAGATTTAAATTTTCTACTGGAACTAGTTGAAAGGGGCTAGTAGAGCACCTTATGAGAACAGGCCCCATAGTTTTCAGTTTGTGATGCTGTGGATACAAAAGGCATTTAACATCTCCCTCAGGGGTATCTTCTAACCCAGAAAGCTAACTTGTATATTTACAATGTTTCTAAGTTTTCAAACTGCTTTTACATTTGCTGTGTCATTATACTCATAAACAGCTCTGGTTGTTTGGACATGCTTTGCAGAAAGCATGATTTTTTTTTACTGCAAAATAAAAAAAGGGTTTTTTTACTGTAATTTTTCAGATAAAAATGACTTTCACTCTGATGAATACCAAAAGGGCTCAGAATCTACACAGTACATTTTAATTATTAGTAGTATCTTTGGCATGACAAAATCCTTCAACAGGTTTGCTGGAAAGCAGTGTTTCTTAGTGACAGTAGAAAGCAGTAAACCCTGCAAGCCGCAAGGATAATGCGGAAAAATCACCTCTGACTACTTAGCAATGACCTGATTTTTGGATATTTAACTAACTTTCTCATTTCTAGTTAGAACAATATGTCATGAATCATCATTTTTCTATCTTCCCATTTCTCCTCAGATACCTAAAATCATAAAATAAATTATGCAAATTCTGTATAACCTAAAGGCTTCCGTAGTACATCTATGTTGACACAGCAGAAAAGCAGGAAGGTCAGTTGAAATGGTGGACTCAGGAAAAAAAGGGAGTGTGGATCGCTAGGCAACTTTCACACTCAATGAAAGAAAATGGATAATGAGAAAAAGGAACAAACTAATGAATCAATCAAGTATTCACTGACTACCACTGAGGTGCTTTAGCACTGTCCGAGGCAACTTTAGGGCAAGATGAAGACAATGTCTTGTGTCTTCATCTTGTATAGTTTGAAGTCTACTGAGGGAGCAAAGAAACAGCTCCATTCAAGGAAATATATATAAGTAAATATTCAATTATATGGCATAAACTGTGTGGTGTAAAAACTGGGAGTAAACGGAGACTGTATAAATCAGAGAAGGTTGTTTCATACCTTTTACTCTTAAGGAGACAAGGAATGTCCAACTACTTGAGAAATAACTCCCTCAACAGTATCTGAATCTCAAGTAATATGCTAGAAAGCTTTCCAACTAGAGCACTCATGGGGATATTCAAACGGTCACTCTTTGAAAAGAGCAAACATCAGGGTATCTCTTTAGACACAGTGAGGTAACTTGAAGTATTATTATTACCATTGTTCAGATGAGAAACCAAATCTCAACATATTTAAAGGAATTGATTTGTTCACAGTGCTAGTAATTAGAACTCGAAATCAAATTTAATTGTTCCATATTTTAGTTTCTGTAACACTTGATTTTTTACTACAAGTATAAAGAATAGTCTTTGTAAGAACTCCCACTCCTTTACAGATATACCTGGCTCACTTGTCAAATGCATTTTAAATATTTCATTCTGGATTGAGTAATTAATCACCCATCAGTTAGTTACAAAGCTTAAAAAATGGCCTTAGGATTTATCTAATCCAATTGGCTTATGTTCTAAATGATGAAATGATAGACCAGATCTAAATCTCTGCCCTTGGATAAATATCTAGTGGCAATTTAGTGGCAGAGAAAAGTCAAAACAAACGATTTACTTTCAACTGTAATGATTCTAGTTTTTTCAAACATTTACTCATAGGTATTTTTACATTTTCCCAAGCTTGTTCAATAATGACTCTGGGTTTTAAGAACAGTTCATTTTCTCCAGACATTTCCTAATCCCACTGACTCCAGATCTATTCATCTATATGTTGCATTTCTAAACCTACAATGCTACGTTTAGTCTGGTCCTACACTGGGGATAATTCATGTCTCAAAGCCAGTCAGAGGAACAGATCACTTCTTGAGAGGGTTGAGGTGTGGGCAAAAAGAAGCAGCAGATAAATATGTGATTTCATTGTTAGGCTAACAGATTTGTTTTAATTAAATGGTTTTGGGGGGAGGCAACTACTTTCAGAATGTATATATATGTTTTAAAACTGGAAACTTTTGATATGAATTAATTGTACCAGAATCCAACAGAACCAAAATGCTACCATAGTATATAATATGTATCTTTTTAAGAAAATCATAATTTCTAGTGTGTTCAAGAATAAGACTGTAACCACATAGGCCTGTATTTATTTCAAGTTTCCCATGATGCCATTTACTCTAGCTTTTAGTCTTTTATGTGACATTGAGCTATTTTATAATTACAAAATAGCTGAAAAGAACGACCTGTTAATTTAAAAGGGACACATTATAACATCTCTCTCTCTCTCTCTGGTACTATAATATTTTAATTTCTTTTTTGAAGACAAACCAGTTGGAAAGTGACCATCTGCTAGTGAGGTAGTATTATTTGGACAAAGTAATGAATAAATGTCCTCCTTTGCTCCGAGAAGGGGGGACCATTAAATGACAGAAATTCAGAAAAAAGAAAAATGAAACAGATTGATATAGGGCCATGTAAAAAGCATTCTTCATTTATTATTTACAACTTTGAAACAAAAGAATAACCTTTAAATGCATGCTCTTTTTTTTAAAGATTTTTTTTTTTGATGTGGAACATTTTAAAAGTCTTTACTGAATTTGTTACAATATTGCTTCTGTTTTATGTTTTGGTTTTTTTGGACGCTAGGCATGTGGGATCTTAGCTCCCTGACCAGGGATGGAACCTGCACCCCCTGCACTGGAAGGTGAAGTCTTAACCACTGGACGTCCAGGGGAAGTCGTAAATGCATGCTTTTTAAAAAAGTATAAATAAATCTTCTACAATCTATCTTTTATACTAATTCAAGAAATATATTAACAAACAACTAAAATGCAAACTTCCTATCAAATTTTCTCATGATTTCTTCAAATCTATTCATACATAGATAGGTTATGTCCCAAATATACATATCTTCCAAATACGTAATTTAAAAAACACACACGTAGTAACTTAAATTTCACAGGTTGTTACATTCTCATGTATTCTGAAACATTTTCCAAAGATGTATGTTGTCAATATTCAATGAGTTGGGTAAAGTGATACTTGTTTATTTACAAATAAATTATTATAAGAATGTCAGATCAAATAATAGATTTCTGACCTACATTGTACTAATTAGTATAGTAATCTCTATGTATGTGTAATGTGGAACCTACAGCAAGTGCATAAGCTGTGTACCTAATGAGAAACTCCATCGTGCTAGGTTATGTTACAGAAGAAGGGCAAGGAAGGCCACCATGATAGTCTTCCTGTGCCTAAGGGATGGGCTTTGACCAGAAGAGATTTACTCACTTGGAAAACTGTGGCTTCCCTGAATCTCTAGGGAAGCTTACCAAAGGAGAATAAAACTTTCCCCCAAATTGTAGTACAATTTTAGAACCAGGAATTGTAAATGCTTATTCATTAAAACTACATAAATGGTTAAAACAACTATACCCCAATTAAAAAAAAAAAAACTACATAGTATTCTAATACAGTAAACAAGTGGAAAATTATATTATTATAAATAGTCCCAGTCTGTTCTTTAAATCTGTAAACATGATTTACAGGGATTTTTTTTTTTTTTCTGTCAAACACAACTAAACTGCCTTTGTCAAGCCTGACTCGTGATTAACACCTGGCAAACATTTTAAATGGTTTTGATTGCTATTAAGCAGATAAGCCATGCTCAACAACCTCTAAGGGCAAGGTAACTATATAACTATCTATTTAAGCCAGTAGCAAAATTTCTTCTATCTCTAACCTCTTTCCCCAAAATAGCAAGTGGTTTTTATTTTTTTAAACCAAAGGTCTCAGTGCTTTACAAATATTAATTTCTTTAATCCTCCTAGAAGTACTATTATAATCCGCATTTTAAAGATAAGTAAAACAAGGCACAGAGAGGTTAAGTAACTGGCCCAAGGTCACGAACAGCAGAACACTCCTATTAAAGACTGAACAAGTTGAGATTCACACTCAACTACTCTAGCCCCTATGAGCTCAAGCACTATGGCATGCCACCTTAGTCATGTCAATTGCAGCAATAAATTCTGATGGACAGAGATAAAAGCAAACATTTTTTAGTTTGGAAGTGAATCCTGAGAATGATCCCATTTTAGGTCACTTAAAGTGAGAATATCTATCATAACAAAATGTTGTTACTTCACTGGCACTCTCAAAAAAATCATTTTAAAGGGTGATAATTAGAGAGACAGGAGTAGGAATTAAGACTCAACATTGTAGGATGAGGTGTTGAGGAGGAGTGGTTAAGATGAGCATCTGGAGAATCCTGTCTCAGTAAAAGAATCAATTCCACTTTCAACTCTATTACATAAGAGACTGAGCTTAGTGGTACATATCCCACGAGTCCATAACTTGGAAACTAGGGCTGAGAGCTTCTGAAGCCAACCTTCCATCAGTAGATTAGCTGTATAAACCAAAGGCAGGAAATAATTTTTCTCTCAGCCTGAGGGGTTGAGTTATCCTGATTCTGTCACTAATTTACTATGTTAACCTGAATAAACATCAAGTCATGAACCATGCTTCAAATCAAAAATGAAGGTGTTGGATTAAATTATCTCCAAAGTCCCTTTTAAACTTCTATAGTCTTTAACTTGGTCACTCAAGTTAAACAAGCATTTATTAATAGTCAAATAACTCTACTTGTTATTACACAAAAAGCTCTGTTAAGAGTAGATCAGGGGGCTTCCCTGGTGGCACAGTGGTTAAGAATCCGCCTGCCAATGCAGGGGACACGGGTTCAAGCCCTGGTCCGGGAAGATCCCACATGCTGCAGAGCAACTAAGCCCGTGTGCCACAACTACTAAGTCTGTGCTCTAGAACCCACATGCCACAACTACTGAAGCCTGCGCGCCTAGAGCCCGTGCTCCACAACAACAGAAGCCACTGCGATGAGAAGTCCATGCACCGCAACGAAGAGCAGCCCCCTCTCGCCACAACTAGAGAAAACCCACGTGCAGCAACGAAGACCCAATGCAGCCAAAAATAAATAAATAAATAGGCAAAAATTTATTAAAAAAGAAAAATAATCCATTAAAAAAGAGTAAATCACGGATTTCTCTCATGATCTGAAATGGTCTAATCAACGGAAAAAGTAATTTTATAGCACATTTGAATGAGTGTAAAAGATCATACATTGTCCACTTCAGTATTACTAAAAGCTTTTCAAGAAAATAATACGTATAAGCTACAGCCTTAAAAACAAATGTTGGGATTCTTAAATATTGTTTCATGGTAGACTACATACAAAGTTATGATAGGAGTAAATGAGAAAAGAGATCAATATACAAGTATCTGCTTTAAAAATATTTCAGGAACATATTCAAAGCATATGATAAAATCAACCTGAATTCCACTTTGAGCAGTCATTTAAAACTTTTCATATTTTTGAATGCATTTATATCATATAAAGTCATATTTGGAAAGCGTGTTGATAGTTTAGCTTTTCTTAATATTCTAAAAATTAGCTCAAATATGCTAATTTTTTAGAAATGTCAACTTTTTGAACTACCTTAACTGTTCATTGAAAGACACAAAAACGTGAAAATTCTCAAGGTTTAGATTCTTACTCAAATGAATAAAGACTCATTCCACAAGCACTTGATATACAGTATTTTCCTTTATGTACTTGAAAAAGTTGAACTACTACAGCAAATGAATAATTGATTTATGGGGGGAAAAGTTCAAATGAAGGACATACTATTAACTGTGCATAAAAGAGGCTGGTTGGAAGAAAGTGTACCTCTCTGGAACATTTTAAAAGCAATATTTAAAAAATGCAAATGCCAGATACAGGTGATGCTCTCCATTTCACATCAGCACATAAGTCACACAGTAAACCCTAAGTCCCCGTCCAAAACAGTAACAAAAGGGCAGATCATATATCAAGCCACAAATAAAAGGCAAATCTTTTTTCATGTGAACATGTAAGAAGGGTACTGCACTCAAATGCTATTTTAAAGAATAAGATTTAACTGTTGTTCCAAATTTCCAAAAGTACATCAATAATCTAATCACAACATAGTGCAAAAACTACATAACAATGAATACCGCATTAAAAGTCTATAGGAAGTAATGTTATTCACAATGTTTCTGTTACTCAAAAGCATTAGAGAGGTGCTTTAATAAATTTTACTTCATAATTCTGTATTTTTTAATGATAAAAATGGATCTTTATTTTCTTATACATTTTCATCCCATACCCTGAGAAATAACTACTCAAGCCAGTCAGTTTTTCAACCAAACAGCAGAAGATAAGTATTATTAGGGAAGTGGGCTGGCAGTTGGACAGTTGTTCACTCTGCCTGTCATATTCCCTTAATGCAACTCTGATTTGCCTTTGTTCTGACAGTAGCAAACAGCTGCTTGTAAATGAGCCACCTTCCCTGGGCTGCCTCCCATTATTCCCCACTTCCGTTTAACAAGGTCACTTGCTACAGAGATTTGGGGAAGAAAGTGTGTGCCGCCCACAAAATTAAGAGTTTAGAACATAGGCAAGCAGGTAGTTTTCTTTTGGTAGCTTGAGCAAATCAGGACTTAAAGTTTTCTGCTCACTAAGTCAAATGTTTTCCCTTTAATACTAATTTTAAAATCTAAGGCTGTATCACAAAAGCAAATGACTTTTCTGTTGATCCTCTTTCCTTTAAATCTACATGACATTGTATAAAAGACAGATTTAATCACAAAATGGTATTTACAAGCACATATTAATAAATACTAAGATGTTGCTCTTCTGTTGTTTTACAATGAGAGACTTCAGATCTGGAAGATAGCAACTGGGGAACCATTCTAGGGAAATTTGAGGATAAAATCTTATAGTTTTTCCCTGATTTTAACGTTTATGACTAATTTCATTTATGACTAATTTCAGCAAGGGTAAAAGACAGGAACCTCCAGGATCAAACATTTCACAATTTCATTCTGTGTTGATTGTTACCTTTAATGTAAATTAATCTGGACTGAAACTTATTAAAATATTTGACCAATATTCCACCAATGCTCCAAAAGGTATAACTGACACTATAAAGCAAGGCTCACCTCTAATTTTCAGCTTGAACTATGATCTTCAAAAGGGCTAAGCTACTTTGGACAATATAATACAATTAAGTTGTTTCCAAATAGAGGCATGCAGCAAGGGTGGAATGGCCAGTTTTCAATGCCATGGACAAAAACAAAGAGGGCATGTTGGAGCAGCCACCACGCAAGATGAATCATGACTTTGTGGTTCTGAAAGTTTATGAGTGGGAAACGATCTAGGAAACTCTTTGTACATTCTTAAGACTGAACCATCCAAATGTCAATAGAAGTCTGGAGTTAAATAATTAGTCAAAAATATAATTTCTCATTACTCTATCTTTTTACCTACATTTAAAATTACAGAGTTTTGAATATTTTTCTCATCTTGATATACAACCATCACAAGGAATGTGAGCCTATAGCAAACTTTATTAAGGGTTAACTAAAACAAAACTGAAATTCTTTTCAGCAACGCTGACACTTTGGACGTGTCCACTGGTATGAATTAGACATTGCTACACTGAGGGGGGAAACTAAGAATCATGTGACCATCTCAAGTTCCCTCATTCTCTACTCAAAGATTTCAATACTATTCATAAAATAGACTATCCATGTTTTTGAAAATTTCCAGCTTCCTGCCATCTAATTACACTTGACAAGTTTCACCAATTTTGGGTCATGTGGAAGGCATCCGAATTCTAAAAACATTTTTACTACTTTAGCTAAGTTGATTTGGTACGCCTTGTAATGGCTACTCTATTTTCTCTCTAATGTTTAGTCATAACTCTGACCTATCATTTATGATGTTCAAATAAAATAGGTTTTTCTACATTTCAATCAGAATGTGTCAAAGCATTTTCACAAAGTACTACATTTAGAGAAATATTAAAGATTATATAAATATTTATTGTAACTGAATTATATTGAATCATCCAGTGTTAACAAGTATTCACATAATAAAAAAAAATTAAAATAAGCTAATAGTCATCCCTTACAGCAACCTTTACTTTTTGCACAAAAATCTGAACATTCTAGTAGTTCACTATTAAGAGCACAGGACAGATTTTCAGCTTCATTTATATTCAGAGGCAGGCAAATCACCAAAACTCATTTATACCTCTCCATTTTCCTTACAGCGTGTTACCAGCAGGCATCTATCCATCCCACCTTTGAAATAGGTAGGTGGCTTAAAATGCCTCTACTTTTCAGTCAAGACCCTGAATTAAAAATAAACTTGAGCTTTAACTTCATCATTTTCTCTACAAGATGCAGTAATACAGAATAAACATAGTACTTAGTTTGTTATTTTAATCTACATTTCACATACTGGTTTCATACCATAAATTTGCTTATTTTAATCCTGCATGTTCTCTGAAGACCTAAGCATTTAAGCTAATAGAGCTAACAAATGATCCAGTAAGAAATTACATTTCTTATATTCTTATTTTATTTATTTTTGCACACCATAGACCTGTCGGTACTCCTTTATGCTGATGAACACTAAAACATTTTTTACACCATCACAATGGGGAAGTCATTATTATATTGGCTATGTACTAGCCCTACGATGTCCAGAATATATCTACGTAGATATATGTATAAAAATATCTTCATGTCTTCTGTTGGCAATGACTTTTCAGAAATAAAAATACTTAATATTTAAAATAATTTCCAGGGACATATGCCTCCTGCTACTTAGCCTGACATGAGTATTACAAGAGCCAGACTGAAACACGAAAGTCAATCACATCCGATACTTAACACAGTATGAATAAATTAAATCTTGGTGAGAGGAATATGTCAATTCAAAAAGGTTACAGAGACTATTCAAATCACCAGCAGTACAAGCACTTTGAAAATAAAAATACTGAAGACTAAAACTACATATTTTATAAGTTGATAAGAATCTTTTCAGGGAGGAGAGGTGATACTACTTGAAATTTTTCAGACTAAAGTCAGACTTCTAAAGAACACTGTCTCCATATCCAAGAGAACTTAAAATTCAGCAGGTTGTGACCTAAGTTTTTCATTACTACTGTGGCACCTGCATTTCCTTTGAAATTACAAAATAGGTAGGGAACAAACCAATCTACATCCTAATCTTAAAAAGATGCTAAATATATAAACAATTCTAACTTCTCTGGGTATCAGTTTCTAGTGACAAATTCATATTTAAAATCAACGGGAAATAAAGTAAGATTTATTGAAACATAAGTTGAAAAGTACAGTTTTCTTTCATTATTTTTCAATCTCCACCAATAACATAGTCATTTATTATTTATGTTGTATAGCTCACCCAACCAGACAATAAAAATATTGCCTTCTAAAAAGGTTGGGGGGGCTTCCCTGGTGGTGCAGTGGTTGAGAATCTGCCTGTTAACGCAGGGGACACGGGTTCAAGCTCTGATCTCGGAAGATCCCACATGCTGCGGAGCAACTAGGCCTGTGAGCCACAACTACTGAGCCTGCGCATCTGGAGCCTGTGCTCCGCAACAAGAGAGGCCGCCATAGTGAGAGGCCGGCGCACCACGATGAAGAGTGGCCCCCGCTTGCCACAACTAGAGAAAGCCCTCGCACAGAAACGAAGACCCAACACAGCAAAAATTAATTAATTAATTAATAAACTCCTACTCCCAACATCTTAAAAAAAAAAGGTTGGGAAGATCATCATTTACTAATGCTTTAACTAAATAAAGCGGTACAAAGTTTTTTAAAAAGTACAATAGTTTTATATAAATGCCAACCAATATAAACATAAAAATTTTCATGACCAGAAAAATGAAAAACCCTCCCAAAAAAGTATGTGTTTTTGGTTGTTTTATCTATGCTAACATGTAAATGAGTACAGCACAGGCAAAACCCTTTTTTATTTTAACAGTACTAACACCAATAAAAACCTGAACCTTGATCATTTAATAACATTCTCTGTCTGCAAATAAATGTAAGAATGTCTTCATTAGAACTAGTTCTGGAAGATATAGGAATACAAACTACTTAAAATGTAGTTTATATTCCTGTATCTTGAAAATAATTTCATAGTCCATAATTTTCAGATAAGCTAAAATTAGATTATCATTATAGGTACTTTCTAAAATATGAAACTATTATTTGAAATGACTAAGAAAAACCTATTTCTACCTTTGTTTTACTTGAAAACTGATTCTTGTAATTAGAAATGTTACTTTATAAAGTCATATTGTATTTATATATCAAAATGTTTCAAGAAAGGATAAACAGGAGTATTTAGTTTTTCTCTTAGAGCATTTCAAATATGAATAGAAAAGGACACTGGTTATTCCTTGTTTTTTGGATTGAGTAAGGAATCCAAGTATTCCAATTTAGATAATTAGGAGTAAATAAAAGTTTTTGTACAAGTCTTCAGTTTCAACAAATGTTAGACTATCAAAAATATATTTTTAATAAATTAACTACATTTTATTCACATGAATAAAAAATAATTGTCTGGCACAAGCCAAGTCTTTAATTTCATACAAATCTCATAATGAGTGTTATTAATTTTTTGCTATCATTTCATAAAGGAAAATGTGCATTTCCTACTTGTCCAATTTGGACATGGTAGAGTCATTATACATAGTGATCTAATATTAACAATAGAGGTGGCCAATATTAATTGAATTTTGTTAAGAAAGAAACAGCAAGGGCTTCCCTGGTGGCGCAGTGGTTGAGAGTCCGCCTGCCAGTGCAGGGAACACGGCTTCGTGCCCCGGTCCGGGAGGATCCCACATGCTGCGGAGCGGCTGGGCCCGTGAGCCATGGCCACTGAGCCTGCACGTCCGGAGCCTGTGCTCCGCAACGGGAGAGGCCGCAACGGTGAGAGGCCCGCGCACCGCAAAAAAAAAAAAAAAAAAAAAAGAAACAGCAAGATTACAGTCTCCATTTAAAAAAAAAAAACTGATCTGTATATCTTTATACTGTATTTTAAAGTAATGTAGCTCGAAGGTCACAAGGGTAGGTACCTTCTCTGAGATAAGACATTTAAATTTTAATCTAAAACAGGAAGAAAAGAGGCAATTGTGAGTAGGGGAGAGGCAAATGATTCTGGACAAAGAAACTACAGGTGTAAAGGCAGATGTTTACAGGAACTGTAATAAGATTAGTATGCCTGAAGCCAAGGGACCCTACTGAAGACTGGCTTCATGCAAGTTGGAGAGAGAATCCTAAATTAGATCACTTAGGGGTTTATACCAATCGAGGCCACCAGAGGGTTTTTAATAGGAAAAGAAAGTGACCTAATTTACTTTTTACTGAGTTCACTTTTGTCAAACTGTGGAGAATAAATGGAGAAAGGGGGGGACATGGATGAAAGTGACCACTGCACGAAGCACCATCATTGTAAAACCAGCCCCATTTGTCATTTTTTTTAGTTAATGCATGTCTCTCCCACATTTTAACTAAGTGTGAGTTAAACCTTGTTCGGCTTTTCTTCAACAAAACCATCAGTTTCTGGGATATAGCAGTGGCAGAGATGAATATTACCAATGAAACCCTTAAAGAGTAAAAAAAGTCAGTAATTTTTTTTTTGTAAATTTATGTATGTATGTATTTATTTGGCTGCATTGGGTCTTCGTTGCTGCGCGTGGGCTTCTTTAATTGCAGCAAGCGGAGGCTACTCTTGGTTGCAATGCGCGGGCTTCTCATTGCGGTGGCTTCTCTTGTTGCAGAGCGCGGGCTCTAGGCACGTGGGTTTCAGTAGTTGCAGTGCGTGGGCTCAGTAGTTGTGGCTCGCGGGCTCTAGAGCACAGGCTCAGTAGTTGTGGCATATGGGCTTAAACGCTCCTCGGCATGTGGGATCTTCCCAGACCA
This sequence comes from Grampus griseus, assembly GCF_964374135.1. Taxonomy (NCBI): domain Eukaryota; kingdom Metazoa; phylum Chordata; class Mammalia; order Artiodactyla; family Delphinidae; genus Grampus; species Grampus griseus. Next base: position 112,057,710 of record NC_139017.1, read on the forward strand.
GGGCTCGAACCCGTGTCCCCTGCCTTGGCAGGTGGATTCTTAACTGCTGCACCACCAGGGAAGCCCAAAGTCAGTAATTTTTATAATACACACACACACACACACACACACACACACACACACACACACACACTCACACCCCATTCCAAAATTGAATTTTCTTATTAAGTAGATTCCACAGGTATACTTTGTGTCTACATAAACCTTCATATTTACCTGGGAGTTGTTACCCAGCTTTTACCAGGTTCTCCAAGGAGTCTACAAGCTCCAAAATTTTAAGAACCACTAAAGCCTACATCTCACCATAAATCTGGAAGGTAGGGTTGTCACAGAACATAGAGAGATAACAATCTAAAACAGAACAGGGAATGAAATAGAATCTTGGTTCTTCACAGATGGATAAGTTAATTCCTGACATTCACTCAAATGAAGTGCAAATATCATACGGACTAAAATTTTAAAGAACATTATTCTTTACTTTTCAATTAAATATTTGGTTTTCCTTTATGACTGACTATTTCATTTGAATACTTAGTATTAGCAATTCCAAGTAAGGAAAAGCAGTGTACAATCATACTTTTAAATGTTTGTGGATAAAAATTAATCTGCAAATAAACAAATAGTATTTTACAAACTAAATAGTTACTTTCAAATGTAGAATTAAATTAAAAACTCACCAGCCTCATTTTTATTTCTCTCTTATACATCAATAGAGCTGCCTCTGCCTCTGACTTTCTAAAAAAGAGCTACATGGCACAGGCCCATGTGCACAGAGCAAGGGAAGTCAGAACCCCCCAGGGAAGAAGTTTGGTTTGTTTTTATAGACACCCAAAACAGTGCTCCCCTCTTCTCAGGGGGCTCAGCAACAACACTACTTTGTCCCCCAGTATAGCAAAACACTATTACATCCAGGCTATTTTTTGTTATTTCTGGAAAGTAGACATTTTAAAACATTGTGATCTTAGTAATCATCAAACACTAATCATAATAGTAACTTATTGCCAAGTAAGATGCATTAGAATTCTGTCATGAAAATGCTAGCAGAATCAATTGGCTACTATTAGGTCACTAAAAATATTTTACTAGGTTTATTTTCTCTCCTCTATCCTCTCTAACTATTAGGCTAAAAGGGAAAAAGTTCTTACTTAAATTTACTTAAGAAAAACTACTTAAATTAGTGGAATTTTTTTCTGCTTCCCAAGGTTTAAAAAGTAACCACTATTCTGGGCTTCCCTGGTGGCGCAGTGGTTGAGAGTCCACCTGCCGATGCAGGGGACACGGGTTCGTGCCCTGGTCCAGGAAGATCCCACATGCCGCAGAGCGGCTAGGCCCATAAGCCATGGCCACTGAGCCAGCATGTCCGGAGCCTGTGCTCCGCAACGAGAGAGGCCACGACAGTGAGAGGCCCACATAACGCAAAAAAAAAAAAAAAAAAAAAAAAAAAAAGTAACCACTATTCTATATAACACAGATCTCAAATTCTTCTATCTAGAAACATAATGCAGTTCTTAAATAACTTTGTATAATTTATTTATAGCCACAGATAGCAATTTATATTCTAGCAATGGAAGCATTTACTAGCCACTAACAATTCTGTACTTTAAGTTCACCCTTGGTTAACGTTAAGATGCGTAATATTCCGATGCATGCTATACACAGGTCTTCAGAGTATCTATTTCATAAAACACTAAAAATCATATAAACCCCCCAAATCAGTGAGAGATTACCTTGTTTTGTGTAAGATACACAATCTACTTAATAACTCAATCATTAAGATATGCTTGCAAAAGTGGGTCTTGTATGGGAGATGAATGTAAAAATTACAAAACGGCTTTTACCAGTAAACCACAGTTTCAATTAAGAATTTCCAATAATTTTCAAGGAAATTTATATATAACTCATTATTTCTTTCAAATAACTTTTGACTGCCACTGTAACAACTGGAAATTAAAACCAAAGTGCAGTTTTAATTATCTCTTTAAGAAATTTTTTGAGGAAATAGTACTTGTTTAGTTTATCTCTACATACTTATATGGGAGCCAAATACATAAAGAGTTGTGTTCATTCACTGAACCACAGCTGCTAAATATGCTAATGTGTGCCAAGTACTATTCTGTGAAACAAAACTTGAGGAAACAAAAGAGGAAATGACAGGTCCTCGTCCTCATAGAGTTTATAGGGGGAGAGACATACAAATATTTACAGATACTAGAACTATTAAGAAAGAAAATAAATAGGATGATGTAACTTGGAAGGTGCTTCCCATAAGATAGTTATGAAAAGCCTCTCTGGGGGTTAACATTAATTAGAGCCAAGACCTAAAGGATGAGGAAAAAAATCAGTGATGTGACAAGCAGAGGAATGACTTTCAGGCAAAAGAAAAAGTCTACATGTTCCAGAAACAGAAAGAAGGCAGATGCATGCAACGTTAACATTTCTTTCCTATTCCTCTAAGATCAGCATGAATTACAGTAAGAACATGGACTATGCAATAATAAGTTTGGATCTGAATCTCGGCTCTACCAATTTAATAACTGCATGTTCTTGGGCAGTAAGTTACCAAAACATGTTAAGCCCCTTTTCCCTAATCCACATAGTGTAGAAAATAAGATCCATGCTTTATGACTCTTGACAAGAATATCTTCGATAAACAAATAATACCCAATAAATTGTTCCTTGCTTCTTCCAAAACTGGTGTCACTTTTATCTTTTGGAACTTTAAACAAATACCACATTTTCTCTTTAAATTTCACTATCTATGTAGAACATTTTAAATAAAATCATTTCAAATGTCTCTTAAAATGACCCTTAAAACAAAATTTTCAATGTCCCTTAACACAATCAAGTTTTCACGGCAAGTGATGATGTAAGCCCTCTCTTCCCCTCCCTTAGGGTGATGAATTGTCACCCTGGGAATTCTTTTCTCAGTACTGTCTGTGGGGCATACAGCAAAGGTTACTTACAAAGGCTACCTCACTTCCGTGGGTTATCTCTCAAAAGGAATGAATCAATGGCTCAAGATTAGTAGCTAAAACTGTAAATCTCACATTTGAGAAAAATATGTTAGCAAGAATCAGAGATTAATTCCTAGAACAATCGTGCTCAGAGAAAAGCAATCTCTTCACATTGGAAGGATGGTATGAAGGAAAGAAAGAAGGTTGAATAAATTATAATCTTTAAAGTAGAAACTATGTGAATGTTCCATATTCCCAAATAAAAGGGACAAAAAATAGCTGCAATGTAATGAAAGCTGCTAAAATGCTTCCAGTTTTAATACTTCACATTTATCTTCATATCAGTAAAAGTCTAATTAGGGAATCATACAGGATTCTCATCAACTTTCAATATTTCAACATATTTTAGCTAACAAGTCAGAACTGAATGATGGCATGGAAGTAAAAAATTTTGGCTAGTGTCACAACTAGTTTTGTTCAGTTAAAATTACATTAAACTTCAGAAAAACATTAATTCAAGGTTACAGTTTTAGAAATATAGATGGGAAGCTGAAAGACAACAGAGCACTTTAGCTAACTTAATGTCTCTTTTAAATAGTTAAGCCTGATTGTTTAGAATGAATAGTGAATAGAGAAAAAGGGTAGAGATGCTAACATATGGAGAATCTGCTATCTGTAAAGCAGTACATGGGAGCTCTCACAAGTTTTAGAAATAAAGTAAAATGGACAATCAAATCTAAGGAGATGGGGAAATCTCACTGTCCTACTTCCCTATAAATATATTTATAGTAATTGAAACTTCCATATTAACAAAGATGTAAATAAGGCTAAATGTCAAATTAAACAGAAAGAGTGTAATAATCATGCAATTATATATATATATATTTAAATTTTACCCTTAATAAATGAGCTACTGGTCAATTCATTGATCCATGCATTTGCTGGTGCAATATTCTACACATATCAATACCGCTATTTGGAGGAAAAAGAAAAAATTCTTCTACACCCTGTATCAATGCTATAGGAATCACACTGAAATTCTTCTGAATCAGAAGCAGGTCCTCACTAAATATATACACATTTGCCAAATGATATGCTGTCCTCAGACACATTACTTAGCAATTAATCTTGCATATGACAAAATTTTCATTCTTGACAGTTCTGGGGCTCACACTGAAGGCCTTTTTGTTAGGATATATGGAATTCAGCCATGAAACATATATAACAACCTACCATTTAGGATGTTTATAATTGTTGTCATATCATTGTTGACCCCTATCTATGGTAAGTCAGCGCATAGTAAATGTATAAAATTAAAAGATCTGAAGTGCTAAAAATGTTACACTGTTTTCATAGCTTTAGTAACTTGTAATAAAGAAAAATTGAATTCCAGCATTTTTAGCTCTTCCTCCACAATAGACTGCTATTTACATCAGAAAATTGTAATTATTTTTTGATGTTGTTCCTATAAATACTTAAAACTGTTGAAAAATAAAATATCTACTGTTCTCCAGATAAATTTAATTCCTGGTACTAAAGAACTACAAGTCTAGAGGTGATTTAATACTTGTGACACATAATTCAATAAGTTAGGGTCAAATGTATTGATTTCTAATCTTTTCAGACAACTTCATTACTATTTTTTTTTTTACAACTAATGTATATAACTCAACTACCAATCTTTTGGTGTGGGAAAACATGCTCGTTTATTCTGTTGTAGGCTCTCAACATATGATATCTGGTCCCCCCCTTAATTAGCCTTAATGTAAACAATTAAATCTCACTTTACACTACATCAAATTTAAATAACAGCAAGAGACTGAGGTTTTCCCCCTCATCTTGCCATCTTTTAATCTGCTCACTACAACCCACTCTCAGCAACTTGAGAATCATCACAGGAGAGAGTCACTGTTGTTTACAGCAAAATATCACATTCCTCAAATTGGGGGATGGGGGAGGGAGGGCAGCTAGGGTAAGAAAATGACTGTCAGCAGGGCTTTGGTTGATTTTTCATTTTCTAGAGGAGGATTCTTTCTGGGACTATCATTTAAAACCTGAGGCTCCTCAGGCACTAAGCAATACTTAGGAGGCAACAGGAAAATACTATGATCAAGCAATCCTGAGTCCCATCCAATGGTTCCTGTGGTTTGGAAACCTCAACAGCTTGCAATACAATATGAAGACCGACATGAGCTGCCTGTTGCCCATCCTCAATTCATATGTGACGGAGCCTACAGCCAAAAAGGAATCAATCCTACACAAGGCAAAGATCAATAGCCTGGGAACCATACAAACTAATTTGGTTTTTTCTGAAGTGTAATTGATTTACAATGTTGTGTTAGTTTCAGGTATACAGCAAAGTGATTCAGTTATACATACATATCTATTTTTTTCAGATTCTTTTCCCTTATAGGTTATTACAAAATACTGAGTATAGTCCCCTGTGCTATACAGTAGGTCCTTGTTGGTTATCTATTTCATATATAGTAGTATGTACACGTTAATCCCAAATTCATGTTCTAACACCAGCTAGCCCTAGCTGTTGATCACAAACAAATCATCTAAATTCACTGTTAGACCCTCCATAAAATGAAGAAACCCCTTGCCTTCGTAAAACCTATACAGAATATTGTTTATGAGAAAGTACAAACATGACATTAAAAATCATATTCCCAGCCTTCGAGTGTTTGCTCATTTTTCTTTGTGACTTAGTACTTAGAAACCAGCATAGTTTTTTGTTTTTTTTAAATAACTTTATTTATTTATGTATTTTTGGCTGCGTTGGGTCATCGTTGCTACGCGCATGCTTTCTCTAGCTGTGGCGAGCAGGGGCTACTCTTCATTGCAGTGCACAGGCTTCTCATTGCAGTGGCTTCTCTTGTTGCAGAGCATGGGCTCTAGGCATGTGGGCTTCAGTAGTTGTGGCTCACAGGCTCTAGAGCGCAGGCTCAGTAGTTGTGAGGCATGGGCTTCGTTGCTCCGTGGCATGTGGGATCTTCCCAGACCAGGGCTCGAACCCGTGTCCCCTGAATTGGCAGGCAGATTCTTAACCACTGCGCCACCAAGAAAGTCCCCCAGCATAGTTTTTATGTTACTTGGTTTTATGGGCAATTTTTTTGTTTTCAAAACAAAGTCTGATTTTTTTTTTTTTTTACAATAATGTGAATACAAAAAGGATCATTCATGTATTCACTTCTCCAACAAATACCTATTTTGTATTTCCTCTATGTATACACTGTGCTGGTTGCATGGGAGACATCAGTAGAAGTGAAAAGTGAAAGGTGACCTTGATTGGTCAAAAAATAAAAGTGCTATGAAAAATTAAATATTTCTTTTCTTTCTCTAGGGTTTATAAAAAGCAAATCCAGCTTTTTTAAAAAAGGCTTACTCACTCATGTTCTATTAATATAGTCATCTCCTGGGAAATTCATTCATTCATTAATTTATCCATTCATTCATCAAATATGTATTCATTTAAAAATATTTGCTGTTCCTTGCACTTTCCTGAGATCTAGGAATACACACTGGCAGAAGACATGATCCCTGCCCTCGTGAGGCTACAATAAAACTACAAAAAAAGGAGCTCTGAATCAAGATCTATTCATTACATGAAAAGAGTAGCTACCTAGTAACTACTCAGTGAAATGTGCACTCCTAAAATTAATGAGGCTATGTAACAAAAATGAGTGAGGCAACTGGAAAGCAATCATACATTTAACCATCACCATCACATGTTGAAAGCAGTATTGTAAGACAAAATTTAAAAAAAAAAAGAAAAAGTACACTAAAGGCAAGCAGATTTTTAAAGTCAGAAACAAATACTCTCAGAAATCACCTTTACTTCATAGTTTAGATTCAGCATATTCACCTCCTTCCAATCTAATAATTTCCTAACTTATTAAGATGAAGAAACTGGACCAGGGAAATTAACTAATAGACACAGATCCAAGATCCAAAATCTTGGATTCCTAGAAATTATTTTTTTCCCCAAACCACCTCTTTTGTCATGTTACCATAAGACATTTTTTTTCCAGGTAACATAAAGACCCTAGTGACTTAAGCCATACAATATGTGATTATAAAATTTTGCACATTTAACAGAAATGTATTGCACATTTAACACTCTAATGTATGCTGTAAAAAAAAAGTGTTCAAAGTAATAGCATGTCATTTGTTCTTTAAAATACTGAAAACCAAGTATTTTTTAAAATTTTATTAAAAAACACTAACAGATGTTCCAAGAAAATGTTAGTTTCTGGATGTCAGGATTTCAAATCCTTTTTAATTTTTTCTTTCTTGTTTTCTAGTTTGAATTTGCTTAGAATTCAATAAAACCATTAAACTACTTTTACTTTATATTTTTTAAAAGCCTCACACAGTATTACAGTCCAAATGACCAAAAACCAACTACAACCAAAAAATGAGCACTAATCAAAATATATTAAAAGTTTTGCTTTTTGTGGTCATTTTTACTAATAAGAGAATTTCTAATCATAGGGGTAGAAGAATGAAACATTTCAAAAATTCTACACAATAGAAACAAAAATAATGCTGTTCAATGGACACAAATGATTTAAACACAGTATCTTTTCATAAAAATAAAAGAACATTTATGCACAATCATGTCAGAAAGTAGCAAATGTTTTTGAATAATTTGATGTTCAAATTACTAAAATATCATAAAACTCAGTCACTATATTTTACTTTACTGTCTTAAACCATGTCCATTATTTACAACTTTACTGGTAGCATCATTTCAATTCTTCCTAATTATCAAAATCTGAATGCTCAAACATAATTACTTAATAAACTCTGGACAATTAATTTCAGAGGTTTATATCAAAACTGTATTTATTCAGTCAACACATTCCAACATGTGGAAAAATAAACAATGATAAACATTATATGCCTATAAAGTCCATGGCATGTTAAAATAAAAACTCCATAGCAGACTGAAAATAAGTCATATCCAATTAAAAAATAAGCACTCAATTACAAACAGCACTCTCATTCTACATTACATTCAGGGAAAAAATGTTAAATGTGTCTCTAGTTTATGAAATGTGTTTTTAAACTTTGTAAATGATTTTTTTTTCAGGTCTTTGTACACTTGCTATCATTTTCAAAGGTACTAAAATTTTACTGGCCCTGATATAAGTAATCATCCCCAATTGTAGTAATTTAAGAAATAAGAACACTAGGTCAAATACTGACCCTGTTCCCATCTATTCAAGCTGAATCTCAAAAGGGGTGAAAAGGGGTGAGGATGTGCCATGCTTTGAAAGGCAGCAAAGAAAAGATTAAGGAATATGTAGTCTTAAGTCTTAGCTCTAAATATTTTTATAATACATCTGTTCTTGCCCTAAGAGTAAGTTTATAAAAATAGGAAAAATGAGGTTTATTCTTCTTAGTTTCAGTTCCTCACACCACCAACCACAAAAGTATGCTGCACATAGTAAGAACTCAATAAATACAGCATTTGCTGAAGAAATAACAAATGACTTTATGAATAAATCAAGTTAAGGGGTAGTTGTACTATTGGTTCAATGGCATTTGTTCTATGTCCTAAGTGTTACTAGGTCTGGGTTTCTCCATTCTGACATTATCATGTACTGAATTTCAAATTTCCTATATGTAGCCTCATTTAAACCAACACTGCTATTATTCCAGTAGAATAATAGTAAGTTTCAGTGGTTAAAAATAACTGCTTATACCTCAGAGAGTTAGAGTATTATAATATCAAACTTTCATCCTCCTTGATTTCCAGTTTCATCTCCCTAAGTCTAAACGTAGTCATATTAATCTTTACATTTCCTTATTTCCTTGTTCCAAACTAACCATTAATTTTACCATTCCCATACATTATCAAGGGCCAGTCTCAAAATACCAATATAACAGTAAAGATTTAGATGACAGTAGTGAGAGTGAAAAAGACTGATCGCTGTATAAACGCAAGAAAAGTTCTTCTAAGGGGTCCAAATATGGTTAGATCAAAGGCATATCTGGCCAATGATATTCTCTCTAAATATGTCACAACATGGATTTTTAAAATTTTTATTCATTTATTCATTAACTATTTAAATACTCTCATATATCCAGAGCACACATTTTAAAAATAGTAATTTATTCAAATCAAATACAATCTTTCAGTTGTATGTTTACTGATTAGGAACAAAAGCACAGCACAGAAGCTGTCAATGGATAGTGAATCTGAGTGAAGAAGGTTGCCACCAGAAGGAACCATCTGTGGGCTGATAGAGGCTTTTCTACTGATTGTCGACATAATGCCAAAATATGTAGTCAATGCAGTGAAAAAACAGAGCTAAGTAAGATGTCTGGCACCAGAGACAAAAAGCATATGGTAAATGCCTACATCTTCCACTTTCTCAATAGGCTGTCAGGCATCAAACAGACATAGCCTGAGTGTGAATAATGCATGTTCATTTATGAACCTTTTTAAAAGCCATTTCCTTTTTACACGTATGCATTGCTTAAATTATGGATGGCTAAATTGTAGGCACCATGCTATATACATATGGAAACATTCCAAAACTGAAACTTAAAGTGGATTTTCATTATTACACAAACTAAAGAGCATCAAGAATGTTGTATCAGACAGTCATGGGGATGAATGAATCTCATCTCCACCTTTACTATTGATTTAATGCTATTGATTTAATGCTATTGATTTAATGTACATAAGTTTCCTCATGTACATTAAATCAATACAAACGCCATACAGATGCTGGGAGCATTACCCAGGACAATGAAGAGAAAACACCTAGCACAGTCCTTGATATCTAGTACAGGGCCAACAAAGGACAGCCACTGCTTTTAGTTTTAAATTAAAAGTACAAATTAGGGTGAGAAATTCAATACTAATTGTTTCTGTGTATCTATAACAAAAGTTTTCCAAACTTTATTCATGTTTATTATTAATAATTAAAGCAATCCTCATGTTATATGCTTATTATAAATTATGGAATATTAAGGCCATATGAAATATTAATACTAAATTTCTAATTCTTATATTTTTAAAATTCTGCAAGTATGGGCCACTGACAAGTTTGTCTAAGTCTCAGCTCCCTATCATTACTTATGTTTTTGATGGTAGTAACTTTATTAAACTGACTACATGAATTACACATCAAATCCATTTCTCTTTTTATATTTCTCATCTTTTTTTTTTTTTTTTTTTTTTGCGGTACGCGGGCCTCTCACTGTTGTGGCCTCTCCCATTGCGGAGCACAGGCTCCGGACGCGCAGGCTCAGCGGCCATGGCTCACGGGCCCAGCCGCTCCGCGGCATGTGGGATCTTCCCGGACCGGGGCACGAACCCGTGTCCCCTGCATCGGCAGGCGGACTCTCAACCACTGCGCCACCAGGGAAGCCCTATATTTCTCATCTTGATGAATTCATGACGCACCTGACTCCCCACACTCATCACTCACCATTCCTAAATATAAACTGCCATTTCTGCCAGCACTGAGTTCACGCTAACTGAAAATGCTCTGCTCATAGGCACTGGTGAGAAGGCAAGGCCAACCCAACTATGAGATCCTACCAGCATCCCAACACAATGGATCAAGACATGGTTCTTGAACTCAAGGGAGTCAGACCATGATCCCAAGAGCAATGTATGATGTGGCTTCATGCAAAAACAGGAGTGAGGCAAATGAGTTTCTCTCTTTCTCAAGAATCTGAATTGGGAAACGGGGCAATTCCAGAATTAGAGAAAAAGTTGAAGTTGCATGATGCAACAAGGCTGGATGGAGTATACTAGAAGCTATCCTAAGATAAAACTGTGAGGCAACAGAAACTATGAGTAAGGCAAAGAGAGAAAAGATAAGGAAAAAGGAGTAGAGGGAAAGGAATGCCAGTTGGTATTTGGGAGAAGAGCAGGCAGATACAAAGGGAACCCACTGCAAGTAAACAGTCCCAGAAACTCCTGCTACTCCAAATCCTGGGTCAGCGATGGACATGATGACCAGTTTTCTTCCATCTTTCAAACTCCACAAGGGCAAGACAGCCAGGCAGTGTTACTCCCCATGAATCCCTGGGAGAATCTAGTTTATTTTATTCCAAAACATCCATTATTCTCCATTCCTTACCACCAACAAACTTTAATAAATCACTCTTTCCCTCATCAGTGATTTACCAAACCTCATCAATTCTACTTCTGAAATCTCATCAATTCATTCCTTTTTATGTAGTCCCACTGCAATTTTTGCCAGTCTCTCATTCTTTCTCACCTAGATCACTGTGACAGTCTTACATAAGAAAAAGGGTATGGGGAATTCCCTGGTGGTCTAGTGAAGACTCTGCGCTCCCAGTGCAGAGGGCCGGGGTTCAATCCCTGGTCAGGGAACTAGATCCTGCATGCTGCAACTAAGACCCAGCGCAGCCAAGTAAATAAATGAATAAATATTAAAAAGAAAGAAAAAGGATACAAATGGGCAGACCATAGGATGAATCCAGCTCACAGGTACATTTCATCTGCCCCCTCAGTGCTTGAATTTGTTGCCAAGATTTCAAAGTATGTGGATGTAACATTCAAAACCAATTTGGGTTTTCTTGGGGGGAAAGAAAAAAGATCAACTGACAATATACTCACTTTGGCAAAGGAACAAAATAATGACAAATTAATCACCTGAAGTAGCATCTGTCTACTTTAGACAAGGATGCATTTTCCAGTTTTGTTTTGTTTCTTTATACTCTGCCTGCTTCACTTTTCATATTAATTGCCTGACCCCGCAAGAACTTATTCAAAGTTCTCTCTGCTTTTAGCAGTAAACCCATGCAAACTAAATAAATACTTCTAAAATAAAAATCTACAATCACCTTTGAAATTATTCATTATCTGTTACCTAGCTGATAAAATCCTAACTCTTTCATATGATCTGGCCCATATTCTTCGTACAGTCCTATCTCTTGTCACCTCTCACCTTGCAAACACATTGGACCACTTGCAATTCACATTTTTCAATGGCAATATTTTTGCATACTCTAGTCCCCCTCCTGGAATGCCTCATTCTTCAGCTGGTCAATTCTTATGTGTTCAGGCATCTCTGCCAGAAAACCTTCCGCTCTCTCTAGTCCCCTTGCAGGTGTCATAACATACCACAGTTTTTGTAAGTTTCATTAAAGGCAAGAACCATACCTAGCAAACAGCATAGTCCCAGCATGTGGCAGGTGTTCAATAATTACTAATGAATGATTTTTTAAACGTCGCTTTTCTAAGTGTCAATAGTTATAAAAAGCAGGTATTTCTCCAATTTTATAATTAATAGAAAATGCAAACTCAAAAGTGAAATAATTCATACAAATTCACATAGCTAGTAAAAGTCAGAATTTGAATAAATAAACTTTATACTAAAATTTGCTCCCTTTGAATATATAAAGCCTTTCCCACTTCCATGGGAAACTCTGGTATAAATGTAATTTCACTACAGGATATATCAGTGAAAGGAAACAGAAACCAAGTCAATACAAAAGACAATAATGTCTAATCCTAAATCAAAGCTGACAGGATAAATCCTGTGAACGGTTCAGCAGTATCACTGAAATGTGACTGGCTGTCGAAAAGCCATGACAACTTTCACAGTTCTAGACAAACTAGAAGAAACTTCATAAAAATCTTCATATTTTGAGCACTTAGTACTTCATTATCTTATCATAATGGAAAAAATGATTAGAAAAAAGAAAATGAAAAAGCAATCTACAACGGAAAATGCAGTAAGAAAATTCAATGCCCAAAGGATAGGCAAAAGATAGATCATGAACTTTTAAGAAAATTATTTATGACATCAAAAAAAAGACAATTAACAGAACTAATTAATGAATAATTTTGTGATTCAAGTTATTAAATTTCAAGAAAAGTAAATTATAAATGCTTCAAGCACAAATTAATTTGAGCAGTACTTAGCAAGAGCTTGTGATATAAATTCATAAAACAAAAAAAATTCTAAATTTTGCTTTCAAACGGAGTACTATAATACACAAGAATTTCTTCTAAAAAGTGAAAGAAAATAAAAAAGTTATATCATATAGTAGTAAATCTTCCCAGTAAGATCAAAAAGTCTGAAGAAACAAACAAAAAAATCTTTAATATTCCTTTAACACTTGATTTGCTTTCATTTTTTACAATCTTGGAAAACTTCACTGCTTAGTTTTTTTAAGACTCAAACATAAAGCCTCATTAAATGTTCTAGCTTAAAACACCACCCCCAGTTTTTTGCCCTCACCAGTATCTCAGGGCCAACAAAATACTGACAAGTATTGTTTTCAGTGCTTTAGGGAGTAAAACCCTTGAAAGCAATAATCTTCTTCACAGAGATGGATATAGATGTTTTCAGTGTTCTGTATGGCATCTCCTTTCCTCATAAGCACCAGCAGTCTTGCACTGTCCTGCTAGGCATTCCTAAAAACACCTGGGCAAGCTGTTTACTAAAAAACTAGACATAGGAAGAGATAAGGGATAATTAGCAAATAAAACTATTCCTGGCACTCTCTCTACATTAGTGCAGAACCGAGCTCCAAGCCGGCACCTGGTGAAGGGAACTGCTAGATGTGATAATTCCAATTTACACATTCAGCACAACATTCTGTCTGCCTGTCAATTTGAAACAGTTTCCTATTCAGTGATAACAGATACCCCAAAAGAATGCAGTGTCAAAATGCTGACATGAATTTTTTATGCACCAGCTAGACCCTCTCTCCTCTGGACCAGCTATATCTGCCTTCTTCACTTTTGGAATGGACTGACAGTTGAGTACTTTTTTCAACTGTACCAACAAAAAAATTGAAATTCATAAGATAAATTTAAAGTATTGGATCTTCCTGCAGAATAAATACTAATAAAATGTTCTTATGCAGTTAAGAAAAATAATTTAATGAAGTTGTAAAATAAAAAATTCACTGTGTCAGTGTATCTTAATTTATATAGTGTGATACTTTTCAGCTGCCAAAACCATGAAAGTACATATTTCTACTAAATATAAAGTTAACTAATTTTTTTTTCTAAATTCACAGAAAGAAAGCAAGAGAAAGAGAGAGGGACAGACATACAGAGACAGCGCAGTAAACTGGATATTCACTTGCAAATGCTAAATAAAAAAGAAACAGAAATTAAACTTAAATGTATGCAGGTTTATTTTCCAGATACTTTCATATGATCATATTTTGAAGAACAACTATAAACAGGCAAATAAGTCAAATGTTATATTCTTATTCCCTTCATATTTAAATAACAAACATATGGGGCTTCCCTGGTGGCACAGTGGTTGAGAGTCTGCCTGCCGATGCATGGGACGCGGGTTCGTGCCCCGGTCCGGGAGGATCCCGCATGCCGCGGAATGGCTGGGCCCGTGGGCCATGGCTGCTGGGCCTGCGTGTCCGGAGCCTGTGCTCCGCGGCAGGAGGGGCTGCAGCGGTGAGAGGCCCGCGTACCACAAAAAAAATAAATAAATAAATAAATAACAAACATATGAACCGTGCTTATAAAGTACTACTGTTTATTTTTTCTACATATATACCAGATTATATTCATAAATATCTCTCCCTATAACAAACTATACCCTCTCCTTCCAGGTAGCCACGTGGATGGTTATTCATTTGTTCTAATAATGCAGCCATGGCACAGCTCAACCATTTCTGGATCTCCCCTCTCATATCTACCCTATGAAATGGCAACATATTCTTTTTTTAATGATGCCAAACTTACATTTAAAGAATGGAGTGACTTGCTAAAATAAATCATTCAGGAATGAAGTTGATAAAATAATGCTTCAATTCGAGAGACACCATTATTGTTATAAAACAAGAGGTGATAATGAACTATTAGATGTGACGCTCAGAAACTAGCACTTCTGAAACTACAAATCAATGCTGAGCATGTCAATGAAAACTCCTTAAGTTTTCTAAGCAAACCTTTTAATTACAAAGTATTTAAAGCTAGACTATTTAGTAGAAATATAGAATATAGTGGTTTTTAACTCACCATTCTAAACCAAATGCTTTCTTTTCCAAAATTAGAGTATAGAAAATACTTCCTGTAGTTGCACTGTGCATTTACCTCAATTTCTACTAAATATAGAATTTGTCATTGTTTTTCTCAATCAGAGACACAGACAGTATGTTAAACCAGATATTCATTTGCAAATGCTATTTAAATAGAGAATATATTGTATACTGACTGCCAGTATACATATGTACACACATATATACATATATAAACATACACACACATATCACACATATATATACACATATATATAATTAAAAGGCACCTTATCAAGATTTCTCCAAGAAAGCCATCAATTTTATTATAAGCTATAAACATTTTAATATTAATATTTAATATTAATAATAAAATCATTAAGAACACACTAACCAAAAAAGTAATATATTTTCAAGTGTGATGTGTAAGACTATGTAAAATAACATTATAATGAAACACCATTTTCTATTATAAGGATAAAGTTTCCTCCTTCTTATATCTAAGCTAAAATTAGAGAAGAATTTTCTAGTTACTAAAAGAAGAAGTTCACAAGCCAAAATCACAAGAATGTTCTAAATGACGAGGGATATCCATTACTCATCATTTTTAACTGAGGCCTTCATAATTACTTATTTTCTAAAGCTCTCAAACCATAGAAAGCAAATGGCAATATCAGCTGGGTTCATCATTGGATTTCAAGAAGGAAGCTCCATTTAGGGAATAGAAGCCACCATTAGCTGACTTAGTTAGATGTAAGTTATTACTACCCAGATAATTTAAGAACTATCAAAATCATCTAAGAACTGAGGCTGCAGTCAGCAACTAGGGTTTGTAACTGTTAAGTCTTAAAGTATACTTAACATATACTCAGCTGTTAATCTCAGACTCCATTCCTGCAAGCCACATACTATGGATACAGCTACATTAATTTGTTTTCCATATTCACAAACTCCCCACATTGTTTTTGGGTGATAATCAGTGAAACTGCTGTACCATGCATGAAGTATATATTTTAAATATTGCTTTGGTACTAACACTCCCTGACCATCTCTCAACTAACTGAAATATTTTTCTGAGTGCCCAAGCGCTATGAAAAGGAGATATAAGAAGTGACCCAAAAAAAAAAAAAACTGAAAAAAATGTTTCCCTCCAGTCACATTACTCATAGTTCACGGGCTCAGTAATGACTTGTAGCTAGTGACCTACTCTACTGAACTGTGCTGCTATATAAATTCAGAAAATTCCCATTTAAATTCTCCCATTTAAAGCCTCCTAAAGGTACTAGGTAGTATCCTAAGGAACAAACAGGAACTGAATAGGGGGAAGGGTGGATTTCTTGGCATTGTTTTTAAGGAACTTTTAGTGATATAACTTGGCTGAAACTACGGGAGGAAAACTCCACTCTGAAGTCAAAGCCAAGGTCCTTGAATTACATGCTACACTTTTTAGATTTTAACTCTGTGAAAAACTGGTCATAGAACTGACAATCGAATAATGCATATATAAGTATGTAACTAACATATACTAGATGTTCAAAAACTGAAAGAAAGGGTAAAGAAGGGGGAGGAGAGAGAGGATGAAGAAGAGTCGGGAGGCTGGAGGATAAAGGGGAACTGAGAAGGTAAGAATGAGAACAGAACTGCTGCCTCTTAACTCTCTTCACTAGGCTAGATCAACATTAAGCAGCTATGAGACTCTAATGAAATGTTAATGGTTAAGCTTCAAAATGGTCTTATTGATACCAACAAAAGCTTTTTTATACTTTGCTCTGTAACACAGATTAGTAAGGAACCAAAGTAGCATGTACCACTAACAGTCACAAAGTGGTTGCAGTCTAATAAAGGTATTCAAAATTATTGTGGGCTCTGTAATGGGGACAGTATTTAGGAAGAGGAGTTAAATAGGGGTTGTGTCTACTGACTGTAGCACAATGTCAACCATATTCTGTGTCCTTGCACTTCTTGGTATATAGCATTTCAAATCTATAAATGAATCTCTGATTTGTGTCCACCTGAAATGCATTCCAAAATCCAGAAGAGGTGCTACTCATTCAAGTTATTTATTTGTATTTTTCTTTTAAGCCTATGTATTTCAAGCTGTCAAACTGTATATCAAGGATTATAAAGCAAATAAACATTACTTAGGAAGGTTTCCACTGACAAATCTGTCCATATCTTTAATGCTTCACTACTTCACTAAAACATGTAATCTTAAGACACATCGATATCTAGATCAGTTTTACAATGTACAATTGATTTACAATCTTCCCAAAAGACCAAAATATTATTTAAAATTAAACTTAGTTCAATTTTTCTTTTTAACAAAATTACTAGAAACATTTGTTTGGGCCTTGTCAGGAAGGTTTCAGTTTTACATCATTATGTTTTAACTTGCCTAATCAGTTGAACAAAAGTACTTCATGTAAAATGATTCTTTTAGTTGCCTTACCTACAAATCCCTGCAGGATACTATAATTGAAACCTACTCACAGTAAGTTAGGAATAATTAGGGCCCCAAATTAAGCCAAACATAAAGTTAATTCAAATAGTCAGCTGCTGTCATTTAAATGGTTACAGAGTTTTATTGTTACTTAACATTTCTGAATGCTTTTAAATGTACTTTGTTCCTTTAGTCCATGTTTAGTATTTTAGTACAAATAGAAATGGGATCAAGACGCAAAGATTCACCAGCCTTTTAGACTGGAGTCACACCTATATCCAGTCTTTTGTCACTAAAGGTTTTCTACTCAATCTTTGCTATCAGTCAATTAACAACACAGCTGAAACAATGGAGTGACAGCTCTCAAAGGTAAGCTTTCTGGTAAATAAACCAGGAACACAGAATCTACAGTGAGTGCCATTAATGCAACAAAAGTAAGAGCTTTTGAAAGCTAACAGGGATAGTCTCTATTTGCCTAAACTCTAAAACAAAGCGAAGGATTAAACTAGCTTCCTGCGGTAAGCAAACAAAAGGGAAAAGATAATGTCAAAAACCCATACCTGAAGGAGGGGCTGCAAAGGCATGCCTTTAACTGCTTTACTGATGACTGCTAATCAGTGTTAACTGATAAATATATAGTAAAAGTTAAAATTATTGTTGTGTTTTTTCAGTGTTATGGGTAGTTTAATCATTCTCAGCAATCGTTTGTACTTTCAAAGGGAAATACTGATTTTTTTTTTTAAATATAGGCCTGTGGCTATATAACTTCTGAAGATTATTTGAAAGTTGCAGAGAGTTAGCAAGACTGGACCTTCTGTAATACATATGTTACATATATTGCAAAATACAGTCAATCTTAATACAGTTTTTAATCTGAAATAGTAATGATTTTAAAAGCTTTGAAATAAGTGAATTTTTTCTGATCACCATTAAGTTAAACAATATTAAGCAATATATTTTAAATTATATCAAATACTCTGAGTGACAACCTCATGAGGCAAGAAAATACACCAATGATCTGAGGCTAAACATTAAGTTCTACAGAAAGAAAAATGGACTGGTAGTAAGGAGAGCTTGGCAAAGGAACAATCTTGGCAGGCCTGTTTCTGCATCAGTAAACTGAAAACTTCTACACTGCTAATCTCCAAGTTGAGATTCTAAGTCTAATATTCTTCAATTCTACCAAAAAATTTTGTAAAACTATTTTGATCTCTAAGATACCTGTATATGTTTAAAATTTGCTATTTACTTACTTTTTATTTGGCTTTAAAAAGATCATGAATCTAATGAACTTCATGAAGAAATAAATGTAATTTGTGATTTGTATTATAGTAAAGCTAAAATAAATCAGATCAGTAACTTATCTTTATCTCTGACAGGAAGAGAAAATAAAATCATGTCCACTACTAATAATAAATAAAATCTTTGAGTAAGTATAATACTATAAAGTGGAAAAATTGCTAGATCTTAAGCAGAGCTGTTTTTTGATAACCAGTTTACATTCAAGTACTCCCATCCTATACCCTTTTATGGTGTTAACACGTCAGGGTATTAATACTGACGTGAAAATGACAGCAATTCTTAGTTTTTAAAATATGCTGACTTTGAAAAATCAGTGAAATATAAACTTTTCCTAAATGGGTTAATAATATACACTTTGCATTACATGATTTTGTAATGTTACTTTAAGTACTAACATTTATAGTAAAATGCTATTCAAATGATGTTTCCGTGTAACAGAATGAAAGCAGGACAGATCAATGGGGAACAGAGGAAAATATTAGGGAGAAAGGGTCAGGCTGCATTGTTACTCAGGGATTTTTCAATACAAATCATCAGATAAAAGGTCAATAGAAAGCATATAAAATAGGACTGACTGAAAGTGTAACAAAATACAAAAATGTGCAGTAAAGGGCTTCCCTGGTGGCGCAGTGGTTGAGAGTCCGCCTGCCGATGCAGGGGACACGGGCTCGTGCCCCGGTCCGGGAAGATCCCACATGGCGCGGAGCGGCTGGGCGCGTGAGCCATGGCCGCTGAGCCTGCGCGTCCGGAGCCTGCGCTCCGCAACGGGAGAGACCACAACAGTGAGAGGCCCGCGTACCGCAAAAAAAAAAAAGTTTAGTAAAATGTTGCAAGGTAGCTTAGTTCCTTTTTTAAATAAACTGAATTATAAAACTGAAAGTGATGTTATTTCTATATTTCAACTGTGTTGTTAAGGTAAGAAATAAACCCTAATTTGCAAAGGTAGAAATCACTATCATGCAAGATCTGATTTTCTAGACTAAACATTTTAATACCTAACACTCCTTGATACAGATGTCCTCTCACAGACCAGCAGCCTCAGCATCACGTGGGAGGTTATTAGAAATGCAGACTCTCAAGGACCATCCCAGATTACTGAATCAGAATCTACATTTTAACAGGATCCCCAATTATATGTAAATTTTGAGGTGCACTGTTATAGATAAAGAAGATTAAAAACATCCAGCATGACCTCCCTTAAATTTCTTCTCCTGTAAACATCTCTTCCTGAATCTTCCTCTCCCTCTATCAAAATATATATGTTCCTTTGCTGATGAGCCTCTCTATCCTTGCACTGGATCCCATTTCCTTTCTTTCTGCCTAGAAACAAATTCAGGTATTCAACTTATCTACTACAAACAACCAAAAAAGAAAATTATAAAAAGTACTTTCCTTAAACAATAGGATACACTTAACCGGCACCACCTGTCTCCTTCACTTTACTTACAACTTTGGAATCAACCTGCTACCACTAATCACCTCATTACAGCATTCTGTCATATAAAAGTGAGTGTCTTAAAATCCAGCAGAGAGCTCTCTCCCCACAACCACCAGCAATGCCCCTATCCATCCTTTTCATTGTGTTTGACTAAGTTATTAAGTCCCTGACTCTTAATAACATATTATATTGACTCTAATCAAAACCTGGTTTAGATTTTAATACTACAAAGAGAAAAAAATAGAATCAGGAAGGGGAGAGAGAACTGATTATTAATATAAACACATACACATATATTAGATACAAAGAGATAGATAAAAAGCCATAATAAGAAGTACTCTATAAATAACCAGCAAAATAAATGAGAATTTTACTTAACCTCTTTTTTTGATTAAATCCTTATGCAAAACAAAACTCTACTTTATCTGAATCCCTCTATTTTTTCCAAGAAATTGTGGTGTTTCTTGACATTCTAAAATTCCCAAAATGGAGAACTTCACTATAGGGTATTTTAATCTCTATTGTCCTGCTTTTTGCTTCTCTGTCTGTCTCTCTGTCTCTGTCTCTGTCTGTCTCTCTCTCTCTCTCTCTCTCACTAGCTCTCTTTCTCTCAACAACAAAAATACCTTAAAAATAAACTTTATTAAATAGACTAGATGCAAAACAAAATCATTTCATTAGCATTATTATTGGAATCAAAAGAACAGTAACATTTTCATGCACAGTTCATTCTGTGTAAACATAAATTATATTCATTTCCCTCTCTTTTTTTTTAAACTGTTTTCTATTATCCATTTTTAATTTAGGTATGTCCTAACTTTATCTACTGTGTTAGTTAAAATCTGATTCATTCCAAATGATTAATATTAGTTTACTCCCTTGGCTCTCACCTGATAACAAAGTTAATTCCTAATGGATTAAAATTTTAAATAAAAACACGTAAGAACTACAGGGAAATGCAAGTGAATAAATATTTAACTAATCTCAAGATTTTTAAGGATAAAAATAATGGAAGATCTCACAAAAGAACTAAACATCAAAAAGTAAGGAAAGAGGAAAAGGGGGTAAATAAAGCAAATCAAGTAAAATATTGATAATTGTTAAATCTGTGACTAGTATTATTTTACAAAACTCTCTCTTCTGTTTGAAATTGTCATTAAAAAATCAGTATGAATTAAAAGGCAAACAAATACATTTTTCATAATAAAAATCACAAAAGGATATCATCAAAGGGTTTAAAAAATAAGAAAAGCTGTAACAACATAAACAGAAAAACTGGCAAAGGTAGTGAACAAAAAAATTCACATCAAAATTACAAATGGCCAATAAGTAAATCCATAGAAAATGTTTTTGTCCTCACAATTATCCCCCAAATTAGAAATTTAAATTACAATCAGATATCCTTTTTCACATATCTAAGTGTCAATTCTTTTAAAAATTTAAAAGCAGTGCTGGTAAAGCATATAGACTGATACTTTCACACAGTCGTCAAAGAGAACATTGGTATAACCCTTCCAAAAAGCCAGTTTGGAAGATGTATACATGCCTGATATAATAATCAGAGTTCTAGAATTCCAGTCCCAAGAAACAACCAAATATGATGAAAAAGACATATAGATATTTATTTTATACTTGAAAGAAATTAGGTTCAAATGGCCAACAGGTAGAGAGGGAGGATTAAATCAGTTTTGACATATACATGATAAATTACAATGCAGCTGTTAAAATCTATTATCTAAATATATAATGACAAGGTAATACAAGTTATGATAATAAAGTGGGAAAAATCAGAATATAAAAGTATATGGAAATGAAGAACATAATTTTGTTTTATACATTGTAATTTTGTTTTTATCATGTGTGTTGGGGAAAAAGAAGGAAATGTATGGTGGTTATATCAAGGTCTAGAATTATGAAAAATTTTAAATGCTTATCTTAATTTTCTTATGTTGTATCTTTTCTCATAAGAACGTATTACATTCAAAATCAGGAGGAGGGGAAAGCTTTTAGGAAAAATAAACCCTCAAAGCAAGAATAATAGAAAACATAAAAGTCAAATTCAGGAGAGTCCCATGCTCATAAGAAGGGATTATAAATGTTTTTGCTTCCAGAAGCTCTTATATGGAATTCCCTTCTCAGCCTTACATTTTAGCCAAAAGATCCCGGGGCCGAGGCTAGATATTCTCCTGGAATCACTTCTGTCAATTTGACAAAAGGAGTAAAAGAATAGGGTTGAAAGATGTCATGAGATATTCACTAATCCACATTGATGTCTAATACATGTAGACTGCACGGCTGTCATATGTCGTTCTCTGTCTTGCAGGAGGTGAAAAGAAAATAAAGACTACCATAGGGTACCAAGCATATGTTTCAGTAAGACTTCCTTAGTAATGTGGCAGATAAATAGTTCTTTGAGGGCTTCCCTGGTGGCGCAGTGGTTGAGAGTCCGCCTGCCGATGCAGGGGACACAGGTTCGTGCCCCGGTCTGGGAAGATCCCACATGCCGTGGAGCGGCTGGGCCCATGAGCCATGGCCGCTGAGCCTGTGCGTCCGGAGCCTGTGCTCCGCAACGGGAGAGGCCACAACAGTGAGAGGCCCGCGTACCACAAAAAAAAAAAAAAGTTCTTTGAGAACTACCAGTTCTACATTAATACTCAGATGTGCTCAATCATTTGTATTATCTTATTCTCTAATACCACGACCTAGTATATAAAAAAGTGAAAAGGTACATTAATTCCAGAAATGAGGCAAGAGATTCATCACGATTGAAATTACTTAGTAAGGAGTAATGAACACAATTACCGTTCAGAAAAATTAAGGTGCTTTACATGTCTCCTGTGCTTTTAATTAAGCCACCTTTAATACACTATTGATTATTTCAAAATATAATAGTAACGGTGATAAATGTCTAATATGAATGTAAAATCAGTATTTCAAAAATTTACTTCTGTATGGACAAGTTTATGACCTCTTTACTTTTAGCAAATTACTTCATAACAGATTTATTAAATAAATATTTGATTCAGTCTTTTCTGTCAGAATATGGAGGTTTGCAAAAATTAAGCAGCCAAGCAATACAGTGTTATTAAGGTCTGTGTGTAACACACTGATTTTATAACACTTTTCTACCAGCAATAGACCTATTAGTGAATCAACAGAGATTATGGATAAGTCAACCTTTCTAAACACTGGAAAAAGAAGCAAAAGAGGATGAAATAGGGTGGGAAGTGGGGAGGAAAAGTAGGGAGAAGAAAAAAATCAACAAGCAAGCACTAGAATTAATCTCTATATATACTAAATATGGCATAATTTAACACTGAATATTGGTATCTAAAATGACAAAAGTATACTCCAAATTAACTTTTTTAAAGATGCCAGGGTATCCAATAAGTTTAATCTTATTTTTTTTTTCAATTTTGAGTCATAATCAGAACTCATATACCTTGCTCTTAAATCCTGGTAGTACTGTAAGGCATTTGGTTTTTACAAGATCAGAGGCAATGTCATATAATATGTAAGTGGCATTAATATTTATATTTTTGAAAATGAATTACATCAGAACCTATGCAGAAGAACGCTGCTGCAATCAAACTACATTGCACTCACATAACACAAAAGAATATTTAGTGTCCTAAGAGCAATATAGTTAGGTACTTTCTTAAGGAATAAAATCACATTAATCTGCACTAAAAATATAAATAAACCATTTAAAAAAATGTTTTGTTTTATATCAATGTTAATTTACATAATTTGCAAATTTAAAAAATAAGGTTACATTTGCCTGCAGCAAACATGGATATACCATACAATTCCTATTAATTTAATGGGAGTTGTGACCCCCATTAAGTTTAATAGGAGTCATACGGCCAAATCCCCATGTACCTTGCTGAAAATTTACCTCCTAGCTTTAAACTAATCAAATAATCTGAAATGAACAAAAGCAGTCAATTTTGCTAGACTGGGAAATGTAAAGTCCCTACAGTAAAGTCAATTCAGCATTATGATGGCAATGGCCACGTAGTTAATCCCAGCAAGAAAAAGAACAAGGTTATAACAGTGAGAAGAGACAAACTGAAGCAAGGTGGTTTAGGAGTGCAGAAAACAACATTTACCTATCACAGAAAATACGTTCTGTTTTTTCCAATGTGGAGTCAATTTTCCAATTTTTTTCTTTCTTAGTACAATGTCTAAAAAGAGTAAAAACAAAAATCCCTTTTTGAAGCCTAAAATTATGCCCAAGGAGCCTGATCAGACGGATAAAGAACCATATGAAAAGAACCATAGATAACTGGTTACAACTTCTGAATCACAGTGAATTAAATCATAATTTTTTCTGGAAAAACTTTTTAAAAAGTTACTTTATAGCCACAGCCATGCAACCATATACCTCACCTCAACTACCCGTACACCAGATTACAGTGGTTCTTAAGTGTGATGCTGAGCAACATGAGCCTCATCCCAGAAATTTTTCAGACATGCAAATGCCTGGGCCCCACCCCAGACCTTCTAGGTGATTCTTATGCTCAAGTTTGAGAACTACTGCAATACGTTATTTCACATCCATGCTGTTCTCTCTCGGTTGGTTTTTTCTCCACCACCATGCTCACCACTGCCTTTATCTAGCTTGTGCAGCTCATACTGAGATTCAGCTCAAGAATCATCATCACTTCAGGCTGGAAGCATTTCTTGACACACACCCAATGCTTCTGGAGTATCACCATCATGGCACTTATCACCCTGTTATTACAACTGTTTATTGTCCCTCTACCAACTATTAAGACCACGACCCTCTTCAAAGATTTATGCTATTCAGTGACGGATACAGAATAAGTGCTTACCATAAGCCAGGCATTGTTCTAGGCATTTGCATGTTGATGAACAACAAAAAAGATCCCTGCCCTTGTGAAGGTGACATTCTGTGTATGTGTGTGTGTGTGTGTGTGTGTGTGTGTGTGTGTGTGTGTGTGTAAATATAAATTCTGTACATTTTATTACATGTATGCATCAATAAAAGAATGAAAGATATAAAGAATAAATATAGGTCTGAATTATTCTAATCTTTCTTAAGTTTAACCTTGGAGAACAAAGTTACTATTCCTTCCACTAAATTATAGACCATTCTGAAAAAAGTATTTATAGGCCAAAACAGGTTTTTTAAATTCATAAGTGACCCCTAGATCTACTATTTTCCTGCCACTCAACTAGCAAAAAGATCCTACAGCCAAACATCATTTTTTACTAAGACATAATTAACACAAAAATCATTGTAAAATGTGCTTAGAGAATTTAAAAGTACAGTAAAAACTGCTAAGATACTATTTCTACAGCTATGTTCTTAAATTTTCTTGATGTATATAAATAAATATGTAAAGCTGTATCTATGTGGCATTTTTACCTGGCATAATATTTTCTTTGAAATAAGGATAAGCAACAATGTAATTCAAGTTAATTAACTAAAATTTCGACTAATGAAATCTAATTACATACTCACTGCATAAAGAATTCAACCTGAAATCCATATTACCTACTTCGCTGAAGAACTGCTATTATTTGTAACTTGTCACTTGAGCAAGCCTTCATATATCTGACTTATGCTGGCCAGGGCTCCATTATATAGCATAATTTAATTCTGTAGGACACAAAAATTCAATTTACTTTCCTACTTACTGATACATGTTTCCACAGTGGGTTACTTGGCTTGTAAAAATTGGCCAAAAGAATCAAAGCACCCCAGTTTCTCAACAAAACTGATTTTTAAAGTGCTAGATATTAGTCCTCTAAGAGTAAAATAAATTCTAAAAAAACTTACAAAATATTGTGGAAGTTTGGTCCTTTATAATCATTTTTTATTTGAAAATTCTAAACATAATTTTCAAAAAAACACAGGAGAGACTTTAAGAATAAATAAAACACTGTTCCTACTTTGCAAAAAACAGTAAATTTTAACGGGTAAGACTTTATTCTTAAACACTAATTGACAGAAATGGAGAAGATAAGCTAATTCTAGCAATTAAACCTTTATATAATTAGCTTTTACCATGGTAAAACTTAAAAAAAAAATGTTTAGTGATTTGCTCTTTAACATGCACACAAAACATGACATATTTATAATGTTTGCCTGGACTTAGAACAAATACATAATTCCTCCTTGCATATATGGAAATTTACCTCTCATACATACAGATGTAAAACAAATCCAAAATTATGTTAAGCCTTTAAAATCATACACTAAGGTAAAACACTACTGTAAACAGGAGAAAAGAAAGCTCTGAAAAGGAAGGCACGGTCCATGGCTGAATACAATACACAGGCTTGTTTTATTTAAAAACAAAATCTTATTTAGCTGCTACTACTTAAAAATCTAACGACTGGTTTCTGTTGAAAAGTCAGAAGACTGGCAAAACCAGGCTAAACACTGGAAAGGCAACCATGGTTCCTCCAGCAAGCACTTTCCTGCTTGCTGCAGACCTCCACTGGCCTGCTGCAGTCAAGTTACTTTGCCTGCTTGGCCAAATAGGTAGGTGTTTGAGGTTTTGACCCCTGCACAAGACCACAAGCTCCTGAAGAGCAGGACCTGTGCCTTGTGCATTTTTGAACCCCAAGCACCTGGCTCAATTTAGTCACTCAATAAATGAGGAAGGAGAGAGGAAACCATCTAGAAAACCTTATCTGAGCTTACCGGCAAACATCCAGGAGCTGATAAAAAAAGTGCTCATAGCTATAAGATTTGAAAAAGTAACAATCATGTAAGGGCCCTGAAGAAACTTAATGGCTGAATAATTAAATTTATATCTTCTTTCCTGTGCTCTCATACCCCACTTTGATTGGTTTTCTCTATAGGTGTTCACAAAGCATTATCTGCTTGCTGGCAATAAAGGACTATCATGTCGCGTAAAACTTTTCTAAGACAAAACCACGTGACGCTGGATCAATGTTCTAACAGTGAAGTGCACAGTAACTCTGTATACCCTCACAGTTAGTAGTGTGGGTTCGTCCTAGGTTCTTTTTACCTGTAGAAGGGAACTGCTTCAAAAGCAACACCCTCTGGCCTGATGCACCAAAAATGAAATTTCTCTTAACAACAGATATGCATCCTGACCTGATAGGTGACACTAGAAATAAAACTGCAGTATCTCATGAAAAAGTCTCTGGTTTGCTAGCCCCCTGCTGAGTTAAGCTACTGTGCCAGCAAAGTAGTCTCTATCTTGATTGGAAAATTTTTTATTATGTGGACTAATGAGCCATTGATCTACAACTGGAATCTTTTTAAATGTATAAAAACATTCAAACATAACAGCAGGAATTCAGTTAGTTTTTCCCTCTAAAAAAACAGTTGCAAAATTATAGATTATACACAAGATTTTCATAACAATCCAAGCCAGAGATTCATATTATTAACTCAGTTTCTGCTCGTTGTTTATCATTACAGTACTATTCATTCAGACATTACATTTTAATGTCAGATTTGATGTATCTTTCAATTCTGATGCAAAGAGCAATATCTTCTGAAAATAAAATATTAACCCATTTGTAACTTTCATGTGTGACAAATCCAAGTGAGCATTATTTACTTTCTGAATACAGAAGTTCTTATGTTAAAATTTTTCTCAACTTGTTATTTATCTGAATTATATTATTAAGTTATGTCAATATATTGAAAGTAGGGGACTGGGACAGCAAGGAGAAGTGATGAAACATAATTTTGGAACAAGCAATTCAAACAGAATTCTTTCGGAAAAATGTTAACATTTTGAAGCTTATTACAAAGACATTAGAATAATAAGCTTCTATCTATTAGTTGACAGTATGCCTTTTTTTCCATCTCCGATTTTATTAACAGGTATAAATGGGATCATTTAAAAGTACATATATAGCCAATTTAAAAATTCCAAGACATTTTCTTCAAGAATATTTATTGTGACCAAAAATTCCATTATATTTTACATGCATTTCTCCGAGATTTTGCATTCTTTCACAGATTTTACAAGTTTAATATAATTTCATGCTGAATACAATGACTGCCACCACCAACTAGCTATAAAATTAACACATCTTAGCCCCACATTAACTTCTGACCTGCTCTGTAAAAAGCACCTGGAAGGGTGTTATTTTCACATGGAAATAACATGTAAGACTAAAGAAATAACGGATACCAGAAAATCCATATAGTAATTATGGTTTCAACTATTTCATTAACCCTCTAAAGTGTCTTTATTTCTTTAAAAATCAGGTCTGTCTTCAATAAAGATAACATTAGAAAGGAAGCACTACAAAAAAAAACTTTTTCCAGAAAATATAAAAAGAATGTATTTAGAAGTTTTAGAACAATGACCACACTTAAGTAGCACACAAAACTAAAGATGAAATCAAAGAGTTGCCACAAAATATTTTCAATTTTACTGGCATAAATTCAGTCAACAAATGTAACGTATATACCAAAGCAAAGCTTTCATTTAGTTCTCTCAGGATTATTTACAATGATTATATTTACAAATGTATGTAAAATATAAATTCAGATTTATATCACTTTCTATAATATAGAGCTGTGTAATGAAAATAATTCAACCACCAGAAAAAGAATATGACATTCAGGAAATCTTTTTAACACTTAATTCTAAAATAATAAAAAATACTCATTCGAGCCACTTCTACATAAAAAAAAAAAGATTGCATAGTTTAAGTTCTCCTGAACTTAAAAAATAAAATTTAAACTGTTACCTTACCTTCTGTATTCGGTAAGAAGCTGATTATAATGATAAACCACAGGCTTCGCATTCTGCAACCAGAAGACACCATTATTGATCCCTTTAAATATTTTCTTTGTATTCCTTAATGAATCTAGTTATAAATGTCCAGCTTCATCGAACCCAGCAGTCTGCATCATTGATCCTCATATCTGAAAAACAAACAAATCCATCATTTACTCTATGGTCCTGCAATGTCACAAAAGATGAAAAAATAATAATAACAACAACTCCTCTCTTTCCCTCCTTTCCTCCCTCCTTCTCCTAAGTATAAAAAAAGGGCATATATTTTGATTCTGTATGCAACAGGAAGTTGCTCCTATACACTGGATATCTGAGCTTTGCATTCTGGAAACAATCAAAACCCCCCAAAATTAAAGGTAATCAGAACATATGAATTCACATAATAGTTATATAATTTCCAAAGATAAATTTTTCTTTGAAAAGATTAAAAAGTTATTCTAGAATAATATATCTGCCTTTCAATGCCACGTATTAGTCATTTTATCAAAGTACTAGCTTTGGTACACAATACCTCCAACAAAATTTCATAAATACATACACTTTCTTTGTTTCTAGTGATGGTAACAGCAGTATTATCTACACTTTTATCCTGTTACCTTGCAAAGTACATTACAGATATAATGAAACAGTTTATTCTTCTATTCAACGGTGTACAATTTTTAATATATGGTTGTACTTTATATCATAATGACATTCCAAACACCACATAGCAAACTGTTATTTATCTGGTTACTAGTTATTCATAAAGGGAGCAGTTTAATAAAATGATTGCTCTTAACTATTTTATTTTAAACTTTTAGATTTTCATGTATCAGTTTTTCTTACAGCAAAACTTAGTAAGATCAAACCCATATCCTTGAGTAGTTTAGTCCATCCACTGGACGAAAATAAAACCGCAGGCCATGATGATTATATCTCCAAGGTTGCATCACTATTTTTAAAAAACCAAGGGAGGGGTGGCAAAGAATATAAAAACCAAGAGCCAAGTTTAATTCTGACTAGCCCTTTAGGACACAGTTCTTCAAATGCAGAGGATACAAAAACTTCAGAAGTGATTTAATCAGCATTTCTAAGTTCCCAGAATCACGTGAAACCAGGTTATTTGCTGGGTTCTACTGAAGTGTTTTACTGCTTTCTGGGGTAGCATGAGGAATCAAAGAGTAAATACCAGCCTTACAATACACACATACTATGAAGGCAGTTCCAAAATATATACAGCCTCCTGATATAGCTTCTGAGGGTAAAGAAATTACAAATTCTTCCTTTAAAGTTTTCCCATCCTATCCTTAACCTGGTGCAAATAAAGAGTTTTTTTTAAGTGGAGCACTGAAAGTTACATGAGGTTGTGTCTATAACGCAAATCAAATGAACTCTTGCATAATTTAGATGCTATCACTAAAGCATAAAGAAAATTTAGAAAACCAAATTTCCCTAGATAACTTTTGAGTTCTCTGTTTCACATTATCTGAGCTACTCTGCATTTGCTACATTCTTTATGCATCATATGTGATTCTATTAGCAGGTCACTATATTCTGCTATCACTTCCCTACAATGTAACTTCAATGGAAAAGGGGTCAGATGCTAAATGGTTTGGAACACTTATGCTACAAAGTCACTATCTTGCTTCACCAACACACAGAAAGAAGGTAAAAAATTAATCTGAAGTCATTATCTAGTGTTTAAATATGAAGACCCATAAAACCACAAAAGGAACTAGCAAGATATTTTTGTCATAAGAAGTTTATTTTATCATGCCTATAGTTTCTGAGATAAAACTGCTTCCATATACACCTCCATGATTCATAATCAGCCCAGTTTTTTTAGCTCCCTCTGAAACCTGTGAAGACAATTACGTATCATAATGAGGGAATCAGCACTGGCATTACCAAGTTTTAAGAACACCTCAGATGTTCTTAGAAATAAAACAAAAACAAAGGGAAAAGCAAGCTTCTTCCTCTGTATGCCAAAAATATAAAAAGAAGAATGATACATCAAAAATTAATCTGACGGAGGAGACACATGGCACACAACCCTGAAAAACTGGCTGGCTCTCTATTCATTTTTCACTCTGAGCTCCCAAAGACTATTCAAAAGACAAAATCAAAAGTAAACCTTCCATTTACAACTGCTGTGCAAAGTACCTGCCTTAAAACTGCAAGCTATTTTATATAAAGCACAGAGAGAAGTCAGATAATTTCATGGCCTGTCATATCAAAAGGGCTAATCAGTGAACAATTTCTTACTACAGACTGGTCAATGATTGGCTCAAGCAATTAGAATAAATTTAATATGTGGAAGAGGTGCATTAATTTTACTTGTAGTAATTAAGTCAGCCTTTGGAATGCTCCCGATTTAAGCAAAGAATCCTGACTACCCAGGTTTTGGTTGTAATGGGTACTTTCATTTCAATGAACTAATGCGTGCCCACATGCACAACCCTTGAACACATTTCCACTTTCTTAAAGCGATCCAAGATCGGTCTGTCTTTGGTCATCCGCTATTTGAAAGAGTCCTTGTTTGTGGGAAGAAAGAGAAGGAAGAAATCAGGGACTGACGACTGCCTTGTAAGAGACAGCTGCCAAGATAGGAAAACCTCTGTTAGTGAAGGGAAAAGGAGGAGGAAACCACACAACCCAGACCTCTTTTGTGGTCTCTGGCCAGGATAGAATATTTTATGAACTGATTTTAACTATATGCTCTAGTCAACTATGAGACTTAGTATAAATGACTGTTTCTAACAAACAGAAAGAGATTCTGGAATGTAATAAAATCATGGCTTCTTTCGCCCAAATAAAGCTTAAGTCCATCCATCTGTCTGTGCAATGAGTAAAAGAATATCAAATTTATTTTTCTCATTCTGCTATCTACATCAAATCACTTTCACATCAAATAAAATTATTTTCTAAAGTTCAAGCTTTAAATGCAATTTTGAAAACAGTCAAAAGATTTTACTGCTGTGATCCAAATTAAAAACAACCTTCCATTAAAGAAATTAATGAAAACTGAAATACTTAGCAGACCATAATCAGCTAAGGATAGAATGAATAAATAATCAAACATGGTGAAACTAATCCCAAGAAAACTGCTCCTAAATCAAACTGGAGCCACAAGACACTCGCTGGCATAGATGGAGCCAACAGACTCTATATAACTACCTGCAAAATGAAGCTCAGTATAAGTGTCTCACAATGCAAAACAAGAACAAAAACAAGGAACAAAACCAGAAAAAGGCTATTAAACTTTCTTTCAACAAACAGAAAAGATTAAGTGACTCCCCATATTAAAAACCAGTTTGTCCTTAGATTTTTAGAAAAACTCTTCCCAAGAACTTCAGGGAAAAATTGGGAGGGTAAAGGCACAGATGAAACCCCACATAATGCTAAGTAACAGTTCATTGCTTAATAAAAACTGAAACAGAACATTTTTACTCAAACTACAAGTGACTATTTCTTTTCTTATCCTTCAAATAAGGGGATTCAAACTATTTCATCCTAACTTTGTTTCTATAACCACCTGCCATTGTCTACCAAACCTCTGTCAAGATTTTTTTTAGAGTAAGTATCCTATTACTCTGAAAAGTCAATTAATGCATCATTAATACTAAACCTTCCAAAGCTGAACAACGACTTCCAGGAACATGCCTCAGCATTGTTTATATCCCAACAGTCCTCAATGTTTTATACACTACTTACAATGTATAGTTAGCTGTAGCCTTTCAGACAGTAACCTGCTTATATTTATTAGCTGCATTAAACATCCCATGCCTTAAACTGTCAGCAAAATTAAGAAACCATTACTAATCAGTTTTAATATGTGTGTATTTATGTTACATTACTAAGAAATCACATTTAACCTTATATATGATATCTGTCTAGCAAAAATAGAAAAAAAATAAAACCCATCTGTTGAAAAGCATCAATGAAAGAAGTAGGATACAGCATGCTTCAAATTAATGAGAGAAAAAGATAATTTATTTTTTTCTAAAAATGGTTAACTGAGTTGATATTCTACTGAGTGCAAAGACACTAAAATTCATATCTAAAGCTTTATCTTTGATTTCTACTCATGGACACTGAACTACTGTGAACACCGGATATTATGCCCAAACCACCATAAGTATGAGAACCGGAAAGGCAAAGAGACATATTAAGCAGGAAACCTACCAAAGTTACCCATCCTTGTTACTATGCACTAATGCTGTATAAAATGAAACATTCACACTTTGTGTAAGCCTAAAATTCTATGCACTAAGTGTATGTCAATTTTAAATGAGAGCTAAAGACAGCTGTACAAAATCAGTCTTTCTGATCTAATTTGTGCTATAAAATTATAGTCACTATGGGACAGAATTTACTAACTAAAGAAAGCTGCTTTTCTATGTTTTACCAAAACAACAATAACAACAGCAACAGGATGATATTAACCCCACTCTGCCCCCACTGCAAAGATTTAGAAAATAAAAAATAAATTGCAGAATTTCCCCTTCTTGTTAACATAGGAGAAAACATCAACACCCTTGGGATTTTTCTTTCAGTAAGTTGCCTAAGTAAACCCTTGTTATCACTAATCAGAAAGCCTTTTTTAGCTCCAGACATTTGACGTTCTTTTCGCGTTGGACTCTATTTTCTTTCCCTTCACGAAGATAGGGCTGGGGTTGGAAATGCTAATAGCGATTTTAAAACCACGTGGCCAACCAATAGTCGCCACCCTCTTTCTGTTTCATTTCTGCAGATATTGGTATCAAATATAGAGTACTTTAATTACACCATTTATACTAAAGTCCCCTTAACATTCATTTTTGATCTTACCCTTTATTGAAACTTCTTCATCATTGTGAAGGTATAAATTCTCCTGTGAGAGGACTTAGAGGAGGAGTAGAAAGGAGAAGAGTTCAGGAATGCTCCCAGTAAATTATATCTGCTATCTGCTATGATATCTAGGAGTCATGCTGAGCATGCAAAAGAGGCTTGTAGCTGTGGACTCTGGAGGCACAATGCAGGGCAGTCTGCCATTCTCTTCATTAAAATGCTTCCAGTTGAAATAATAAAAACAAATGGCTGTCATTTTCAAACCAACATGGGGGACATTTTATGACTGAACATAAAGCTGCAAATGAAGTATCAAAAGAAAAGGAAAAAGTGAAGCTACATGCCCAGTTCAAAATATTACCTTATATAACATGAAAGTTGATGGCGTCCCCAACTTTTATTATTTTATTTTATTTTTTTCTTTTGCTGTACGCAGGCCTCTCACTGTTGTGGCCTCTCCCGGTGCGGAGCACAGGCTCCGGACGCGCAGGCTCAGCAGCCATGGCTCACAGGCCCAGCCGCTCCGCGGCATGTGGGATCTTCCCACACCGGGGCACGAACCCGTGTCCCCTGCATCGGCAGGCGGACTCTCAACCACTGCGCCACCACGGAAGCCCGTCCCCAACTTTTATATCAAAAAAAATCATAAATCCATTGGTTTAAAATATTTTGTATTTATTGTTAAATTACAATACACCTACAATATAGAATTTAGTTCTTTCCCCATTTGGGGGAAAGGGAAAGCTATTTTTAAATAGCACTCCTCTCCAAAGTTAAAATTTTTGATTTCTTCTTAACTTTCTAATGGTCTAGAATTCTCTTGCAGTATTTTTGAGTTGAATATAAATTATGGGTACCAAGGCCAAAAATATTTCCTGAGTGCCTACTGCGCGTGAAATACTGTATCAGACACATATCAGTAATCTTTAAAAGGTCAATATCATAAAGGTCAGAAGTCTGAGGTTCAGAAAAGTTAACTCCTTTACTGGAAGTTACTCAGCTAGCAGGCAGCAAAGCTTGAATTCCAATCAAGGCTAATTACAAGGACATTCTTTCTTAATTGCTAAGTTATTCATTCAGCAAACATTTACTGAGGATCTATTACATGCTGTGTACTGAGGAACCTAAGAGACAAAACTCCTAACCCTCAGGGAGATTGCATTCTAGCTCAAAAATAACCCTTTCTAAATAGAAAGCTACAATTGCCTGGCACAGAGTTAGGTACCTCCAAAATGATAAAGCTACACAGATAAACTAAATAGTTTACTTATATTATTCATGAAATCTTCACATCAACCTGCGAAATATAAATTATTATCCCCAATTTGCCTTAAAATGAGAATACCTAACCTGTACAAGGACAGTAAACAACAGCAGGGCTGGGATATAAGACCATGTTCTAAAACCACTACTGCCACGAATTAAGTAGTTCAGATAAGCCTACTCACTTTATGTGTTTTATTATCTTTCCTTTTGGAATAAAAAATACAAACAGAACAAAGTCATTTTGGGATTATGAAAGTGACGAAATACAAAAAAAATAATGAGTTGATTTTCAAAATGTTTACATGAGTAAAACTAACATCCCTTAGGTAATGATAGCTAAATGTTAACTTAATTTTTAGTATTTCCAGTTAAGCTATCTTAATTTTATTCATTTACAGGGCTATTTAAAGTGCTCACGATATATGTTATAAATTAACAAATTATTCTAGATGAATCTTATGAGCCATAATACCTGAGAAGTTGCTTACAAGTCAAAATTATAAACCTAAGTATTTCCTCAAATATAATTAACAATGGAAAGAACATTTTAATGTCAACTTCTGTGATATTATGGTCTCTTCACTGTTCAGGCAAATAGAAAAGAAAAAATCCAATGTTGCTCACGAGATGCACTCTTATTCTTGGCTCACTACACTGGATCCTTTGTTCATAAATCATTGTTACTAGCCATTCTTTGAATCAATATTCAGATTCCCTCTTGGTCTCTATGTACAACCACTAAATGAAATAATAATGACCCAGGATCTGTCGTATATTAGATCATCAATATCACCATCAGGAGTTTCTTAAAGGTAATGAGGTAATCTGAGTAAAATATGTCAAATGAACTTAAAAATGAAAAATTAACTACAAAGAACACATGGTAAGAAGCTGAAAAAAATTTTCTGAAGTATATAGCACATTGCCTTTTGTAATCAATAAATGATAAAACTCAGCTGCAAGCTATGTCAATATATATAGTGTCATCTCAACTTGCAATTCTAAAATAAAATAAATAATATTAACAGTAAAATTGCATGTATGTCAGTTTAGGTCAATGACTATCTAGTGATTACATTCCAGATATTTTTGATATTGAGTACTGAAATGAGTGTTACCTATTCATTTATTATATTTACTTTATATACTGGCCCTGTGTTAGGCTCTAAAGGGATTATAAACAGATGAAGATATGACTGCCACTCTCAAAAAGTTAATAATCTTCTAAGGAGAATTAAATACATAAGAAAATGATTAAGACCCCAAATATGAATTAATAAATAACTGTTAAACTCCCAAAAAGTTAGTGATAATAAATATATTTTATACCAAAATAATGAAAGAAAAGAGAAATAAAAGCAGTTTATAGACCTGTGTTTCCCTTGAGATGTGTACTTAGGTCAACCAATATCATCTTAATGACAAGAGCCCAAGACTGAGATGAGGAACACAGTCTAGAATCCTGGTTTAACCTACCACTGTGAGTGCTGGGACAAATCACAATCATCTAAGCCTCAAGTTCAGCAACTATATACAAGGACAGGAATACACAAGAAATTTACTATTCCATTATTTTCTCAATTATTCCAATAACATGTTTATGGTCCTGATTCCATCTTAAGTAATCTTAAAGGAGATTTTTAAGGGTTATTGCAATATGTTTCACTAAAAGCTTGTCTCTTATCAAAATATCTCTCAGCAATTACTTTAATAATTCAGAGTTTTAAAATTACATCTAAAAGAGTTGCTATTACAAAAAACATTTTTTGAAACCTACCTACAGATTACATTACAGATTATTACATCAGCAGCCATAATACAATAACCTGAGACTCATTCAGCTCACATATTTCACACTCCGCCTTTGTGGGAAAATGCACATGATCAAACAGCAAGACGACATGCTTTTTCCAGAAAAAGCAAGTTCCTGTGCCTTAGCCCACGTTAGTCTCCATTAAGCCCTACATTCCATACCATACACTCTGTGTCTACAAGCAAAACTCAAAATAACAGTATTTTATTGAGTGGTAAAGAAAAAGTATATATCAATTATTTCTGAAAATTAACTTAATGAACAACATTAGAAATAAAGTTTCAGTTTAAGTGAATGAACAAGAACAGACTCTTACTTCCAGTGTTCGACTGATATTCTATGTGGTCAGCATGTCTGATTCCTCTAAAGAGCATAAGAAGACATATGGGAAGGCAAGAAAAATGTTTATAGATAATATTTTAAAACATAATGGACTGAGTCATTTTTAATGATTGTTAAAAAAATTTAAAACTTTAGTTCATTAAAAACTTAAAATATAACATGTTTTATGTCTAGTGCTTCTTAACTAGTGACTCATGGAGTGAGGGAGGTATGTGGTTTTTAGAAAAGGGATTTTCAACATTAAAATATAATTTTATAACCTCTATTAAAATTTCAAGGACTTCCCTGGTGGCTCAGTTGTTAAGAATCTGCCTGCCAATGCAGGGGACACAGGTTCGAGCCCTGGTCCGGGAAGATCCCACATGCCACACAGCAACTAAGCCCGTGTGCCACAACTACTGAGTCTGCGCTCTAGAGCCCATGAGCCACAACTACTGAGCCTGTGCACCACAACCACCAAGCCCATGTGCCACAACAACTGAAGCCCGCATGCCTAGAGCCCGTGCTCTGCAACAAGAGAAGCTACTGCAGCGAGAAGCCCACGCACTGCAACGAAGAGTAGCCCTTACTCGCCGCAACTAGAGAAAGCCCGCACGCAGCGATGAAGACCCAACACAGCCAAAAAAAAAACCAAAAAAAAAAGCAATGTTTAATAAAAAGAAACATAGGTTATAAAAAGCTGAGAAAAATTGACTAGAAGCTTGAATTACTTGCCAAGACTCTCTTATTTGGTAAAAGACATGTTATTTTTGCAGTATTTCATTAATTTTTTATAAATTTTCCAAATCAGAAAACTGATATTTGAGGAAAATATATCCCTCGTTGCCACTCCACATACAAAGCAAAAAACTGAGCTTAATAAGAATAACTTCCAAAGATAATAACCAGTAATTCTTCAGCTCTCTTAAGCTAAAAACTATCAATAATATCCCATTATGTTTAGAAAAATTAGAAGCAAGGAATTATGTAGACTGATACTCTACAGAAGAGATCAGGAAACTTTTTTCTGTAGAGGACCATATAAGTAAATATTTTAGGCTTTAAGGACCGTAGAGCCTCCGTCACAACTATACACTTCTCCCTTTGTAGCATGAAACCCACCATAGACAATGTGTAATGAATAAGCATGGCTGTGTGTCAATAAACTTTACTGCAAAAATTGCCAGCCAGGCAGTTTACTAACTCCTGCTATAGATTAACCGATACAAGATGGAGATAACTGAATGCAGTTCGGTCAAATAATGAACTGACCAATAACCATCAACATCTACCAGAATATTCAAACCAACTTCAGTCTGTTATTTTAAGAAATTAATTTAAATGTAAATGTAAAGGTAAGTTAACTACTCTGGAATGAGAAAAACAAAATAAAGCAGCATTATACTGACCAAAACAAATTAGTGTTTCAGTGTGTGTATAACAGAGCCATATGTACAGCTTACAGTGCTTGGGGAGAAACTCCAGAAAAGAAAATAAAAGGCATTACCACAATAACCTATCTTACTACTTTGGCAGGAGAGAATGTAAAACCAATCAAAACAGTAAGTAATGGGAGGCTGAAAAGCAATGAGGTTTGGACAAGACCCCTGAGGTATTCTACCATTAGTATGATGGTTTCAAATAGCTGTTGGTAAAAGTGGCTTCAAACTCGTGAAACTTCTGTCATCACTGCTACTCACCCATATGAAACACTGGATATATCCCAGTCCCACATTGTATTCAAAAGGAGACTACCAAATTCTAATTTGTTGAATTTCTGCTATAAAGCTAAAAATTCTACAAGGCCAGAATCACCAATCTTACTCCAAAAAAATTATGAAGTCACAATAAATGCATACATTTCTGTTAGAACAAAAGAATTTTTAGAGTTTTCCAATTCCTTATATCCAGGCTCTTCCCAATCAATGTTTGACTGTTACTATTATAATAAATATTTTTACTTTCTGCAAGCTAATGTTTCCTAAAATTGAATAGTCACACTATAACATGCCATAAGAATAATATTTCTAAGCTACAATTAATAGGTAACCACATTTAAAACACATCAGCTAAACTTTTCTATCTATCTATATATACATACATATATATATATATAAAAAACAAAAGAGTGTCTATATATATATATATATAAGACAGAAGAGTGGAGGTTACAAATTTTTAATAAGAGCATTATATTATGGTAGTAATAATCTAGGTGTTTTACTGGAAGTGAAGTGGATTACTGTAAATGAAATTTTAAAATGTCCTTTCCATTTTACAGATAACACAAAATGACTTTTTTCATGTCTCTGGCGATAAGGATAGATCTGCCACACATTTAAATGGTGCCTTCATACTTCCCACCCTGACTCATGAATTAATAATTTAGTGACATTAATACAAGAAGATAAATGATAAAAAGGTTAAGGCGCATGGGCCAACCATACACACATACTTCTTTGAGCACAGTTAATACTTCTCTGCCAATTACAGCTAAAACTTTTTAACTGTTTTCAACAGCATTTTTACAATCTAAGTAGCAGCTTATGCGCACACAATTTCACACAATTCAGGCTTAATAAATTTCCTGCTGGTACCAAACAATCATTCTAGGGGATTAAAGTGCAACATCTGTTAACATTAATAATGTTTTATATAGTCCTATGTATTAATGAAGCCTCTATACCATTATTAGTCTCCTAAAAAACCTTCTAGGCCAAAATACTGATTCAACATGAATTACACATTTATGCTTTACAGTAACAAAGAAATACATTAGCGTGACATGGTAAAATAAAAAAATCACACCCACTATGAAGTGACAGATTTCCTTTGACCCGAGCTTGCTAAGTGTACATGCAAAGATACATATACACACAAATGAAATTAACTCAGTCTCTTAAGTTTTCAAAACCAAAAATCCTCTGGAGCATTATTCATTAAGTTTGGATAAAATACAGTTCTGTGAATATAAAAGGTACTTCATTTTAAAGTGGTACTCATTCACTCACAGTTTTATCAATTCTTTTTCTGAAATGTTTTAATCCCCTCTCATTCTTTTCATTCCTTCTGCCCTGACCTCTTTCTCTCTCAACTTCTGTAAAAATCTCGTGGCTAATTTCTTGCCCTCCATCCAGCTTGCCAACCTCCATTAGACTGCTCTTCCTAATTCCACTCTAAACCATAAAAATGTGTAAAACTGGAACCAATTCTAGAAATCACTTTATATATGAGACAAAGAAAACACTTGGGGTTGTGACTTAACAAAGGCAGACCTCAGAACTGCTGATTTTCAAATTTTCTCTTAAGTACATATATTATTATCTCACTGTAGTTTAATTATCACAACAAACCTAGTATCTCTATTTTAACAACAGAGGGACTGGAGGGGCGGTGGTAAAAGGAAAAAGTTTTAAAAAAAAAAGTGGCAAAAAGCAAACAACAAGAATAGAGCCCAAATAGATCTAACTTCAAAAATAATTCAACCCTCTACTTCTGTCAAACTTATTTGCTCAGTGATTCTGAATATGCCCTTCAAATTGACTTATATTCAAGATTTTTTTTAACCATATAGAAAACATTCCCCTCCCTGCCACCTAAGAAAATTCCATACAGACTTAACAGGTTTAAAAGCCACCTATGACATAAAGCCAACTGGATCACCTCCAACTGAAAAACACCCCTCTTTCCAAAAATTCCTACAGTCATTGTACCATTTGTATAATAGTTATTATTGGGTTGTCTTATAACTCTTCTTCAATTAAGCTTTTAAACTATTTTTTAAACCTCTTTTGTCAAAATGTTCAATATTTATCTTTCTTCAATGTAAGTCTCTTCAAACCAAACCAAAAAAACGTCCAGGATACATACTCTGTTCAAAGCATTGAGGCTGGTACTGCAAGAAATACAATGATGTGGAAGATAAGGAAATGATACAAGGGCACAAATAACTTTACATAGTACTTAAACGTAATTAAGAAAGTAAGTGCTCCTTAGGGACCACAGCTTTTGCTCATCCCTTTAATCGATTCTGAAAAGTAATGTAATATCCTGGTGATTAATAGAGTGAATATACAATAAATTAACCAGTTTTCTGGAAAATTATTATAATTTTCAATGAATTTCTTTTTTGGCTAACATCTAAACTTGGGAATGAACATCCTTTTTTTATTTCCTGTTCTTCCTCTTTAACTATTAAGGTAATTAATTCGATTTTTGGACCTAGGAGGCTTAACCTCACCTTGCACCTTTCCTAGCATATTTATGCTATTCCTTCTACCTGAAATCCCCTCTGCCAACCACTATTCCTTTTCTAAGACTCAGTTGAGGCCGATCACTTGACGATCTAACTCCCTCCTTCCCTCAACCTCCACAGCACACACCAGAGGAACACTGTCATTTGTGTACAAAATCACAAGTATCTAAAGTATCATTTTCAAAATTATTGTGAGCTAAATGAAAACAGGACCCATGGCTTTCACATCTATAACCTCAGTTCTGGGTACCCTTGCATAATGCCTGGCAAATAGCATATAATAAATGTTTTCAACAAAAAAGAAGGAAGGAAATTAGGTAAATAGAAAGGAGAGAGGGAGGAAGGGGTGAATGAATAAACTGAACTATGGGAAGTAATGTCCATGAATCGAGGGCAAGATGAAGAAAAGTGAATGAATTCAGAAACTGAAGTACAAAACTGAAACACAATTTTTTAAAACAACTGGAAACAAACGTAGAGATCTTCTAAAATAGGGATTTTTCAAGCATTTTTTTGAAATGTTTAATGTTTAATTAAATATTGAGGAATTGCCAATTTAAGGCACAAAAAATAAAAATGGCTATTTTTCACAAGTTTAATTTATCATTGTTTGGCATAAAATACTTTCCTGTTATCATTTGCAGAAGTCAAATAAACTCCCTCAAGGAAGTTTTAAAAACCACTGACCCTCCTCACTAACAGTGAGGAAGCAAAAATGTCCACAATTAGTGAGTGGAAAAACTAAACATGCAATTCAGGTCCAACCAAACTCCAGCAGAATAATCCCCCTGATGAAGTTTTTCTTTAAAATACAGATTTCCTTCAACTTACGATGGGATTAAATCCCTATAAACCCATGAAAGTTGAAGATATCTAAGTCACAAATACATTTAATATACGTAACCTACCGAGCCTCATATATTAGCCTAGCCTACCTTAAATGTGCTCAGAACACTTACATTAGCCCACAGTTGGGCAAAATCATCTAACATAAAGCCTATTTCATAATAAAGTGTTGAATATCTCATATAACTTATTGAATACTATACTGAAAGTGAAAAACAGAATGACTGTATAGGTACACATATTTGTCATGGTGGCTGGGAGCCGAGGCTCACTGCCGCTGCCCAGCATCAAGAGAGTATTGTACTGCGTATAGCTAGCCCGGAAAAAATAAAAAATTAGAATTTGAAGTACGGTTTCTACTGAATGCATATCGCTTTTGCACCACAGTAAAGTCAAAAAATCCTCAGTCAAACCACCGTAAATCGAGGACCATCTGTATTTGAAAATTCAATAAGTGAAATACTGAAAATAACTTAAAATCTTTTAAAGTATTAGAGAATGTGAAATTATATAAAACTATATTAAGTATACGTGAGAAATTTGCTTTTAAATAAAAACAGGATGGGGTAAATAAACAAAGTTGACATTTATTTTCAAAGTACACTAGAAGTGCAAGATAATTTCTTCTTGCAAAAATTTTTGACGAAGTAGGCTTCCACATCTACATATTCTCCCAGCAATATTTTGAATTTGAGAACACACCGTTTCCAACAGTGAAATTCCTCCCAAAAGTCAATTGTTTTAAATAAGGTCAGCATAAAGGTACAATACAGTTTTATCACCATTCAGAACAAAGAATGAAAAAATTAAAATCCACACCTCTTTTCTCCTCCAATATTATGGGACTGACGTTAGCACTCTTAATTCAATGCCAGTCTTGGGCTTATATCTCACCTCTGTATGAAAAAACAGTAAATTTCACACTGGGAATTAAACTTCAGCTTTAGTTTGCAATTGAGGTATCTGACGTTGCCTATAATGCATATGGCATTGCAGATTTATTTCTTTTTAGCATTTTTTATTTACTAAAGCTGTTGAAAAACCATGGCTACTTCTAAATCCTAACTTTCCACCCTTCCTCAGACTAGCATTTGCAATTAAACTGACTTTAATATACAAGTCAAGCAATGGTGACAATAAATCTAAGCAGCTCGTTTGCCGAAAGATATCTAAATATTAAATATGAAATTTAACAGGTTTTAATAATTAAATGGTAATTGTAAATGGTACAATATATATGTCTGTCCTAATTTGGGAAGACGAGCTTCTCACATAATACTCATCAAACTAAATACAAGAAATTGTTCAGGCATTTCACTAAATTAAAATCTTGAAACCCTACAGCTACAATGTACAAATTTAGATTTTATTAATACTTTAAATCAAACCATAGTTATTATTCAGTTTCCTATTATGCAATTTATAGTCTTTGGCTATGAATACAAGAACCTCATGTAAAACACAAATATACACCTGAAACTAGCACAATATTGTAAATCAACTATACTCCAGTATAAAATAAAAAATAAATTTAATAAATCTACAAAATAAATAAATAAAACACAAATAAACCAAAAAACTAAACCTTACAGCCTCAGATCCACATAATAAAAATTTTCACTTTAATCAGCACTTAAAAAAACATGAATATCACTTAAACATATGCAGGTATATACTCAAGAATATTTTTAGAGATATCTATAAAGGAAGCAAAATTATAATTTTTCACAGGTCACATTAAAAATATACGTATCAACTTGAAGCAATTTTTGCACAGCCAATATTCTTTAGGCGCAATGCACACACCTCAAAGCATTGTCAGAAAAATGGGCTCGTTCCTCCTCCCTTGCTCTCAACAGGCCAATGGCAGGAATGAATGACTCGTATAGAACCTAGCTCTTCCTCTACCCTGAGTTCAATCAATGGCCAAATTCTGTCCCAACACTACAAAACTTTGCCACACTGTCTACTGCCACTGCCACTCACCTGGACTGTCATCCACACTTTCTAAGTAGGTTCCGTTTCCTCCAGTATTTCCCTACTCTAGTTCATTGGTTACACCACCATGACCGTCAGCAATTAAATTTAACACTTTCTCAACAGAAAAATATTAACAGCTTTTTATGGCCTTCATGAGAAAGTCTAATCATAGCACAGTAGGCTCTTCATAAACACGCCCCTAACTAACATCCCAGTTTCATCTCCTTCCACTTCCTGGGCAATTTGTACCCTCCATACACAGCCTCCTTAAGGTACCATTTTCTTTCTTTGTTTTCCCTGACCTTTACCTCTGACTTCTCCTCCTCAAAAAGCCTGCATCTACTGAAATTCTCTTCTGCCTTCAGGTCTATTTAAATGGATTCTTTTTTCTATATTATTCATTCTGAATTCACTCCCCCTACCCTATATTTCCACAGTCTTTCCTCTAAACTTCAGGTTGGCATGTCATTACGGTATGCCTTATATTATAATTATTTGTGGAAATGTCTGTTTCTCTGATGAGATTTTAAGTACCTAGAGAGCACAGTCCTTATACAGTACATTTCCTCAGGCAGGGCCTTAATAAATGGCTGTTGATCTAAAATGAAGAATTAAAGCCCCAAAGTTAATGGATACCTAGATGAGAAATGTGCTTATAGATAAAACTGCTCTTGTAAAGAGCAAAACACAATAAATATTTCAAAATATAG
Source organism: Grampus griseus (assembly GCF_964374135.1). Taxonomy (NCBI): domain Eukaryota; kingdom Metazoa; phylum Chordata; class Mammalia; order Artiodactyla; family Delphinidae; genus Grampus; species Grampus griseus. The sequence goes on from NC_139017.1 coordinate 112,102,609, forward strand.
ACTTTAAGACCAATGAAAGTAAATACATACTTTCGGTCTGGCAATTTTGACAAACTTGGTACTAGAAGTTCTGTCACATTTTTAAAACCACATGTGCTGTCATAATAACTTCTGTGGCATTGCAAGAAACCAAAAATAACATCTTGAAGGTAAAATCCAAAACATTATAAACACTGTGAATTATTAAAATAAACCCAAGCCCTTACCTGTCATTTATACACATGCAACATTGCCAGGAAAGGTTGCTCTGAGCTACAGAAACATAATGTACTTTGAAAACATACCTGCATGTGAAATACCCTATATTTCAAAAGATTTGGGTATGACTTTTACTTTAATTAAACTCTCAAAAGAATTCTTTTATATACTAAAAATTCTCTATGACTGTGCATCTGAATACAATTTAATTTATCAAAACTGGGAGTAAGTTGTAGGATAATGGCAAAAGTTGGATCGCTCTGGCTTAGTGATTTCTTCTGACCTTGAGAAACCTATAAATTGCACAACATAGAATGGTAACAAGGCTGACACAGAAATTAAGATTTGCTTCTTTCAATTTTACCTTTATGATCTTATTTGTACCCTATAAATGTCCCTATAAATTAAAAGTTGGTTTAAGGAGTTTTAGGTAGATTAACAGTCTTGAATATAAGTTAACCAAAAATGGAAAATCTGTCTTTCAGCTAAACTACCAAATACACCATTAGGTATTTGCACTATACTGTGAAAGATAAAGATAAGTTTATGATTATTATATTTAGAATTAAGAACAATTTTCAATTTTTTAATATTTGTAATATATTACATACATATTAAACCAAAAACTATGCTGTTTTAGATTTGTTATCATTCAATTCTTTATCTATTGCGCTTGCACAGAATCAATAAAACTCAAAGTCCATATAAAGGAATCTCACTACTAAAGACAGGGAGACTCTAATTTCCACTAAATTGTTTGTTAAAATAATTTTCAATCTATTCATAAATCTTGCAGCAACAACAACAAAAATGAACTGAAGTCCCATCTTTAAACCTGTTTCTATACCATCAGGATAGGTGATTTCAAAAAATTTTAACCTAGATGTCAAACACTTATACTTCATCAATTTTTGATTGTATGTTAAAATTATGTAAAATATTGAAGCTTTCATGAGCACTCAGCATTAAAAAGTCAATTTGATAAGGAATGAATGTTCAAATAGATAAGCAGAGCTTTAAAAATTCAGAATGGTATAGCTGTGATACCGTCCAAAAGTTAACCTTTATAAGCCCTGTTAATGAAAATTTACATTACATACATACACATTCATTACATAATGAAAATTTACATTACATTCTGTTTCCCGGAATCCTTCCTAATAGTTTTAGTCTGACTTTCTACCTACTTGATTTATTGACACCTGTTATAGTTCCCTATCTAAAAGCCTATTCTTATACAGGGCTGCATGTATTTTCTACTCTTTTTAGATCTCTTTTATGTAATAAATATAATGTCAACAAATTAAAACAGTAAAAGTACCACAAAGGTTTATCTAAGTTGTAGATTCTAACAGAAATGATGAGAGAAAATCAATAGAAACTTGTCTTACACATAATGGAATAATCTGTAAGTTTAGATAATAGACAGAGCCTAATTTTCAGCCAAATCCTGGCCAATAACTAATACATGTATTTTCCTTACCATATTTTGATTGAAACAAATCTAAATAAAGTAGGATGGCAGGCCAATCAAAGGCAACATCTGTGCTACGTAGTTGCCCATACCAATCTTTTTTATACAAACTACCTTATTTTTTCTTTTAAATAATTTTATTCACAACACAAATTTAATTATAGGATGGCAGTATATATGCATTCCTCAAACTGTCATTTAAGATGCTTCAATGAAAAGCTTCTATATTTTCTTTGAGAAAAAAATGCATGAAATAGTTTTTATTTTGTAGGTTGAATAAAAGTATGCAAATATAAAAAGCTCACACATATGCTATAATGAATGATCAATTATCAGGCCCAATATTAAAAAAATGTTTTACAAGAGTTGAATAATGCCAAGCATAAAGGTATAGCAAATATCCTTTTTTAATTATGGAGGCCTTAATATATATTAAGTCATACGGAAACACTTTGAAGACCACCACCAAATAATGAGATTCCACGTTACATGAAAAAACTGTACACTGATAGAAATCACTAAATGTTTATCTTGGCTATCTTTAGGAGGTCAAACAGCAGTTTACTTGGGAAGTCAAATGAAAAACATGACAATTTTTTTAAAAGGAGAAATAAGGCCCTCAGCCATCAATTCAGAAATGAGTAACATCACATTATTAAAACAACTGAAGAAAACATTCTATCAGAGGGAATGTCAAAAATACTAAATCAATATACAAAATACTAAAATGATGTTCTTAAGAATGCAAAAAATATCTGACATTATCATCAATTTTATAAGTATGTTGGAGTTTGCGATGACTTACTCCTTAAAAACAGGCAAAATCAGTTTTAATAAAGTAAGCTAACAAATTAAAGCTATATTTTAGTTTATTTTCAATTAAAAGTTAACATCTTGGTGAGTTAATTGCAACCCTCTTGATAGCTCCTCTTGGTTTTCACAGAATTAACAGGCAATATAGAGAATGAAGCTATTAGTATATGTAATCTACAAGATTCTCAATATTCTTAAAATACTTAAGCAATGGTTGTACTATAGGGTTTTCAACTTAGTATTGTTCTAAAGAGCTCTAATTCTTATTCTCTAATTTCTTTAAAGGATATTCTTAAACTATTAAAAATCAATTCTAAATGTTTTTGAAAAATTCAACTCTAGAAAATGTGAATTCTAAGATACTTAAGATTTGTTCCTGGGTTTTTTAATCATGTAATATTATTAACTGAATAATAATTGTCTTAAAAGATATCTATTCTCATTTTAATGAAACCAATTATAGGTTTCCAGGCTGAAATGTCTAAAGAACGTACGTACTTAACGTATAACACAATACCAAAAAATTAGTTAAGAAAAAAAAACACATGGGAGATGTGGGAGAGTGACTACATTATTAAAGCAGCCAAGTATAAAAGTTACGACTGACCATCAAGTTTATTATAATTCTATGTCACCACAGTTCTACAAAATATTTTACAAGCGCTAATCAACCCTAAAGTCCTATAGCGATCACGAAGATAGTAAAATGCTTTGAGAACTGTGTTCTTAAATACCTTAGTGTGTTGCAGCTGTTATCTGAATCCCACATAGCAAAGAGTTAAAGATTTTTTTGAAGTGTAATTCAAGTCATTTCATAGGCCCAGGTATTTATTTTTACATTAGTTATTGGGGGCCAGTAACTACTACTAAGAGATAACAGAGCATTTGTTATGATGCTCTGACAAGTAGTAAAATGCTGGGCTAAGCCTTTTTGTTGAACCTAAACCAACTTTTTACATAGGGCCACTCAACTACCTTTCTGCTTTGACTTACATTTGGTCAAAACAAAAATGCCTTTTGAATCAATAAACTGATTTAAAGAGCATTAAATATAAACTAATTTTTAAAAAAACATTACATAAAAATTCAATGATTCAATAGGTTTTCTTTTCCTTCTTAAATATAAATCTCAAAAAAGGTTTTATGAATCATATTTATATTGAAATATGGAAAGCAAATATGAGACAAAATTATTCATAAGTAAAATGCATCAGTATTTTTATTTTGAATTTCAGATATTTCCTTAGGTATTGTATTTATTTTTATATAAGGCAATACAATTATGCCTAAATTATTGGAGATAATTTGTAACATCTTTTTCTTACAAAAATAGCATACTTTTTATTAAAAATACATAACATCTTATAACTTACTCTTTTTAGAAATGAATAGAAATTTGATATTCTAGGGTCTTAACATTTTCACTCTTTAATGCAGTTCTGAATTAACAATATTATGTGAATGTCACAAAATCATGTTATACGAAGTATACATAATAAAAAGTCTTTTTTTTTCAATTTGAATAAATCTATCAAATAGATGAAAGGAAACGCCTTTGAAACATAAAGGCAAAAATAAATTAATACTGTTTATTTTTATAATTAAAATGAAAACTGTAGTTTTTAAATCCTGGTAATAAGGCAATTTAAAATACATTTAAAAATTATTTTCCAATACAGTTATGAAAACATGCAGATTCACAGTTTTGCATTCCAGACTCTTCATATAGGTATATACAAAATTTTGAAGAAATATTATTTAGGCTTTACTACAGTTTTGTTAATTTCTGTTTAAGATGTTAACATGTTAAAATATTTGGCTTCAGTTCAAACAGTAAAACGGTATCAAGTCTTTTTTTTAATAGGAATTTCTATTTTTATAAAACTTATACTAAAAAAAGATTATTTCAAATGTACATTCATAACACATATTACCCTTATCTGGAGAATTATTCTTTATATTATATTATCCTCATAGCTTATTTAAAAAAGCGATCTACTCATATAGATGCAGGAACAACTAATACATACATATCTACTCTTAACATTTATACAAATGACAGGATGTTTTATCATAATTCATACTCTTTTTTATTATTCATTCGAGAATGTTTAATAAAAAATTCTTTGGTAATTTACAAAGAATGTTGGGTTATTTTAAACTGAAAAGCAGCTGTCAATTAACTCTCTCATCATAAACATCCCCAATATAATAAAATAACAATAATCCTTTTACAACAATAGTTTTTCAATAACACATTTTCTTCACAATTCAAATGTCATTATTTTAAAAATCACTCTGTAGTCTACCTTCAGATTTAAGACAAAACAAGTAGAACTTACCCTAGCTGTGCTTTTCCAGTAACCTCACAGAAGTTATGCACTCCGTGACACTTACTGTTCCTCACGCAATAATTTTCCTGGAATGAATTCTCTCTAGTAACCCTTACCTCACTGTGAAGGGAGGTGTGATATTCGAGGGAAAAGGGTAATGAGCTATAATATCAGATTCCATTTTCCAGTGCTTATCATATTTAGCACCAACTATGATAAGAAATCTCTTTTTATCATATTATTTAAGGCAATGAAGTAAAGTTGGCAGTACAGGATGTCTATCAATAATTCTATGGAAAGGAGTATTTGGACACTTTTGTAAAACATACCATCGTAATCCTATTGAAATGTAATTGCTGTTGTTAATATTCTTACCCTGATATGAAAATGTTCTGCGTAAATGTAGCACAGACTTGTTAAGATAATACAGGACCATGCTGGGAGGGTAGTACTTATACAAAAGCCCATGCCAGTACCATAAATCTCATTATTAGACAACAGTTTCCAAACTTACAGGGTCATTCTGTATAACAGTTAATAATCTAACTTTCCACATTAGTAAAGATTAGCTAATAAAATAATAAATCCACAACAGTAAATTTAAGTAAGAAACAGCCTTTTAAAATACAAAATAAATATTTTTATTTGTCATCTCATCCTTTGGTAAACTAAGGGAAAAAATGAACTATTATATCTCTTTTCAAGGATGGATAAGTAAGTAGATAACCCTCCTTCTTCCTAACAAGCAAATTCTTAAGCAATGTTACTACACCAAAATGTAAAATTAAAATAAAATGATTCATTTTTAGTAGAATTTAACACAGTATCCTGTCCTTAAATTTCCTGGCACAATTAAACATACTCAGGTAATGTGAAAAATTCGCTCGCTAAAGAGATCCAAATGCTCCTAAAGTCTTTCCAGCCAGATTACCTAAACACCTGCTTGCAAAATTCTCAAGTATTCCTGAGTATCTGATTAATAATTTCTTAGAAATTTAGTTGACGTGGGGTTCATAAACAGAATTGTTTTTAATCAAGCAGTCTATCATGTCTGCATTCATTTTTTACCAAGTTAGCAGTTTCCTAACCCACTTAACAGAAGGTCCTTATTAGCAGTTTCCTTGTTTAAGTGTCACTGCACGAATCGGTCCATTTTTGCAAGTAAAAGTCACTAATCCAAGGTGATCATTTTTGTTTTTAGAGAAGAGCATATGCAACACACCTAATTTGATCTATTAATTAAATGTAGAGGAATGTAATTTACCCCTTACTGTTAAGTGACTGTTTTACATTTTACATAATCTGGAAAATTATCTAAAATATTCAGATCGCTCTTTTAACAATTATTAGGTATTAAACGAGAGGTCTGAGACCATCCTCCCAGAGCTTTAGCCAATCATTTAAAAAAATAAGAATCTCAAAATGAACCTGATTCATTATTTTCATTATCTTTCTAGCAATTTTTACTAATTAAGAAAAGGTAAATACAGAAAATAAAATGTAATCTGTAAATATATAAAATGATAAATACCTGGCATTATATTTCGCTAGAATTTGGCTAATCTCAAAATGCTTTATTTTCCTTAGAACAATTTTTCTCAAACAAGAATAAAAAATATCTTAATAAAATATCATTTTCAAAAGGGAAATAATCAATTTATACTGCTTTGATTATTTTATCTCATATGCAAGCTCCCTCTACAGGTAATAACAAAGGTTAGCAAAAATATCTGAAACATGGAGGCAGTTGTGTGCGTAAAGATGCAGGTCACCATTGCATAAAAATGCTATTATCTAGCATTGTTCCCTCCTCCTTACCAACTATCTGATTAAAATAACTGCTCCTGAAAATCTGTGGTTCAACATTATTATTCTTGTACTTCATCTTGGTTAAGAATGCAGCTAGAGCAGAGAGGATACACAAACTTTTCAGTCACCCAAGAGCTGCTCTCACAAAGTGTATTTCAAGGAAAAGAAAACATTACCTTGCTTACACAGTACCAGCCTGCAATGGTAGACCACCCAACACAAAGCTGCCCAACCCATTTACCTGGTGCATCTTCTGACTGCAAAGTAAGCAATCAAAAGCGGCATCTTACGACTGATTTACAGTGAAAGATAAAAAATCAATTTTAAATGACCACAGAAACAACTATATTTTATTCTTATTTAGAATTCATAAACTTAAACCAGAGAGTATTTACTTTTGAAAAATAAATATATTTTCATTAATTCAATACAAAAAGGAAAAAGAAGCTGAGCTGCTTTGAAAAATGTTCTTTACCGCTCCATAATATCTTTTTAATATCTTTTTCAGAATCTGTCTAGGTTTTTGTTTACACATTTTCCTCTTTTCCCCAGGTATACAGAGATAAAGGTGTATCTCTGCCAAGGGAGGAAAAACAAAGCAAAGTTAAGAACCATTTCAAAGTCTTGCGGGCAAGGTCTGCCAAAAAATTGTTTCTGGACTATGTTTATTTCCCCTCTCCTTTAAGATTTCCCCCTTCTAATATGCATACCCCACCTTTATAGCATATAAGCAGTGACTGTAAATTTGAGGCAAGTCAGTCTGACTTACCTATAAATGAATTGACAGGCTTATAAAAAGTGATTTTTTAAACTAAGATTCTTAAATAAAATTATGAAAGATATGCTAACTTTCATACTAAAACATACAGAAATATAGAGATATCAATTATATTTCTTTTTTCCAATTAAACAAAGAAAATAAGGTTAATGGGAAAAGCAACGTATAATAAGCAGCGGTTTTAGTGAGCTTTTTACTTACAAGAAAGAAATAAAATTGTGTTTCACTTATACTTTTAAATATTCAGGCTGCAGACCTAGTTTAAAAACCAAAGGCAATATAAAAAGTGGCTTCCATCAAGGCTATGGGTGACAAAGCATTTGCAGCAGAAAAAACAAAGGGAGGGGACGTCCCATTATTCATCATCAATGATGTTATCAAGAGGAAGCACCTAATAGTCAAATATCTTTCACATGACAAACAGAACTTTGAAAAGGACAAAAACAGTAAAGTGTCCTTAGTAAAAGTGAAAATATCTAGCGTATCATAATTTTAGTGTAATTTTTATTTGTTGATGAATATGAAGCAAAATCATGTGTTTTAGAATTACGTCCATCTCTTCTGAAATGGAAAACAAGATATATAAAATGGATCAATTCTTCATTTAATACACTAAGCCTTTATCAAATTCTACGAAAATACGTGCAATCACTGGGATACAAATGCATAAGCTTACATCACCAAAATTAACATTTCCCAAACTGTCTTGGACATTAACCACAGAAAAGCCAAGAATTTTAAGATTTAATACATACCATAAGCATCCTGAGATTAATAAGAGTAAAGAACATGCTATATAAAAAAATGTGTTCTGTAATTTCTTATCAATAACCACAGTAATAAACAGTAAAAAAATGGTAGGCTTTTAAAGCAGAGGAATAAAATTTCTTCAGGGAAGATACCAGTGGAATAAAGAAATAACAATTCCAAACAGAAATACTTTTCTTCAAAGTAAAGACACAGGGAAAATAGCTTTCAACATGATTTTTTTCATGTAGTAAATTGCAGTTGACAACTGCTTAAGTAAATATAATCTACATAAAACAGAAATATTTTATCAACTAGAGACCTTATTGAAAATCTTGTAAACATTCACCCATTATATGAAGTGGTGTCATACTATTTTATTTTAAGAATAAATGATTAAAATTAGAGCTCACGTTATAAAGAAAACAGGGAGAATTCTCTTTTCCTCTCTCTACAGATAAACACTATTTACTATCCTCTACAAGAGAAAGCATTAGTCAAATGCAAGGTCACCTAGACCGCCCCCGACAGCCAAGAACCATTTTTGACAGTAATTGGGGTTGGATTATTATGTCATCTAAATCCAGTGCAATAATCTGTTTGAGGTATGGACTGATGTAAAAACACCTACAAAATGAGGCAAAGTGTGCACAGCACAGGAATTTCATGGTCCAAAGGCAGGAAATACCTTTGAGAACAAAACAGAGATCAAGTAAGTCATATCATTTTCAGAATCAGTTTAAAAACAGGTACCTTAATCATACATTACATTTTAAACTTGCACCTGTGCTAATTTTTAGCCAATAGCTGTTAATAAATACTGATGTATACAGAGAAACAGAATAGTCAAAAGTGTATGCTTATGTAAGTAAGTACATGTGTGTATATATTCGACCAAGAAAGGAGTTAAAAGAGTATTATCTAATAACTGAAAGAACAAAATTAAATCCTTTCTCTTTTATTAGGAATCTCACAGTGCATTCTTCTTTGCTACTACAATGGCTAAAGTTTTTGTTATTCATCTAGAGAAAGACACAGGGTTGTATCTGGTTTTGCTCTGGCAAAGTAGTATGTGTTTGAATTGATCTAAGTCTAAAGTTAACTGCCTTTTCAACTTCTCCTATCTCTCATGTCCAAGAACTAATAGTTTTATCCCTGTTTCTTTTTTCAGCTACCAGATTAAACAATTTTTTTGAAGTTACTTCACGCATCTTAAAACAGAATTAAGATCTGGTCATTATTTCAGGAAGTTAACTTCTGCTTAACCTGCCTGCTTTTTAATCTTATATTTCTATTTTTATTGAAGTATTGAATCTATCCTTTAAAAAACGTCTCCCAAAGAATCTTCAGCTTTAAGTAGGCTTCTTTTAAGCAACTCATTTCATTACTGAAGTTCAGAGATTAAGGTGTAATCCCTGTGTGTGAATTTTAATGTTTATAATGTACTCCTCACAGATTGGAAAAAATCAATGGCAAGACCAACAGGGGCCCGTTTTGCTCAGCATACGTTTTCCTGTCAGGTCGTGATTAATGCTGTGCTCTGTAGAGGGAGACATTACATCCGGGCTAAAACAGACCTAAATTTTACCCTCAGGCAAAAATCTGATTTAAACATCTCTATTTAAAGTGACATTTGTCCTCCCTTTTCAACTGGTTTCCCCAGAAATTCCAGGAAGTTGACTTCATGACCTAAAAACAGCCGGGTAGCTGTGAGAGGCAGTTGTGCCTGTTCTTGCACTTGGATAAATCTGGGTGCCGGAATGAATCCAGGTGGTAATGAAACAGGTGCCCAGCTATCTGCTCCGATGAATTCCATGCCACTTTACTACTATAAGAATTTAAGATTTAGAGTCCCGTATAATTCTACAGTCAGTAAAAATTTTGAATATGTGTTTCTTTGGCTGATTATAACCTAGCTATCCCTATTGATGGATTAGTTCCTTTTGATTCATAAAATTACATCTGATTTTTCACTACACTGATCTGAAATGTCAACTGATTACGAATTCTAGAAATCCAGAAAAGCAACTATGTCATGCAATAGCTCCCATAAAAACAAAAATGGAAAGAAAAAGAAAAAATGTTCACATAACCAAAGTCCCCAAGTAAACAAGATGTATGCATATAAAAACAGGTGCCAATATCCTTACACTGTGAAACATGGTAACTTTCGATATTATTAAGCAATTTAGACACTACACTAGCAAGTTCCTACCAACCAAGGTAATCTAATTTCTGTTGCTTTTCAAAGTAAATTGATTATTTTTCTTTTAGCCATTCTGGTAATTGAACAAATTTATACAACTGATGGGATTTTATTTACCACTGCACAATGCATAAAATCCTTTGCAAAGACAAACTGTATTACTTTATAAAACTGCATTTTTGTTGTAATTAAACAAATTGTATTTAAACTTGCTCTATGCTTCCAAAGCAATCAATAGCATTTTGCTATAAGCTGCACTTTACTTGCAGGTGTTAAGCACTTGGTTCTTTCATTCGCTCTACCCTTTTTTTTCTTTTTTAAGGTAATTTTTATTTACAAAATAAGGGAATTTTTTGGTAAGAAACAGCTTTTTAAAAACTGTTGGTAAGAATATATTGGAAAGTGTCTATAAATTATAGCCTACATTAAGTCCATCAGATAAATGATCTAAAAAAGATTTTTTAGGTATTTTTGGTTGTTTAGGACCTTTCCTTATACGACACAATGATCCACTCAAAATACCTAAGTATACATCAGAATAGCATTTAAGGTATTTTTATAGTTTATAACATATATTTAACAAAACCTATATATTAAATTCAAAATACCACATCGCAGTCGTGAATAAAATTTAGGAATTAGATCCTAGTTATAGTTACTCCTTTAAAAGTTATCACACCAGGTCAAGAAAAATGACATTATTTTAGGATTCTACTTCCGTAATTCCAATAATTAACTATCTCTAAATTAACCCATTTCCTTAACCTTTTTCTTAAAGCATTAAAAAATAATAATCACTACTTGACCAATCTTGAGTAGCAGAAAGATTTTAGATAACAGTTTCAATTTTTCTGATAACATCAAGTCTAATTACAGTAATCTGGGTGATTAAATACTTTTCAACCTTTCAACCTTCAATCAAGAATTATTTGAAGAGATGAATATTTGGGTGGGACTACAGACTAATTAGTGTTATGTAAGAGAGAAGTTAACCAAGCTATGACCATAATCTATTTTTAAAATAGAAATGTTTTAATCTTTCTTGAAAATAGTTACAAAACAGATATCTATTTAGGTAATGTGAACTAATATTTAAACGAATTACCTTAGTAATTGATACGACCAAAACACAAACAAGATTTTAAGTCCTTTCCAAGTCTAGCAGCTAAAGTTACTATTTTTAAATAGCAATCCTGTATGACACTAAATTCTTCAAATTTCCAAAACTGCATTTCATTCCTAATCTATGTACAGTTAATCTGTGCAAGTGGTACGGATTCTTATTAAAATGAAAACAGATTTCTATCAGGTAGGGTTTGGCTCATACCTTAGAATAAAATACACTGTAACGCTCTCTTCATCTCATACTACACTTGACAGTAAGCTCAGTGTTACTGAATATTTATTTACAAAAGTTAGGCCAAATAAATATTTTCATAGAAAATAGAGCAATAACATTTTATCACTATGGTGTGCAGACTTCTAGTTACCTTCTGACCTTCCTAACATTTCAATCTTAGCTCATATATTCCTATATTACTTAAGACACTAAAATACTATTTTAAAAATTTTAATGAAACACAGAAAGCTCCAATAATCATCAAAGTTCTAACCCCAAGTAAACCTTAGTTTTAAAGCTCTCCTCTTGATAATTTTAAGAAAGGAAACGCCCAGAAGCTTGGTGTTAATGTTTCTGCTCATTGTGAAAATTGCAGCAATAAAAACTCCAACTGCTTGTCTTAAATTAAGACTTGTAGTACTCCATGTGAGATCTGTATACTTATACTAGTTTTTATAACATTTGGAAGTTTTGTTTTCTGCTTTGACGTTAGTCCATTAATAAAGCAGAGAGTCAAAAGCCTGGAAAAAATTACATTTAGTGGAAATCTTCAAGTCAAAACCTCAAGTAATTGGTTTGTTTTACCCCACATGATTCAATATTCTGATTTCCCCAACTACCTGCTCCCAGAGCTATCTGCATTTCTAAATTTGTTTTCTGTTGTCAACACATAGTAACCCAGTGACTGAAAATGGCAGCTGAAGTGCTTCTAAAACACATTAATTTTTTTCTCTAAGTAGTCCAATTTTGTCATCTAAATGTTGAAAAATCTTTTCACTGCATTTTACATCTTTAGAGATCTGCGGAATTCATGATCACCATCATATAAAATGAAGAGCAATGTTTTCAAGACAATTTTTAGATCATCACTAATAGCTCTAAAGGATAATGTGTTTTCTTTATAGCACTCTGCATTCAAAGCAGACTAGTTAACAGCAACTTAAGTGCAATAATAGCAATTACATCAATGTGAGCCTTTTTACCTCGAAAGCAGTTCTTAGACAACTGAAGAGATCAGATAAATAAACTATCATAAAATGATTTCAGGGTAATAAGATACAATTTGAATGCCACTAAAAAATCCTCATCTTAATCTGAAAAAAAGTATTATCCTATTACACTGAAGACTAAAAATGTTAGGTGATTAATGATTATTTTTCCCTCCAAAACTTTTTATTAATTTTCACTTTTAAAAGAAAAAAAGGAGTTCTGAACATGTGTAAAAAAGAACCCTCTAATGAAGGGATATCAATTCACGTTCAAAATCAACCAACCATCAAAGGTAAAACTATAAAAAATATGCGCTTACAAATCTCCAAACCGTCCCTGAGATTCACTTTCATCTTAAAACTAGGTTTTAGGAAATCTAAAGCTAAATAAATAAAACCAATATTTCCCCAGAAGCTGAAGATAAAAGTTCTCCCTTGACCCATCTGCTTGCCATAAAATGACCCAAATGACCCAAGTACTTGTTATTTGTTTCTTCATTCATGCATATTGAGTTGTTAAAAGAAATTCAGAGAACGTATCTTTCTGCAAATGTAAAACAGCATTAGTATACTCTAGCTATATATATTAAGAAAAACCTCTTTTAAGCTGATCTCTAGAGTTTACTGTTAGGTAAAATACAAAAATTTTGAGACAAAACAATCAATATTCAAACAATTATCTCCATATGAAATTCATGAAAAATTTGAGTATCACTTAGAAATCTTTTTCAAACTTACACTGGCAACAGAAGTTGCGTTAACAAGTCCATGTTGAGTTTTTAATACTCAAAACTCTCCACTGACTTTTTTTTACCTATTAATTTAACAAGTATATTAAAAATAAAGTTTCCTAGGTATAAAAGTGTCCTCTTATTACAAGATTTCTATTGTTTTACACATTAATTAAAAGACTTTCTCAGCCATTTTACTAATATAACAAAGTGTAGGCCCTAGAAAAGTATTAAGTTAGAAGGAAAAGCTCTCTCACTCTCTCTTCCACTGAAGGGACCACAAGACAGGCAACAGTGACTATCATAAAATAAAAGGTCACTCTTTTTCTAGGAACAAACCATTTATCAATAGAAGATAATTGTCTTTCCATTTGGAAGGGCTCCACAGCAAGAGACAATGTTTTTCCCTCACATAATTACAAAACAGTAAAAGTTCAGAAACACAGCCTGAATCCACCTCCCTATTTTTACCCTTTACAATTCTCATTGCCCTTTGGGCCTCCACTTGGAAGCAAATGGAAGACAGGCTGAAGTTTTCTCAATTGAGCTGAAGCTAAGAAACCTTTGATATGCTAATGGTCCCCTTCAAACGGTAAGAATTCACACTTGCATTAATTCAAACAATTTGTGCAGAATGATGTGAAATGGCACCTCTTTTAGAGGCAAGTAACAAAAGGAGAGAATCGGAATGTCTGAAGAAACTAAACAACAGAACATTTGTTCTGCAGTATTCTATTATGCATAAATGTATTGGAGGGTGGAGGGAGGGACAACAAAAAGTTCCATAACACACCTGAACAGAAGTAGATTTTCTTAGATACTAAATTTAAGTTACAAAGTTACCTTTTACCTAGGTCAAGAGTCCCATCACAACTGGGAATGTTGCCAAAGACACCACACAAACTATTCTATTTTTCTGCTATGGAGGCAGATTGCCTCCTTAGTGCCTGTCTTTTAAGGTTTGCCCAAGATCAAACTTGATTTAGTAAGAGACATCCCAACAGGCAATCATTTACCAAACGGATGTGACTTTTCCTCATTGTGCAACTCGAGTTGAGCAAAGAGCAAACTCGGTGGGGCCCGTTCCAGACAAACACTGCCAGGGAAATGAATGGACCAACCAACGTCCGTTAAATGTACGCCTCAGGAAGAGAGAAGTACACATAGTGTAAAGAATGCAGAAGAAAATTTAAGAATTGGGGGCGGGGGCGAGGAGGAGAGTGCCTAAGAACCTGGCCTTTGTAACGGGAACCATATGGCTGGTGGCTGCGGCTCAGACGCTCCCAGGCTGCTTGGAGAAGCTGCTAAGCAGCCTGACACCTTTCAAGAAACAGGAGGAAAACATTTCCCGGGTCTGAATCTGAGACAACAGTTTGCATCAGGAAGAACGGAATGGGGGGCCAGAGAAGGGGAAAAGGATGAGGGGGGAGGAGTCCACAGAAGGTGGGGAAAGAAGACGGACACCGCAGGACTTGCCTCTCCAACTACGCTTTCAGGGGACGGAATGAGCAGAGGATACAAAAATAAATATGAATAGAGACATACGTTCCTTAGTCGCCGCTCATTGACACTTTGGCACAAAGTAAAGCTTCCAGCGATTTCCCCTAACCCAAGCCCCGCAGTCTGGCGAAAGGAACAAACTTTCCAGATCCCAAGCGAAGGACTCTCGCAGGAGTGCCTCCCCAGCGCTGCGGCGCTTTCGTCGCTTCCCTCACCCCCGCCTCTCCACCAGAGGGTCGTGTAGCCCCAGCCAAGCAACGAGCCCACGCTCGGTTAGCGCCGGTGGCGGGGGGTGGCCTCCCCGGCCTCGCGCCACTCCCACGCCGTTTTCCCCCGTCGCACCCCACCCGGCACCCGGCTCCCACAGACCACGCTTCCAGAGACTCGCAGCCCCAGCGCCAAGCCCAGAAGCCCACACCCCATAACTTCGCCCGCAGGCCCAGCGCGGCCCGCTGCTGCCCTCTCACTGCAGGCGCGGGAGGCACTCGGCCTCCCCAGAGCCTGCCGGGTGCCCGGCCCCGCTGCGCCGCCCCTAATCGCTGCCAGCCACAGTGCTGGCCCGGCCACATCTGGCTGCGCTTTGCTGACATCCTCGCCTCTCCACGCCACCTAACCGACGAGAAGAAACCACCCGCAACAACTCATCCCATCCCCCCATCCCCCCACCCCACCCCACCCCCGTTCACTTGCCCAGAACTCTCTCCCAGCGCTCGGCCTCCCCGCTCCACTCACAGCCCGGGACGGGTCTGCAGGCAGCTGAGGCGGGGGAACGGGGGCGCGCTCACCTCCCTGCCTCCGGCCCCACCGAGGGTGCGCCCCACCTTCCCCCTCCCGAGACGGGCTGTGAAAAAGCGAACAGCACCTTCTGACCCAGGCTTTCAGTAAATCAAAACATGCCGAACCCAATCCTACCCTCCCCTCTCCTCCCGGAGCCCCCTGCAACTAGACTACAGCCAAGTGAGCGTCCCTACGCTCGCAGGGCGAAGCAGCAGCAGACTGGACGGGAAGGGGAGTTCTGCGGATCGATTTCCGAGGAGGGGGAGGAAGAGGAGGGGGCGAGCAACCCGAGCCGGCGCGGGTCTCCCCCTTGGCCCGGCCGAACATAAACAAACAGCCAAGCCCCAACTCACCCGCGGCTCCCTCCACCTCCAGCATCCACCCCAGGGCGGGAGGCGCAAAGCAAACAGGTCTCCGTAGCCCGGCACAGAGGCACATTGTTCGCTCCCACGGCTCTTACCTCGGTCTGCGAGCGCGCCCCCGGGGGCAGGCCGTCTGGCGCGGGGGCCGCGCGGAGAGAGGCGCAGAGGGCAGCGGCCACCCGGGCCGGCGAGGGTCCAGGCCGGCCGCGAGCGGGTCGCCGGCCGCCGAGTCCGAGCGGGAAGCAGCGCCGTGGCTCGGCGCGTCCTCCTGCTTGGCCGCCGCCGCCGCCGCCTCCTCCTCCAGCCAAGCAGCCAGCGCCGGGCGGCTCCTGGGGTTAGGTCAACATTTTCCTGCAGTTTCCCACACGCCGCTCCGCGAGAGGGGTCTTTTGCACACGCGCACGCGCCCCCAGACCGCACGCTCCCTCGGAAAGATAAGAAATTCGGGAAGCAGAGCGAAAGGGGTGGCAGAGGCAAAAAGCTCGACAGAGGTGCGCAGACTTGGGAGTCCCCTCCGAGCTGCAGACGCGGGAGGGGCGGGCAGACGCTGGCGGCGCGAGGCCAACTCAGTTCGTCAGGCGAAGCCCCTCAGCCCGCCGTCCGCGCCGGCCGGCTGGCATCCCTCGAGCCGACCCTGCGGCCTGGGGCGGGAGACTGCAGCGGCCCCTCCTCACATTTCGGGTCTCCGGGCCGAGGCTGAGCGGTGGCCGCTGCCCCAAGACTGGCTGAAGGCGAGGACTGGGGTTCGGGGAAGCGGGGAGGTGTAGGGACGAGACACGCGACGCGCAGCAACGGAGGGGAGGTGCCCCCCCCCCGCAACGATCCCAAGGATTCTCCGGTAAGCTCCCAATTTCGCTCCGGTACCTCTGCGTGTGTGAGTGTGTGAGCGGAGAGAGTGTGAGGGAGAGAGAGGGAGCAAGAGGGAGCGAGGGAGAGACACGGGGGATTGCGAAGTCCTGACACAGACTCTCCGCGAGGTCTGAACTGGAGTCACCTCCCAGCCTCCTTCTCTTCCTCCTCCTCCTCCTCCTCTTCCAACACCTCCTCCACCCCAGATCTCCACCTCCCCACCCCCGCGAGTTCGCCTAATCATATAAACATATTAACTTGTACAGCGGCAAAGACCAAACCTCTCCCTCCTGATTTTTCCAGCAAGGGGCTCAGGCAAACTCAAAAGAAGATTACAGGCAGCTAAGTACAAAACGTGGAGCAGATAATCTATAACTCACTGCCGCCCAATGGCCATTTTCCACCCCATTTGAGCAGCTGCGTCGGTGGTGCACCCGAGCAAGGGGGAGGGGAGTGAAAGGGGACACTTACGGGTTCGAGCTGTTCGGGTGGCGGTGGCCCAGCAGCCGCCCGAGAACAGGCCGGCCCCGGCTCCGCCGGCGGGGCGGCCGCAGGGCTGTCCGGGCGGCGGCGGCGGCGGCGGCGGCGGCGGCGAGGGACGCGCGCGCACGGCCGCTGAACGCGCCTCGGAGGCGGCCTGCGGTGGCTAGCGCCCCTCCTCTCCCTCCCCATCGGCTCGCCCCCCCGGGTCTCGGGGCTCCGCATCCAGACCCCAGCGTCAACACACCCATTCCATCCCGAGCCCCACCTCCCCAAACTCCACTCACTGCGCGCTCGGTCCTCCGCGCGCTCCGGCGGCGCGCGCTGTCCATCCTGTCCACACACACGCACTTTAAAAACATTTATTTTATTTCTGGAACGGGGTGAAAGGTATTTGGGAGAGCGCGGCGCTCCGGCCTCCGAGGCGGGGGGCAGGGGGCTGGCCCGGAACTCGGGGTCTCCTCCCCTCTCCCCTCCAGGCTCAGGAGCTCTCTCCTAGCCAGCACTTCGGAGAGGCGCTCAGGATGCGTCTTTTACCCACCCCATCTCCAGGTTTTCTCTTTTCTCCGCGCGGCGAGCCGGAGGCCCCTAAACTTTTCGTTTCCGCGGCCCTCCTTTTGTGTGACTGCTCGGAGGAGAAAGAACGTCTGTTCGCCTCGGCTGCCTCCGTCCGGCTGGGGCGCGCGGGGGACGCTCCATGGTTAATGCGTCTTTGATACCTGAGATTTCCGGCGGGCTCGTTAATGAAAGTTACATTTTTTTTAAATTGCGATGACTTTTTCTTTGTAGTTACAGAGAGCTAGCCAAACTTTGACTTTATTGACTATATTTCACAAGAGCGTTTTGTTTGTTTTTGATTAAACCCACCAGGACAAGCAAAGGAAGGAAAGGAGACTACAAGGCTCTACTCGCAAGTGCATTCATCGTGCTGTTTAGGTCTGTTTCCCTCATTTCCTTACATTGAAACTGCTTTTGCTCTTGTCCTCTGACCACACTTCCTTGCGCCTCTCTGTTGGTAGTGTTAGCAAACAGCCAGACAGCGCCTACGATGGACCTAAACTAAAGAGAATAGACCACGTCGGAGAAAATCGTGCTTGAAAAATGTTCGAAAGCCAGTTGTGTCCTTTGCATACGAGTAAAATCAAACCTGGATTTTTTTTTTAATTACAAAATTTCTGAGCTAAAATGTATGTCTAAACCACTGTTTATACTAATGAATGAAGGCATCAATTAAAGAAGCTTGTTTGCATTGGTTTTCAAGAAAAACTGATTCTCCAAGACTTAAAATCTCTAGAAAATAGGATGAAACTTGAGCTTCTTCGCTTTCAGAAACAATATGTACTTTTTGTTGCTGTGGGTATGTTGCAGTCATCATACGTCAGAAATCATTTCAAACAACAGTGTTATTAAAATGTCAACAGCAGATTGTTCAAAAGACATGAAGACTCTAAATACCTATATTTTGTCACAAAGCCAGATATTTGTAGTACTAAGGTAAATCCAGCCATTAGTCAAGTTTTCTCTCAACTTGTAAAAAATCAAGTTAAAAGTACATATGTGCAAATAACTGAAACATGCTCTTTTGGTTGATTCATTATAATTCTCAGGTTCAAAGAAGAATCCTTGATGATCAAATTTTTTTCTACTTAATGTATTGATGTTTTAACATTCTCACCAATACAAAAGATAAGAGGAGCCACATAGAGCATTGGTGCTTTAAACTACATGAACACTTCCATTTGGAATTTCTTAGATAACATAATTCAAATATTATCGGTGCAGGATATAAACTAGTCTAGAAAAAAAAACACTTATGCAGAGCTAGTGTGAAACCTTATTTCGTTTTTACATCTGTCAAAATTTATACATACGACAGATCTACCTAGGAAAACTAAATCAGGCTTCTTTAAAGTAGTTGAAAAGAAGGAAGACTTATAGAATTCTCAGACTTCAGTGGTCATTTATATCACAGTCTCCCTTGGAATTTAAAATTATTTTATTCAGTATTGTAAGCCAAGATATGTCAAACTGATAATAATTTGCATTTACCGAAAAATTTTAGCCCTTTCTTTTGTTCATCTTTGAAGATTTTTCATTCATCTAGGCATGATTCTCATGAAGTCCCAATGAGTGCATGGATCAGTTTAATGCTATTTTCTTTGGGGAGGCAGAACTTGGGCTGACGTTTTTATTTAGTAAGTTTAGTAAGTAATCAATAGAAAATTTTGCCTGAATTAAGCTGCCCATATGTTGGCTCATTTACTTGTTTATTTAACTCTCTCAGAAAGAATCTCAGGAAGAACCCACTGTCTTCATTTCTTAGGTCTGATGCACTTTGACGCTCAGGACATAATTGAGTCACTCTCCACTATGTTCCTGAAGAGACTACAAAAAAAGGAGGATGCATGGGAGGGGAAAGAAATTGTCAGAAGTGGGTTAAATCTATAGGGAGTGGGAAATGCCTCAAACAAGTTTTTAATTTTAACTCAATAGTATATGTATTTTATAGAGTTCAAAGAGTTCAACACTTTTTTCGTAAGCATATAATAAGCTTGCTGTTTTTATAATTATATCTAAATGTATCTCTTCTCTAGGATAATGTTTTAGATATTAAAGAATTTTTAATTCTTTCCTTGCACTTTACACATAATAATGCTTCAACCTTCTTTTCATCCACAAAGAATTGAAACAGAGCTTTTAATTGCATTGATACATTCAAGATTAAGCTGTTAGCCACAAACCTGCCATTACAAAAGAACACTTAAATGACACACACACACATCCAGAAAACATAATTTGTCTGACACTTCATGACAATTCAAAACATAATTTATAACAATACAGGTGTTATGGTAGAAAAAAATGAAATGAGAAACTTAATAATGTTCACAGATGTTAGCAAGCTAAGGGGAGTTGTAATATGTTATGCATTCCCTGCAATCCAATCAATTTAACTACACAATCTGTACTATTATTTAAGTAATGGCAAAATCATTGACTTATTCATAATACTTGCTAATTGTTTTTAAAAATAAATTCTACAAAGGACAAAGGAAACACCCATTTCCATTTGTTTTATGTTAAATCAACATCTAACCACGCATGGTGATTTCATTCAAAGAAAACAGAAGGAACTCATTAGCTTATGTGGTTTGAGAGATTGATGGGCTTCAAACATTTTAACCATACATGTTTTTTCCAACTGTAGAAACTCATGTTTTTAATTTAAACATCTTTATGAAACTAAAGATTATTTTATTCAATGGATTCACATATTTCTGATACAGAAATTGTGCTAATTTTTAAAGCTATTTACCATCCAGGCATCTTCATTTAGAGGGAAGTGATGAGGTACTTGTCAAAATACAAATATGAATGCTAATAGTATGGGTACCAATTTAGCGAATCTGAAAAAGTATGAAAATGGGCCTGGTTGCAAAGTATCGCGGTTAGTATAAGCCAGTAGAACACAGTAACCTCTTCAATGCCCCACCCTGGCAAACTTGGATATAGGTAAGCCAGTTCTAAAAGGGGCCACATGGAGGTGGACTTGGGTGGGGCAGAGAGAGGATCCAGGTCTTGATGCTGGATCAGAAATTGTGTGAAGTTTGAGCTACAAGCTGTAGAGAACTACCAGTGAGAATAGATTGTATTCATTACTTTTGCCTTTGATGAGAGAGCTCTGTGAAAGTTCTAAAACAAAACAAATAAAAACATGTGAAACTGCTCTAGTTTCTAATACAGAAATAGAAATAAAATTAGCTAGATTTCATCCTAAACTTTGTGTTCCCTTTTCTTCGTTACTGTTCAGTGTTGCTTAGTGCTGAAACGTTTTCCCTACTCTAGAAAATAAATCTTTTAAAGCTCTAGAGCAGATCAAAGCAATTATGTGAATACCCAGACTTAACTAGAACTCGTTGAAAGTTCCTAGCATTGTTTTTCATTTTAGTTTTGCCATGCATGTAGGCTGAAAAGAAATCAGAACTCATTTTCCATGAGAGAATAAACATATGAAAGCATTTGGGAAAGCCAATAAGCTTTTTTTTTTTTTTTTTTTTTTTGCCAATAAGCTTTTAATTCTTCTCCCAGTTCTCTCCAGGCTGAGTAAATCTTGGTCCAAGAAGGCGAAACCCTATCTAAAACGTAGAGATGCAGTCTCCAAAAATAATGATAGTTTAAACTGTATTATAAATATGATTATGGTGTGCTGTACTTAATGATATTATTTAGAAGTACCTGATCACATATATTATTAAATACCTATCAGTTTGTAATAAATACTTCTTAAAAATATGCACCGAAACAACTGGTAGCTTGACTCTTTCTGTGTGCTTAGAGTGTTTATATATGTCTAACTGTGTATAAAGGATTATACAATTTTTATACCATTATGATACTCAAAAGTAAGCGAGTTAAAAAAGTTGCCCCTCGGGTTTCCCTGGTGGCGCAGTGGTTGAGAGTCCGCCTGCCGATGCAGGGGACACGGGTTCGTGCCCCCGTCCGGGAAGATGCCGCGGAGCGGCTGGGCCCGTGAGCCATGGCCGCTGAGCCTGCGCGTCCGGAGCCTGTGCTCCGCAACGGGAGAGGCCACACAGTGAGAGGCCTGTGTACCGCAAAAAAAAAAAAAAAAGAAAAAAGAAAAAAAGTTGCCCCTCATAATACTGCTCCACTGAGTCTTACCCAACTCAAAGTCAGTCTTTATTGCTTTCACATAGATTATTCTCATAATTGTTGGTAATATCTGCACCTTGAGGATTTTCTATAATCGTGTCTTATAGATCTACTAGCAATGTTTCTGTCAAACCAGGAAGTGTAACTATAAGAACACACATTTTATAGAAAGCTGTCTATGACTTCTTATAATAATTATTTTTTCATCATAAATTCTCATAACCAAATGTTTTCTTACTAAAGTGTGTAGTTTAAAATTGAGCCTCCTCGTCCCTTTCCTATACATGCAAACCTCTGTCAACAATACAGGTGAGGGGCTTCCCTGGTGGCGCAGTGGTTGAGACTCTGCCTGCTAATGAAGGGGACACGGGTTCGAGCCCTGGTCCGGGAAGATCCCACATGCCACGGAGCAACTAGGCCCGTGAGCCACAACTACTGAGCCGGCGTGTCTGGAGCCTGTGCTCCACAACAAGAGAGGCCGCGACAGTGAGAGGCCCGCGCACCGCGATGAAGAGTGGTCCCCGCTTGCCACAACTAGAGATAGCCTGCGCACAGAAACGAAGACCCAACACAGCAAAAATAAATTAATTAATTAATAAACTCCTATCCCCAACATCTTCTTAAAAAAAAAAAAAAAACAGATGAAATTTCTTTAATTTTTTTTTAATTGTTAAACTAAAAGTAACCTAAAAGCACAAATCTTTGTGAAATAGCAATTTCACGCAAGTTTAAATTGAATTTTTAGTGCCTCTGAGAATATGACTTTGATTATTCATGTCATAGTTCACTGTAGTATGGCAAAACTTGCAAAAGGCTTTTAAGAGTCAGGAAACAAATTCACAAATGCCCTCTTTGCATTTTAGAAAGTGAGTCAAAGATATAATTATATAACACTTCTAATATTTCATATTAGAATACATTGAAGTTATCCTAATGATACAGCATAAAATGATAACTGAAATATGTGATCTTAGTATTTTTAAACACAAAATTGCTTTGGTACAGTTTTGAAAATATTTGATAATCTAAAATTGTGTAACATGAGATGTTTGACCTTGACTTTTTGATCGTATAAGCTGTTACTAACATTATTCATTTTTTTGTCCTCTAATTAATATGATGGTTATTTTTTAACTACACTTATCTTTTTTACTGTATTTTTAAAAGGCCTTTATTGGTTGTATATATTTTAATAAAAATAAATTTGAGCATGTGGAAACTAGAACAGCAATTTGCAGAGATTTTTCTTCTCAACCAAGTTCTCATCATAGTTTCTTGATAATAGAATGTTGCCATCTCTGTTTTCAAGAATAATTTAAATCTTTAAGTTTTCAACTTATTGCAACTCTTTACAATGCATTCTTAAAGTCACTATGAAATCCATCACTTAGGTCCTAGACCAAACAATGATGTAATAGGCATACGTTTTTGTGATAAGTAAAAGTGCATTAGAAAAGAATCTTTTCTTTTTCTTTTAATTAGCATCCAAATTTAGAATCATACTAAAATGTCATCGATATCTCAAAGAGGTACTGAAATGATTTGGTAATGATAAGGTTTTGTTGAGTGATATTCAATGAAGAAATTCTGGTTTAGGTTAAACAATAAAAACACATAATCTCTCCAGCTATTCTACATTAAAAAGAAGTTGCCAAACTATCACCTGGATAATACATTCTTTGAATTATTTTGGTTCAATGATGGGGATGTGCTGCACTACACCATCCACACTCTTATCCAACTATCCTGGTTACCAAAAATCACATATCTACAATATAACTAAAGAGGATTATTAGTGCATTAAAAGAGTGTTCCCCTTCATTATGGGACTGTAATTTATGACACCAATTTAATTAGTACTATGACCTTACTACCTTAATTTAATGACCCAAATTCAAACCACGTATGTGTAATTGTTCAGACAATGTAGAATACACGGCAAGAAAAACTAATTTCCTGTTTATTATCTAATGATAATTGAAACACAATAATTCATTATAATATACTCTGCTACTGCTATATATGAAGTGGCATGTCTCAAGGAAAGAGATTATGGAAATAACATGAAAAATATTTATAGTCTGTTAAAATCAGAGAAAAGTTGAATTTGTTAAAATAAAATCAGAGAAAAGAATGCTAGCTATAAAATGTAAATGTTTGAGAAATCAAAGTATGTAAACTATTTTTAAATAATATGGATCCCCAGAAGACTATCATTTATCATTTTAAAATAAACTTATGGGTAATCAAATAAGGAATCTGAAAAATATTTTTTTAATGAATTTTGACATTTCATATAATTATTCAGTGTTTACTTGCCAGTGCCCTGTTACAAAATGATTTTAAATATGATTTATATAAATCAAAAAGAATTATGCAGATGTAGATTTGAGAAGATAATGCTGGCCTGTTGTTTATATTGAATATTTCTATACAGGAAGAAATCATGTGATGTCAAAAATAGATACTAAATTCAATCTTTAGAAAATTCTTTAACTACTTAGGTAGATTTATAGCTTATCAAAATTCAGAGGTAAAATATTACACCTTATCACTGAGGGAAGTCTATCTTTGCCTGAATTTTCCAGTTAATGAAAGAAGTGTTTAAATACTCTAGTTAGATTATTAACTTCTACAAAACTGAAACAGATGTGTGTCTTAGTATGCCATTAAGTTTATGATTTACATAGAAACCTTACATAGAGCTGAGCAGAGGCCAATGATTCTAATTTGCTCTAGATTTACAATAACCTGATCTGGTTTTTGTAAGTATTGAAACACTTTTTAAACAAAATTAGAAAGCAGTTGTGCTTTGTGTGATTAAAGATGCAATTCCCTCTGGAGTAATGAGAAAACTTAGAACATGTTTCTTTCTTTATGGATGTTTCTATTATAAACACGAGTGCTATACATTATATATTTTTGTTACTATGATTTCCTTGTTTTTAATTATAAAATAAACCAATTGAATTTCACTGGAGTCTCAATTGAAACTATGCCAAAATTTAGCTGAAGAATGTGTACTGAGCTTCATAAAAATCCTTAAAATTTTTCCCAGGGTATTAAGGTCTTGTTATACAAATACTAATTCACCATAATTTTCTAGAGCAAAATATCTTTCTGATTAAGACCTCCACAGCAAAAAAGACTTGAGTGCTAAATACATTTCAAGCCCTGGAAAAAGGCATATATAAAATTGTTCAAGACTAATGATCACTGGATTCATATAAGTTACAAATAGAAAAAAAGTTCGTTTATTTTATCTTATTACACAAATAATAATATTTATGGCAGTATTATTTAAACCTCCTCTACTTTGCTTGGTGAATTGTAATCCATCAGCTCCTAATAAACCAAATCTATAAAAATACATTATTTTAAACACTGTGAATACTGTTTTCTTAAAAAATCAGTCAGAAATGTTGATATAAATATCGTTGTAAGCATTTGTGTGTATATTTATGTTTATAGAAAATAAGTACATGCAAAAGTATTAATTCATTAAAAGTTTATCTCTCATAAAACCTTTATTAGCCCTTGAAGTCTTTGCCACTTCATTTTAAATGATTTATCTTTTGAATAACAAGGTTCCATTAATCTGTTTGACAAAAGAATTTTTAAATCATTTAAATAATTTATTTGAATGAATTATTTAATTTCTGTAAAATTTGTGCACATGTATATGTATATACCTGTGTCTATATATTTGTCTTCTGGCACAATATCACAGAAGAAATACAAAACAGAATTCAGAATACATTGTCCTTGACACCAGCAGTGTGACTTGGTGTTGCTGCCCATGTGTGCTTTGATCACCCACTGTTTGCACAGGACCCCTGTTAAAAGGCCATTTGTGCTACATTTGACACAGCAGGGTGATTTAATGTCAGAGAAACATGCATGTGATTTTCTATATTCATTTTTAATCCTGCACTTTTACTGAGATTGTAGGCTGACATATTTTTCAAAATGCAAGACTAATAAAGGCAATTATTCAACACTAGGAAAACCTGCTTTCCGCAATTCAGTGCTCGAGGTGCTACTGAAAAGTAGTAAACATACGCCATCCCCAGAGAAATAAATCATCTGGGGAAACAGGGCAAATACACATGGAAAATAAATAAGAATATACACAAAAATTTATAAGCAAGTACACAAAACTAGGACATAAAAATTTATATAATAAGTTTAAGATGCATGGCATTCAGGAATTTTAACTATATACTCTCTCTTCACAGACTATTACTTCACAAAATTTTCTCTCAAATAGATCTTATTATTCTTTTCCCCTGAAGATGCATTTTTATTAATAAAAATAATGAAACCATTGGATTTTTCTCCAACTTTGGTGAGGTTATGGAATAAATTTATGATAAGTTATCATCAATTTTATTTTTAAACATGCAGGAAAATAAGCTTTCACTTATGTATCTCCTACACACAACAAAACAAGTTTTACATCATATATATATATATATATATATATGGTAAAACCTTCTAAGTCACCTTTCTTTTGGAAACTCCATCCAGTTTTTTCTTTGTAGTACTGTTCCCCTCTCTACTATGTAAGGTTTTGGTGGGTTCATTCGGGTTTTATTTTAATGTTGTGATCCATCCTTTCAACAAATTTCTTTTAACTTTAATTTACCAGGGAGGTACTAACTTTACTTACATGAAAATCTCAATCTTTGCTTGTGACATGTAACAAAATTTGAGGTCTCTGTCTTCTCCACGTCTTCTCCCACTTATCCAACCATCCGTAAAACCAGCTATAACACTATACCACTGTATACCCATTACCCACAGTACTCAAATCTTAGTAAGGAGGTATGAGAATCACCCAGCACTCTCACACAACTTTTGAAGCCCCTGATAGACCAAAGTAGCATCATGAATTCTCAGGGAGACAGTAGTCTTTGAGAAGTTCGTTAGATGTCTAAAACTGCTTTCTGGAACTTCCTCTCTGGAAGCACCTTCCTCCCTACCCATGTTCTTGTATCTAGAAATGTAAATAGCCTCCCAAATACCTCCAAGTTGTATGATACAGGAAGTAACATTATACTGCTTAGAATGGTATGCACCAATCAGATGAAGTCGTTTTCTAATCATTTCTCCTACTCTCAGATTTTTGACGAACAGTGGCTTCTTTATTGTCTAGCAAAGGGCCTGAGCTGTAGTTGGTTGTTGGAAAGCATTTATGGAAAAATGAGTTAGAATCCTATAATCATAAATACTGTTATAATATTTAGTTCAATAAGGCAGCTGCTTGTTATACAAATATTATAGCACTGCTTTGCTGATGTAGATATTATAAGTCAAACAACCTAGAAATCTTGTACAAATGTACTTATCACAAGTGTACATATAAACAACACACACATAAATTTACTTCTTAACAAATTTGTTTAGTCAATTTATTGAAATGTTTTTATAGGCCATATGTAAATATTTTAATATCTACACAAATTAGCGATTACAATGAAATTTTAATGTCTTCCAAAAGTTAATAACAATGTTTGTGTGTATGTGTGCTTTTACGTGAAGAGAAAAACAAATAGAGACAAATTGTTCAAGGAGTTTCTAGCACTATTAATTATCTTAGCGTGTGTCTGTGCCTCTGTCTGTGTGTGTTGGGGAGGTAGGAAGTAGGCAGAAAATTAATTAATGCATTTGAGTTTTTCAACTCAGAGAAGTTGAAAAGTTGGTTTTCTGTTCCATTTTACCTAGAACAGTCCTTCTCCCTTCGACTTTTTCTGTCCCAACAACTTATATAAGATAAAGATGTGTCAAGGGAACCTCAGAAATTAGAATAAAGGGGCTTACATGAAGATTTTCAAGGGTTATATTTTGCACCCCGGCACTTTGGTCTTATTTAAAGACAAAACATCTGACATCTTATACATTATGGTCAAAAGTATCATACTTCCATTTTAGTTCACTTATGATTCACTAAGCAAAGACTGGAACCCTACATTCAAGAGCCAAAAAGCATTTTAATCATTTTTTTCCTTCTAAATCACCAGCAAATGTTATTAATATTATCTTAAAGAGTAAATTATGGTGACCTAAATGGGAAGGAAATCCAAAAAAGGAGGAATATATGTATACGTATAGCTGATTCACTTTGCTGTACAGCAGAAGCTAACACAACATTGTAAAGCAATTACACTCCAATAAAAATTAATTTAAAAAAAGTAAATTAATTAATCAAAATTTCCAAGGAAGATGCTCTGACTTTCTGATGACACTTTAAATGTCGTTTCTTTTTGCTTACATTCCTGTTTTGTTTTTCTTTAAAAGAAAAAAACTTACCAAAATATATTAGTAAGTACTTGGCTATCTCAGAAAATCACACTGAATATTATTTTATCTTTCTTTGATGACATGGAATTTTTCAGTGTTGAAGGACCATCAAAATGAACATTGATTATCATAGCACTTATTACACATCACTGTATTTATTGATTTGCTCCTCCCCCCTAGATAGTAAACTCCTTAAAAATCTCACTAAACTTTATATG
This sequence comes from Grampus griseus, assembly GCF_964374135.1. Taxonomy (NCBI): domain Eukaryota; kingdom Metazoa; phylum Chordata; class Mammalia; order Artiodactyla; family Delphinidae; genus Grampus; species Grampus griseus. The sequence continues at coordinate 112,131,186 of NC_139017.1, forward strand.
TGCAGCTGTTAGCACAGCATATAATAGAGATCACAAACCGCTGATCTATATAAAATCTAACCGACAAAGGTAATTCATTAGCCCCATAGATGTTGGGCCACACAGTGTTTTGTTTTGTTTTGTTTTTAATCGACTTTTTGTCAACTTTTAAAAATTAAAAGGTTTCAATTAAAACTTGTATTTCCAGCTTCTGGTGGGGAAAAAAAAAGAAACATCCAGCAACTTTGACATATATTACCTCATAGCAACACTCGGCAGAAGAGGCGTTCCCTTCCAAACCAAAGGTCCACTCTTGGACTCACCACATTCTCCAACATTCCTTAATACCTCATAACCAAGGCAGTGTCTTGTGCCTCGAGTGACCCAATTTGTGATAATGTTTTGTGTTCTACTTTAACAGTGGCATTAAAAGAAAGTGAAATGTATCTTCACCTCTATATCTGTAAAGTGGGAAAGGAAAGATAGATCAAGAGGACTATATATTTCTCCCAGCTGCCTTTCACTCACTCACTTTTTCTTCCTGGCTCCTGTAAATATTTTAATTTTTGAGCTCCAATGGCCAATAGTTTATATGTGAACAAATGTGTGAATTATACTGTTAATACGCATTATAGGCTATGAAGAAATGTATTAAGTAGTAGTAATAGTGCTTCTCTGTGAGGCTGTACATATATACTAACTCCTCTGTGCACTTACTACATAACTCAATAATAAAGTTATAGTGCCCCCCTTATTCTTACTGATTGGCTTAATCTTCTCTACTTATATTCACATTTAATAGCTTTCTCTTTTTCTCCCCACTTGAAACCACTTTCCACCACTCTTCCACTGATGTTTACTCTTGTACTTTCTTTTCTTTCTGAGACCAGTTCAGTTTCCCTACAGGGGAAGGTACCTTGGCATTAACAAATGATGATTTTGATTCTTCTGTAATACCTAATATCCCATAAATATAGCTCAAGGGAGGACAAATGAAAGGAACCAGTCTTTTTCAACCAAATAAATGGAAACAAACACCCTTTTAAGGACTAATACATACAGTTTAGAAGACTTACTAGTTAAACAAATAATTAAGACGTTAATTTAGCAGAAACTGTTAAGTGGAAAATGTTTTAAAGCAAACAAGCTAAGCTTTTACTAAAAGTTACTAGAAGTAATTGATTGTCTCAGATATGTTCAAAAAATATTCTTTCTTAAGATTATACTTTTCAAAGGAGACTATAATTGAGATTATCTACTGAACCTGAGTTAGGAAAATTTATTTTTTTTACTATTGCTAATGTATGTTATGTTTCTTATTTTTAGTATTATTTGTATTATTATTATTCCTAATTTATTTTTTATTTTGATTTACAAATTTGTATTATGATTATAGGTCAAAACATTTCCCCATGAACTATAACTCTATTTTACCTAGTATGCCACCTAGAAAATGTGATCATAACGAGCTACTCCACGAAGTGAGACTCACTCATATTAAACATGCTAGGGGCTTCCCTGGTGGCGCAGTGGTTGAGAGTCTGCCTGCCGATGCCGGGGACACGGGTTCGTGCCCCGGTCCGGGAAAATCCCACATGCCACGGAGCGGCTGGGCCCGTGAGACATGGCCGCTGAGCCTGCGCGTCCGGAGCCTGTGCTCTGCAACGGGAGAGGCCCGCGTACAAAAACAAAACAAAACAAAACATGCTAGCATTTAAAAATTCCTATAAATTATATTGTTGGCATAATATCCTTTGTATCAGTTAAAAATCCTGAGTAACATATACACTCTGAAAAGACCTTTGTACTCATTTCATAGTCTTATTGAAATACTGCTCTCCCCTATTTAACAGTTTTACAAAACTTTCAACTAACTTCTTTTCTTAAAGCACACAAACATCTGCCTACCATTTTTCTTCTTCTCCTTTTTTTTTAATACAGCAGGTTCTTATTAGTTATCTATTTTATACATATTAGTGTATATATGTCAATCCCAATCTCCCAATTCATCCCACATCTCCCAATTCATCCCACCACCCCCATTTTATTATTTTATTAAAAAACTACCTAGGCAGCTTCATCATTAAAACTTTATTAGAACAATTATATCTGTCAATTGTTGGGATAGACACCATTTAAAAGAAAATCATCACGAATCATTTCCCTTGCAATCTAGAACAGATATTGGCATATATGATTGAATCTCCTTCATATTAGAAGATTTCTTTTTTTTTCACTAAGCAAGGCACTTCTAAATGACGAAAACAAAATTGAGCTTCCAGTAATTATAGTATGTATTTTTCAAAAAAATTGTCTTGGACTTCCCTGGTGGTGCAGTGGTTAAGAATCCACCTGCCAATGCAGGGGACACAAGTTCGATCCCTGGTCCGGGAAGATCCCACATGCTGCGGAGCAACTGAGCCTGTGTGCCACAACTACTGAAGCCCGCACGCCTAGAGCCGATGCTCCACAACAAGAGAAGCCCGCGCACTCCAACGAAGAGTAGCCCCCACTCGCTGCAACTAGAGAAAGCCCGCACACAGCAACGAACACCCATTGCAGCCAAAAATAAATAAATAAATTTATTTAAAAAAAATTGTATTTTCTCCCTTTTCACTTTTCCTGACAAACTGTAAGATAAAAGTTATATTCAATTCATAAAATTGGGTAATTAATTTGGCCAATTAACTTAGTCTGTGTCCATGCTAAAAAGTATGAAACATTTTTACTGTTATTTTTGATTCAATAGAATACATACATTAAGAAGTGAAACTTCTTTTCTTGATGCTTAATGAGCATTCCATGAGGCTATACCTAGGTGAAACCATTTACGTTCACTGCTTACTTAAAATTCTGCAATTTCGTATAGTGAAGAATTTAGTAAATACCATTTTAAATGACTTTTCTCTCCAAAAGTTTTTGAAACAGCACCACTGAAGCACTTGACATATCCTTTCCAAAAAGGCATGATATTACTTTTGAAAAATAAGGCTATATTGAAGATTAACCTTTTCTTCTCCCTTACCTTAAAAAAGAGCAGTTGAAAAAGATCTGAAAAGGGCCTTATAAAGTGTAAATTCAGTTAACTTTAGTTAATGCTAATTTTAAGATGCTATTTTTTTAAAAAAAAATTTTTCAGAAAAGCAAAGTAACTTAAAAGCTTAAAATTTGGACCAGGCCACCTGGATTCAGATCTGAGCTCCACCTTTTTCAAGCTGTGTATCCTTGCATAAGTTATGGAAGCTCATCTTTAAATTAACTGTTATTTTCTTTCCTCTCTTATAAAATGGGAAATAATAATTTCCTGTATTTTTATAGTGCTGCTGTAAGTGTTATCTGAATTAATACAGGTAGTATCTGACACGTAGTAAGTCCTCAAAATTTGCTATTATTTTGGTTTCATCAGTAGCATAAGACAGTTGACAGTTCTTCAAATACTCCTACATAAATGCCTAAAATTGTATGAGTTAATGTATAACACTTTTGAATATTCTTACATATTCTTACACACTGGGTTGTATTAGAGCAAAGAATTTTGGAAGTACATTTTGAAACATACAGCTTTATATTGACTACATAAAAAATTATTATCCTATGTATGCCAATGTTGCTGCTGGTACTTTGTTTTATTTTGTTAGCAATTTGAAGAATCCACTCACTCTTAGTTATGTTCATAGCTTATGATTTTCATTCTTTTTTAGTTATAAGTGCTTCGTTTTTCCTTAAATCCATAATATTAGAAGATTATCTGGTTAAACTTATTATACTCTGTAAGAGCTAAATACAATTAAAGACAGTTGTCTGTTACACATCCTAATTTATATTTATTCACTTATAACACTTCAGAGTCCAAAAATAATTTGAGGAGATTTACAAACAAATAAAAATACAAGTAATAAGAATAACCAAGCTATGGAAGCAACTTAAGTGTCCATCAACAGCTGAATGGGTAAAGAAGATGTGGTACATAAATTCAATGGAATACTCCTCAGCCATAAAAGAGAATAAAATTTTGCCATTTGCAATAACATGGATGGACTTGGAGGTTATTATGCTAAGTGAAATAAGTCAGACAGAGAAAGACAAATACTGTATGATATCACTTATATGTGATATCATATGTGGAATCTAAAAAATAAAACAAGCTAGTGAATATAACAAAAAAGAAAAAGACTCACAGATATAGAGAACAATCTAATGGCTACCAGTGGGGAGAGAGAAGGAAGGAGGGACAAGATCGGGGTAAGGGATGAAGAGGTACAAACTACTATGTATAAAATAAATATGCCATGAAGATATATTGTACAAAACAGGGAATATAGCCAATATTTTATAATAACTGTAACCTTTAAAAATTGTGAATCAGTATGTTATACAACTGAAGCTTATATAATATTTACATCAGCTATACCCCAATTTAAAAAAAAAAAAAGAGTAAGAATGGTAAGGCAAAGAGAAAATAAGGATTGGAAAGTAAAAAAGCAGGAAAAGTCAGTATAGGCGATGTATGCCTTTATGTGTGCTAGCCTTAGATTTGCCTTTAGTCTTTCTGGCAGCCACAAAAACAGAAAGGCTGTTATAAGATTCCCAATGCTCAGCAAATGCATGACCTGATGAGACCAGGGAGAATCCTGACTAAATGGTGAAGCTGGTCAATTACTTGTCCTTCCATCTCTTCTCTACTTCTGGTCCATCTCTCCACCCTGTCTTCTGCACTATTGAGTTGATACAGCTCAGTTTTGCCTCTGCTCCACAGGTACCTTCCATCTTTCCTCTTTTGTTCTAACTACAGCAACAACAAACCCCACCCCACCCCCGCCAAAGGCTAGTTTTACCTTTTTCTGAGCTAAGTTACCTACTGTATCGTATACACACTTCCAAAGGCTCATTCTGGCAGGTGTTTAATAGGAAGGAAGGCATCAAAATCTCTGGAAGGACTTGAGGGAGTGGAGAAAAAGACCCAAGTGGTTTTGGTAGAGTGTTCCGCATTTCCACTGCCAACCCTGGGAAACATTGTCTTAAAACAACTGAGAGAATATAACTAAATTTAATGAATTAACCATTTCTAGCAGGGAAAATGATAAACTCAGAAGAGAGACAGCGGCCCCTGGGTATAACTAAGATATACTATTATTTAACAGCTGGGTTCTAATTCAAGGAATAGTGTACAATTAATTTTTAGAATATATCTATTTTACTATAGACCACAATGAATTTTGGTTTTAGAAATTATCCCCTCATTAATATATTGTACTAATGAGATAATAAGCTTGACTTCTCAGGTTATTTGGGGATATGTCTTCTTGGATTTGCCTTTTTTTGTTTTGTTTTGTTTTTACAGGATTTTGTTCAAGAGACGGGGGTGGGGCAGGCTAGGGGATGAACATTTAATCAAGCACCATCCATGTGTCAGAGATCATGAAGACTTTTTAATATTACTTCATTTTAGGGCTTGTATTCAGCAGGCAAGACTTGGCAAGGCTTGCTGGTAGTTTATGGCCAGCATCTGTTCTGATCTATCAGTGCCCAAGCCCAACAATTTACACATTACTAAATATTTTAGTATTACCCCTACTTTATTTAATCTTCCAAATAAACTTCCAGGGGGACGGGAACACTGGAAGCTGGAGGCAGAGATACTACTCGGGGACGCCCTGTCCTGCCTTGCCAGCTCCTCCCCATTCTGCCTAGAGAAGGTTTTCTTGCTTGTGCTAGTTTGGTTCTAGAACTGGGAAAGCCTGATGTTTATAAGCATTTTCTTACATGGAAGTACCTAGGCCATGAGTGTAAATTATTCTAGAGTGGCCAGTTTGAGTTTTAAAAAATTGTGGTTTTCAACCCTGGCGGTAGTGTCCCCGGCAGCTCTGTGGCGCATAGGGAAGCCGAAGAAGAGAAAGGCCAAGCCAAGGTACGCTGCATCTGCATGCACCAGCTCCTGATACAAGTGGCCACCTGGATCCAGGTGGAATCCATTTTGGTATTTTTTTTTCCGGCCATGCAGTGTAGCTTGTCTTGTGGGATCTTAGTTCCCTGACCAGGGATTGAACCTGGGCCTTAGGCAATGAGAGCACGGAGTCCTAACCATTGGACCGCTAGGGAATTCCTTACTTTGGTATTTTTGTCTAAATACGTTAGGAAATGGCAGGTGTGCATGTGATATCTTCCTGCCCATCTATAACCAACCTAAAATGCTGTAAGTCCTATGATAAATGAGGAAATTGTGACAAAGAAAGGTTAACTTGCCTAAGGTGCCTAATGGTAAAAGAAACATTAGATGTGTCTTTAAGACTAACGCCTAAACATCTTGTTTCAGTTTTCTTTTATCTGAAAACACTTTTCCTCTGAAAACAATCTTACACAGCTGCCCAATATATTAATAAGAAACAAGTATGCCTGCTCTGATTAAAGCAAGATAAAGGCCAAGGGTTCACTCTCAGTTATGCCCTCATCACTAATTTTAGCAGTTCCTGAAGTACCTCCACAAAACGCAATGTTGTGCTCTTTAGAGTTGAAAAAACACTGACTTAAAAAATGCTGCCACCCTCAGACGCACTCTGTGTTGTTCACCTTGGTAAATAATTCATTTAACAAACATAGTGTATAGCTACTGAGTGCCTGACCCTAGGAATACAAGGATAAATGAATAGTGTGTGCCATCCAAAAGCTCACAGTCTGAGGAAGAAGGAAAAAAAAAAACAAAAAGAAAAAAAAATTAAAATTACCACTGATATCGAGCCTTTCTGTATCGGTTTTCAGAACTGTAAAAGATAGGAATGTTTAGCCCTTTAACAGATGAGAAAACTAAAATCAGAGAAGTTAAGAGGATGCATTGTCATGTATCCCTTGAGTAAGGAAATAAAGATTACCATCTTGGTCTCGGGGACGCCAAAACCCAGGCTCTTTCTTCTGTGTGATGAAGCCTACGATTTGTTGCGAATCTTTAACAAAGTAAGCACATTTCACCACAGATTTAAATTTAAATTGCAAATCACTTAAACGGGAAGGAAAAAAAGCCCAGAGAAACCTACAGATTAAACCATTAAAATCATTATCATAATAATACCACTTTACACAACCACTATTATTACACATCTGTTATCTCCTTCCCTTCACAACAACTGTGTGAGGTAGGAAGGGTGGCAGATATTATTATTTGGATTTCACAGAAAACGAAGTAAGACTCTGGGCTATTAATGGAAGGTAATGTGGTAGGGGTGAAATTTATTGACTTAAGGAAAAAGATAACCTTTTCTTGCAGTAACTATCCCTAACTAACAGTGAGACTGTGGAAAAGTCAACTAACTAACGTTTTTAGGCCACAATTTGCTCATCTGTAAAAGTAGAGAGTCCAGACATTTCATCTTTACGTTAAGGGACCTTCAGTTCTGACATGTGATGAATCTACAAGCTAGTATATGGCTTCATTAGAATAGAATCTACCTTCTGTTCCAAAGTTTTCTAGGATTTCACTCTGCTTGTTAATATAAAGCTGTATGGAAACTTCCTGGTTTCCTGGGCATAAAGTTTGGTCATATAAACAATTTAATCTTTAATCCAATCTATTTTAAATTATAAGTAGACCATGCTGATTAAAAGGTAACTGAATAATCCTTGCCGGTTAGAAGCAAGGAACCTACATGTAAATTAGAGTGGGTAAAGGAACACTGGAGAAAAATCTAGATGAACGTAACATGAAAAACACAGAGAAGTGATAGCATTATATGATTGCATTACAGACTTCCTGGTCAGAAGGATACTTTTCTAGTGCAGGCCACAAAATTATCAGGGCAGCTCACATCTTAGTGTTAGGGATTTTAGTCTCAAAGAATCCACAGAAGCTCTCGTTCCTCAGAAAGCAACACACTGACAATTTCTTGACCAGCCTTGCTGATAATTTCATTTCCCAGAAGGCAGAGTAAGCAGTAAGGGGAACTCTACTCTGGACCCAATTCTGACAGAAACCAGTAGGTAAAATAAAATGATTGGAACCTTGGGGAAAAGCAACCATGCGCTCTTGCAGTTTGATTTAAGCAGTGTTCTGCCTATGCAAACACAAATGATTCTAATGAGCAAGAAAATGGGGAGGAAACTAAAGAAGCCAGTATGCTGCACAGGGAGCTACTGACAGGCGCTGAATTTCAAACAGCATGTGCAGAAGATGGTAAAAGGGGACACATAATCAAGCACAAATATGTGAAGGTAGCATAGACCTATAAAAATAACATCAGCAATACTAAAGCACAAAATGAGCTGCGGCTTGTGAGAGAGAGCAAAGAGAACCAAAAATGATCTCCTTAGCATGAAACAAGGAATAAAATCCATACAGGAGCAGGCCCATTTTCTAAAGTTGAAAATGTAACATTCATTCATGAAAAAGAGAAAGCAAAATGTCCTTACTCCTTTATGTTTCTTCCCTGCTGGTTCATTCATCTCTGTTTACACGTCACCTATTCAGAGAGGACCTGGACCACCCTTTCTAAAATAATTCTCTCTGACATCCTCTAACCCTTAAATTTTCATTCCTCTAATCACTGACTGCCATTATTTTACATACTTAAGCTACTTCTTTCTGCTGTATTAGGATGTAAGCTCTATGAGTGCAGGGACTTTGATTTGTTCAGTACAGTATCTCCAGGCCTTGTATGAACCAAGTACTATTCAATAAATATTTGTTCAATGAATGAAGTCAGACAACTAGACATTCAATGAATGAAGTCAGACCACTAGACATTGGCTAAAAATGGAGAGGCAAAATAGGTAAAGGGATTATAATATAGGTGACATTTATCGAGTCCCTAGTAGGTGTCATACACTCAGTATTTAGATGTATTCAAGCATGCCTTATATCGGGTTGAATGGTTTGTCCCAGATCACACAACTAGAGAAGTATAGACCTAGGATTTGAATCAAGATAGTTAAGTCTATGGTCTGAGTACTTTACCTGTATGCTATACTGGGAGACCCTGACTAGTCTAGCTGACAATATGCCTCTTGACCTTTCTGAATTATTACCAGAGACTTCTAAGTGAGATGGAGTATTTAGCTGATTACTTTTGAGAAAATACAGTACAGGGGATAAGAGAAGAATACTTTATGTTCAAAAAATTGCAGAGTCTGCAAACTTCAGATCCATGAAACTTATGTTGTATGGGGGGAGAATAGCCTAGATCATACTTATAAAAGATAATTTTGTGCACATTTTTAAAAAGTGGTTATTAGTGTAAATTCAACAAGAATAAGCTATTCAGCCCAATTTTATATGTTCTGTTCTACAAAGTTAATAAACTAGTACATCAAGGCGCTAGCTATTTGGATTCCAAGCAAGTCATTTAATAAGATCTTTCTTTATAACCTTGTGGACCAGATGGAGAAATACAGGTTTAGGGATAGTACTATTATGTGTTTTCATATCTGGCTGAATGATCGCACCCAATGGCAATTTTAATGAACCTGTATCAGCCTGAAGGAGGGTTTGTCCAGCGATATACCACAGGCCTTTGTCTCTGGCCTTGTCTAATGTGAACATATTTATCAATGACTGAGATAAAACCATAAGAAGGCATTCCTATCAAAAATCAGTTACATGAGATAAGGAAGGCAAGTAAATACACTGGATTACAAGATTAAGATCTGAAAGTTCTTAACAACTAAAAGATGAACAAAATCCAACAATATACAATTTGGTTGGAATAACTGTGAAGTCCTGCCTTGGGACCAAAACAACAACTACCTAAATTCGATTTGAGGGATATATGACGTAGTAACAGTACTCATGGGAAAATAGAGGAGCTTTACTTGGCAGTGAATCAATGGTATAATATGGTTACAAGAAGGATGGGGGAGGGGGAGGAAAAGGAGAAGAGGAAGAAGAACAAGAAGAGAAGAAAAAGATGAAGAAATAATTTGGCTGCATTAATAAATTTAAGATGTGCATAGAATAATGGGGGACATAATCTGACTAACTTCGAGCTGTTCAGATTACCATGCTCAGTTCTGAGAGCTACATTTTACGGAAGACATGAATGAAAAGATTCGAAAACTTCTAGTATTTAGCAGGCTGCGTGGTAAAGGGACTTAAAACCATCTCATATGAGAAAAGGCTGAAAGAACTGAGGAACTTTTAGTTATAACAACTGAAAGTTGTTATATTTGATAGCTATATTGGAATACTGTAAACATAATAATAATAATTTGAATCATTATTCATCACTTATTATTCGCTAGGCACTGTGCTAATCATTTTACATTAATTAATGCTAGCCACAACCCCAATAGTGAGTTCTGGTTATAGATTAGAAAACTGAGCCTGAGAGAGATTAAGTAACATACCCAAGGCCATAAACGCTAGTGAGTGATAATGCTTCCATTTGTACCCAAGTCTATCTTTCTCCAGGACTGCCCACTTATCCTCTACAGCAGGCTCCCCCCAATAGATAGAAACTAAACTGTATTATGTATGTGTGTGTATGTTTACATATGATAAAGTTATGGGAAACAACAGAGAATCAAAACTATTTACAGTATTAAAAAACTGGAAATAGATACATCAAAATTTTAAAAGTGATTGTTTTCGGTACTGGGAATATAGCTATTTCCTTCTTTTGTCTACTTCTTTTAATTTTCCAGATCTTCTTTACTAAGCCTATCCTAGTTTTATAAAAATATCACCTATATTATTTAATTTAAAAATTATTATGTGAAAGAGAGATTAGCTTTATTCTGAATTGTCCAAAGAGGCTGAATTAAGATGCTGCAAGATACAATGAGGCATATTTCAGTTTAAAAACAGAACCTCTTGTAGTCAGAAATTTTCAAAGACGCAATATCTTGATAGAGGAAATACTGATTTTCCTGTTCGTGGAGATGCTAACCCAAGTCTGAAAACACTAAAATTTTATTGTTCTATGTGGTTAAATAAGCCAAGGACTAGGTAGTTAATATATCACTGGTTAATATATCACTTCATACTGAGGTCTTTCAGACTGCTTAAGGGGTCTTATTTTATAAGTACTTTTAATAAAATATTTGTGTAATGAATACATGAATGTATACATTTAGAACAGGAAAAGTAGACCATGGATAATATTATTTTTTGTACCAGCCTTTTCCCAAAGTATGCACAGGTAGTAAAGACTGTACTGAAAGGTCACGCTCATTTGTTTGTTCAAGTTCCAAGGTACTCCTGGCTGTTGACATCTGAGCACAGAATAAGTGGTCCCTCCAGGAAGCTTCATTTGGGCATGACCTCTTCTCACACAGTCTACCTCTCTGCCTACATTCCAGGCTTTTGCAAGCATCCCTCCTTTTTTAAAAAAAAAAAACAAAAACCAGGACTTCTATTAACTAAACTGAAAACTCCACAAAATCGGGAATCATGTCTGTTTTGATCTTCTTATACTATATAATGCTTGATATAATAGACACAAAACAAGTATCAATAGAATTAATCAGTTTGGCAGATATATTCAGCAAGTTTTTCTTTTGTTATCTAAGTATGGTTAGAAAGAGCGCCTTTGATTTCAAGTATAGACTAACAGCAGAGTTTATCTCAAAGGATTGCCATTATTTGTTATCTTTTTCTAGATTCCTGTTTCCTATCTGTGAGTAGATACAAAGACCCACTGCTTTAGGCCTTGAAGCTGTTTTTTTAAGTAAGAAAAGCAGTATGACTTTTCTTTTCAGAGTATAAAGTTGTTAAATTTTGCCATATGATAGGTGTATGAATTAAGTTTACAGTATGGAGGTCTAGAGAAGAATTTGAGACATCACTTCCTTTTTTCCAAGGTGAACTCTAAACCCACTTTTCATTTGTGTTCCTACCACACAATTTGTATCAATATGAAAACGGCCAGGCCACAAAATAACTATAGGAGAAGCAAATGTTTCTGCCAGTTCTTTCATATAGTTGGAGACAGTAGTGACGGGGACATCCTAGTTCTGAAACTTGCTTAATCAGTTTCACTGTGCACAGACTGGATAGGCTTCATTTATTCTTACTATTATACATATTAAAGTATCTTCATAACATTTTTGTAGCTTCTCAGGGTGCGGACATACTTACAATAAATATAGGCCTTCAACAGGAAAATTCCTGAAATGCATCATCAATGTAAAAGAATAACCACTCTACTTTAAAAAAGTGTAAGTAGATTTATTATTCAAAAAACACTGTGATAATGAAAGGCACAGTAAGAAATACAGGACAAAAGGCCGAGGTAGGAAGTTTTGAGGAAGATATCACATGACCATTAATAAAAAGATGGGCAAATAAAAGTAACAGTTGTCCATTACTTATATGATCAACTTAGGAACATATTAAAAATACCAATTTCTAGCCCACAAGTCTGTAGATTCTGAATCAACAGATATGGTCTGGGGCCTAAAAATCTGTAATTAAAAAATGCCACACGGGCTTCCCTGGTTGCGCAGTGGTTGAGAGTCCACCTGCCGATGCAGGGGACACGGGTTCGTGCCCCGCTCCGGGAAGATCCCACATGCTGCGGAGCGGCTAGGCCCGTGAGCCATGGCCGCTGAGCCTGTGCGTCCGGAGCCTGTGCTCCGCAACGGGAGAGGCCACAACAGTGAGAGGCCCACATACCGCAAAAATAAATTTAAAAAAAAATGCCACCCCAAATTCTGATGCACAGCCAGGTTTAGGAACCATAGACTATATACTAAGGATAAGAAGAGAGTACAGAGTAGATTTCATTCTCAACAAATTCACAATCTAGTGACCAACATGACTATGAATGCTTGAATTAGAATGATGAGGAGCTGCTGGTTATTAGAATATTTCAAATAAGAAAAACACAGTCTAAATTAAGGTAGTAACAGTGAAAACAAAGAGTAGAGCAGACATTTGAAAGAAATCTTATGGGTAGATTTGACAGACAGGGTTATTTCTTCTGAGAACTCTCCCTAGCTTGTAGATGGCCATCTTCTCTCTATGATGTCTTCATGTCATCTTCCTCTCTATGTCTTCATGTCATCTTCTTAAAAGGACACCAGTCATATTGGATTAGGGCTCACCCCCAATGACTTCATTTAACCTTAATAACTTCTTTAAAGACTATCTGCAAATATAGTCATATTTTGAGGTCCTGGGGGTTTGGACTTCAACACATGAATTTTGGAGGGACATAATTCATCCCTTAACAACTAACTAGAAATAAAACAGACCAGCCAGGTCCTTAACATAGCATAAAATGCTCAATAATTGTTACATTCATCCCTTAAATTTCAGTCCTTTCCTCTTCCATTCAGGCTATGTAAAACCTCAAGTAGAAAGTAACCGCAAAGTAATATTACATGCAGAAAGGCCTTCTTGATGGAAGCCCTCTAGATACCAGAAGTTTAACTGTCCAAATACTAGTGGTCCTAAACCTTGTCATAAGGAATAATCCTAGGTAATCCTTACTTTGATCTGCCTCAGGAATAAATCAGAGGCGAGAGGTATGTTCTGGTCCAGGCAGGGCTTCAAAAAAACTCACCCAGGAACTCTTCCCAATTCCCTTCCCTTATGGTGGAAAAGGTATTAAAGGCATTATTCATCCATCACCTCCTATGACTATCAGCATGGAGGAAAACCATCTCCGAATTTAATTTTCCTTATATAAAGGTATCAGGACTATTTTAGTTGCAAGTTACAGAAACAACTCAAATAAGCTTCAGCAAAGGCAATTTACTGGTTCATGGATCCCTAGAAAGTTTAATAACTAGAATTAAGGTTCCGAATCAGTCTTCCTTGGGATTCATCAACCAGTATATTCTCTCTTTGCCTAAGAGTCTGTTCTGTGATTCCAGTTTATAAAATCACAAGGACAGACTATGACTGGCTCAGCTTTGGCCAAGTGCCCAACGTAAGACCAATCAGAGGTTCAAGGTTAAATGAGAAGACAAATTCTTTTTAAAAATTTTCAAAACACAAATGTAAAGAAAGTTCTTGAAAAAGAAACACTATACTCGGGAATTCCCTGGCAGTCCAGTGGTTAGGGCTCAGCGCTTTCACTGCTGAGGGCTCAGATTCAATCACTGGTGACGGAACTAAGATCTCACCAGCCACACGGCATCCAAAAAAAGAAAAAGAAAAAAAAAAAGTCCTAGAGATACTCTGATAATTTATAATATATTTATCATTTTGAGCATTTAGCTAAAAGGAATCTATCTAAAAATACTAAAGATTAAAAAAAAGATTCTATATTATAGACAGCAATATAGACAGCAATATATTACATAGACAGAAATATATTATTTTTAGCCTAATACAATATTTACAATTGTACTTGTTCATTTAAACTAAACAGAAAAGTACCTATTCTTATTTCTAATTTTTTTTTTTTGTTCACTGCAGTTCTTATAGCTTGAAAGTTAAATGTCAAGATCAAACTCCATTTTAGTGTAACTAGGTTTAGCTTAGCAAGTTAAAACTTGATTATATTGTTAATTTCTAATTTTATAGAAAAGAAGGGTTTACATGTTATTTTGAGGAAATCAAATGTTAAAAAATAATTTAATTTTTAGATATAGTTTTATGGGCAACAAGAATGGGAATAAAAGAGAAGGGGACACAAAAGAATGATAATGGCAATTTCAATATTTGAAGTCTTTGTGGGTCTAATTCTGCTTTTTATCTTTTTTTACCTGAGTCCTGCTCATTTTTTCTTTGTTGTTTTTGTTTTTTTTACAGTGTTTTTGTGATTTCTGATTGTGGGCTTGTTGTACTCATGGAATTTTATCTGTAAAAATTCTTGGAGAGATGGAATAAAGTTAGGCTCTCCAGAGGGGATTTTCTTTTGATTCTGCCAGGCACAAAAGGTACAACTAGGGACAAGTTTAAGCTAAATTTCTTATCTTGGAGTCTTTAGACCACTGAGATTATAAAATTCTTGCTGGAAACAGTAATGTCAGTTTCTGATTATGATATTTTAAGGGAGAATTTTTTTCTCTTTAGTTATGCATTTAAGACTTGTAATTTACCTTGCAGTCCTCTGTGGGATGGATTTATTTGTAGATCAGGTTAACAATGAGGATATATCCATTTTGCATTCCAGCACTGAATCCTGGGCTTTGTCATTTTCCCCTTGTGCCAGCAAGGACATGAAAAGTGAAATTCATGTTCACCCCACTCAGTAAATGTCCTTAGAGTGAGAAATACTTCAGTTCTTAGCAATCCTTTGTGAGAAAAATCATATTTTCCTCTAAATTAACGTAGGAAAAAACACTTGATAAAATTCAGCATTCTCAAAGATTAAAAACAAACAAACTAAAAACAAAGCAAACTAAAAATAAAAAGAAAATTTATAACTTGATAAAGGATATCTACAAAAAAACCTACAACTTTTTTTTTTTTTAATATTTATTTATTCATTTGGCTGCACCGGGTCTTAGTTGTGGCATGCGGGATCTTTGGTTGCAACATGAGAACTCTTAGTTGCGGCATGTGGGATCTACCTCCTTGACCATGGATCGAACCTAGGCTCCCTGCAATGGGAGCACAGAGTCTTAGCCACTGGACCACCAGGGAAGTCCAAAAAACCTACAACTTAATGTTGAAATGTTCAAAGCATTTTATTTTAAAAATCAGGAAAAAAGAAAGTTGTCTACTATTACAATTTCTATATAGTACTGAACTAGAGGTTTGGTTGGTGGAGTACACAAGGAAAAGATGAAAGTATAAGAACTGGAAAGGAAGAAATAAAGCTGGCATTACTAACAGAAGTTAGATTGCTTACACAGGAAATCCTAGAGAAAATACAGATGAATTATGATAATTAATAAGGAAGTTTTGAAGATTTGTTGAATAAAATAAAAATACAAAATTATTTTTATTTCCATGTGTCTCATACATTAGAAACTATCACTATACAAAAGAAATTATTGGAAGATATAATTTTAAAATATTTTATTAAAAAGTATTTAGAGATATATATAACAAATTTATGGGAGAAATAAAATCTTTTTGAAAAAAATATTATATAAAATCTAAACAAATGGAAAAGTAAACCATATTTTTGGATTGGAACACTAAAATTTATAATACAAGTATAAGTTCCCTTCAGATTGATCTGTAGATTTTAAAGTATTTCAATCAAATTTTTTGCATGTGTAGGAGGTGGCATTGACAAGCTTTTTCCAAGACTTATATAGAAAAGTAAAGAGCCACAGGAACAAAGGAATTCTTGAAGAAGAATAGAAGAACTTACCAAATTTTTACAGTTATTATAAAATTCTAATAATTTTAGCAGTATAATATTGGTAAAGAGGTAGAGTAAAACACAGACCCGAAAACTAGATTATAAATACGGTATATGGAAACTTGATTCATGAAAAGTCTGACTCTGAAGATCAGCGAGGAAAGCATAAACTATTCAATACATGGTGCTAAGACTATGGTTTCTAGTTTTAATAATTTATTTCTGCCTTACATCATAAAAAACAATTTTTCAGGGCTTCCCTGGTGGCGCAGTGGTTAAGAGTCCGCCTGCCGATGCAGGGGACACGGGTTCGTGTCCCGGTCCGGGAGGATCCCACATTCCGCGGAGCGGCTGGGCCCGTGAGCCATGGCCGCTGAGCCTGTGCGTCCGGAGCCTGTGCTCCGCAACGGGAGAGGCCACAACAGTGAGAGGCCCGCGTACCGCAAAAAAAAAAGAAAAAAAAAAAATTCAAATTGATTAAAGACTTAAATGTAAAAAGCAAATGTTAAAACACAGAAGATAAAGGGTAAGATTTCTTAAGTGGAAAATGTAAAAAATAAGCAAAACAGGAATGTTTGCTAAGTTTAACTGCATTAAGATTAAGAGCTCTGTCCATAAAAGGGCACCTTAAAAAAGTGAAAAGACAATTCATGAACTAGAAAAGGACATTTGTCACACAAATAAAGAAGAATGGATTAGTATATGTATTACCTAAAATTCATTTTTTAAAAATTGTTTAAAAGGAATCAGTACCTCATAGAATAGGAGGCTGTAATTGTCAATAATATGAGAAAAGATACACAATCTTATTAGTAATCAAGGAATTGAAAATTGAAACTCTGAGGAGTTGTTATTTCACCTTCACAAAATTGATAAAAAATTTTAAAGTATCTGACAATATTAGGTGCTGACAAGAATGCAGATCTATTGGAACATTGACATTTATAGTCCTGGGAGGGGTATAACATTGATACTTTGAACAACAGTTAGCAATTATCTAATAAATTTGAAATTTTCCATTTCACTTTCAAGCATATATTCTAGAGCAAAGTTTCTCAGCCTTGTACTATTGGCATTTTAGTTCAGATAATTCTTTGTTGTGGGAGCCGTCTTGTGCCTTATAGGATGTTTAGGGCATCCCTGGCCTTTACTTACTAAAAACCAGTAGCATGCTCCAAGTTATGATAACCAAAAATGTTTCCACACATTGCCAAATATTCCTCAGGGCAAAATCACTCCAGGTTAAGAACAACTTGCCCTAGAGAAATTTTTGTACCTATCCATTTGTACATGTTAAAGAATGTTCATAGCAGGACTATGTGGAATAGTAAAAAGAAAACATAAAGAACTGAAGCAGCCCCAAAATCCATCAACATTAAAGAGGAGAAATAAATTATGTCATAAAATGGAATACTATACAACAGTGTAAACTAATGGATTATAGTTATGTGCAGTAAATGGTTGAAACTCAAGACTTAATGTTGAATGAAAAAGTAACTTTCATTTACATATTATTGCAAACATGTAAACCAATTTGTATGTTTAGGGATGCAAATACATGAGACAAAATTACAAGGGAAAACAAGGGAGAGAGAAAATTTAGAACAGTGTTTAACTCGTTGAAATGAGGGTTAAGTAATTGTAGAAGGGAAACAGGGGACTTAAGTATTTTTGATTTGTTACTTATTATGTATTTGAAATTTTACTTTTTAGCTACTAAATATCAAAAAAAAATTTTTTAAAGGAAACAAGTTTTTTTTTTTTTTCTTTTTTGCGGTATGTGGGCCTCTCACTGTTGTGGCCTCTCCCGTTGCGGAGCACAGGCTCCGGACGCGCTGGCTCAGCGGCCATGGCTCACGGGCCTAGCCGCTCCACAGCATGTGGAATCTTGCCGGACCGGGGCATGAACCCAGGTCCCCTGCATCGGCAGGCTGACTCTCAACCACTGCGCCACCAGGGAAGCCCGGAAACAAGTATTTTAACCTTATAAACTGTGTGAAACAATTCAGTAACACCCCAGAAATATATTTTTTAAATTTATTTAATAATTTTAGTTTATATATTTGATTGGTATGTTTATATATTTGAAATAATTTTAGAAGCCAATTTAGAATATTGCTTAGGAACATTCGGTGGTTAAAACAAAACGGATTAACCATTCATCAAGAAAGACATTCTGTCTTCAAAGACAATGGCTACTAATAGATAACATATTTAACTAACTGCTTTAAAAGCAGGGCTTTTTTTTTTTCTTAAATAGGATAATCTAATGGCAGTAATCAGCGCACAGAGTGAACTCCCTCTTGTAAAAAGCGCATCAATTGTTTTTCCTAATTAAGATGAATATTATTCCTGTGAAATGAACCAAAAAGTTGTTTGAAACCGGAAATCCCAAAAGAGATCTATAATCTAGAAGGATAATTGAATGCAATTTTAATTGAAAGAAAAGGAGAGGCCTGTTTTTATCTTTGCTTTTTTCAAAACCTTGAAAGTAATCAACCTGTTGTCCAATTAACAATGTTTTAATATTACTATCAGCTGACCTAAAAATGGACATTTGATATATTGGAAACTGTTGTAGAAGTTTTAAAAATAAATGGCAAAATGACTACTGGCTACAGTTAAGTCCAACATGGCACTTTTATCTTTAATGAAATAAAGTTACAAATTTTTATTAATATCCCCAGAAATAAAGTGTATTTTATTGTTGATTAAAGATTAGGTGCTGTGACTATTCACAGAAATATGCACTCAAACTTTGTTCATTGTGGATGAGAGGAAACATCTATTTTGTTGAAATGTAAATTACACTGAGAAATTTTCTTTATTTAAATTGTCATTTATCTCCAATCTGTTAAAGATTTTTGGTAATGCTGAAGATTTATTCTGTTCAGTTTTAATAGATACATGTCAACAAAATATATATTTACATTTTAACTCATTTCACATAGTAATTCAGAACTTTGGCTGCTTATTTAAATTTGCACACTTATAAGTCAGAAAGAAATAATTTGAATAAGCAGATGTATTATTTATCCAATAATTTGTTACATTGACCCTGCTCTTTGTTATGGACAGGAGGTTAATTTTGTTTGCTTTCTAAAATGTCATGTTATGTTAGTTGTACTAAAGATGTTACATAGTGGATGCAAAAAATAAAATAATAAATTAAAATTTTTGATTCCTGGTATTTCAGTTTAGCATCTTGGCAGCATAAACCTATTAGAAATATATATTTCCATATTCAAATAGGGATGAATTTCGCTCCCCATTCTTTAGAAGGGGCTGATGTTAGATTTTCTCTCACACACTAAATATAGTGGTACCTCATTCAAGGTGAGAAAATTCAGGTTAAATTTCTAAGTACGTTTTTTTAATTTTTTTTAATTTTTTGGATATTGTTGTCCAGATGCAGTGTATGTAGTTTCAGTTTTGTTTTTTTCTTTAAATTTATTTATTTATTTTTGGCTGTTTTGGGTCTTCGTTGCTGTGCGCGGGCTTTCCCCAGTTGCGGCGAGCAGGGGCCACTCCCAATGCGGTGCGCGGGCCTCTCATTGTGGCGGCTTCTCCGGTTGCAGAGCACGGGCTCTAGGCGTGTGAGCTCAGCAGCTGTGGCTCACGGACTCCAGAGCACAGGCTCAGTAGTTGTGGCGCACGGGCTTAGCTGCTCCGCGGCATGTGGGATCTTCCCAGACCAGGGCTCAAACCCGTGTCCCCTGCATTGGCAGGCGGATTCTCCACCACTGCGCCACCAGGGAAACCCTCTAGGTAAGTTTTAAAAATAGTAATATGGAAAGAATATCAGCAAAATACACAGTATATAATCTCTCATTTGCAGTATATAATTTGAATTGATATAAGTGAATTTTGCAAATAAATGAAATTTACCCTTTTAATCATTAAAACCTTTTTCATTTTAACAACTCCCAAATCGCCCAATATTATCTTTTGCTCTGTATAGTAAGTTTAAGGATATATTATTTCATTGTAAAATTCTAGGGCTAGAAAGGAATTTAGATTTTATTAAAAATCTTCCAGTATGACTGCTCAATTTAACAGATCAGGAATTTTGAACCCAAGTGTATGATATGTCTTACTCAATATCATACAACTAATCTTGGTTCCTCAGTTCTTACTGGTGGTGAATAGGTGTGAAAAGCCTCTAGCTTTTCAATGTGTTCTTCTCTGGTCCCTCCCAGCTTTGCTAGTTTGCCTTCCAGTTTGTGAGCTAGACAATCAGAGAACCAGTTCTGTCATAATTTTATGCAGACTGAGAACAAGTAAGATGGAAGTGAGGACCTGGGAAGCATTAATGTGAACTGTATTAGATCCTTACTGGAGCACCTCTCCCTCCTAAAATGTCTTCTAAAATTATTGGCTTATTTCCAGATAAGTTGCTGGACACGTGAGATGTAATTACAATTGATATTTTAATGCTGAGTTTACAATGTATGATAAATTACTCTTGAGAAGAAATCTTTAATCTCAAAAATATTTGATTATTTGTGTTATTTATTATGCTTACTATAATATGATTTATTAACATTATTTTAGGTTAAAACCACCTCTTCTGCTAACATACTTTGTTTTCTTTTAATCTTGGATCTTAAAATAAGTCTGCACATTCAAGTTGCAAAGATGACAATTGGTTGTAGCTGGGTAAATTACACAGTAGATTTTAGATCAAAGTTTTCTGCTGTTACTAACTAGTATGATCTACTGACAAAGTGTGAGTTTATTTTAAAAGGTTTACCTTCATATTTTGGCCTTTTCCTATGTAGATTTTTCCTTCTTCTGAAAAAAGTTCATAAAACACCAAATTCTTATATGTTAAAAACCAATGTGAAGCTGCAGATCTTTTTATTTCAGTTTAAAAAGGTTTATTTTTTTTCACACATATGCCTGAATTATAGGAGTGCTTCTGTATTAGAGTAAAATTAATAAAAGTAATAGCTTCAACCTGATTTTAAATCCTTCATTGTTTTATTGTATAATTTTACTCAATTAATCTTCAATTTGTATTTTTAGTTCCTTATGGGATTAGGAAGGTTTGGGAGGTTTTTGTTTTCTTTTTTAATTGTATAAGATCATTTTGGTTATGCAATTGGCACAAAGAGGTATTTCCTCAACTGTATGTATATATATATTTCGTTAATAATAATATACTGTTTTGAATAGCCTGTTATTCAAATAATGCTTTTATTCGGATAAGAATAATAATACGTATTTATTATAGGAAATTCAGAAAATTAAGAAGAAATGAAGACTACTGAACTACCTATGTTCCCACTGTTTGTGTGCCTTTTGTTAGTCTTTTTTCTAAGCCTACAGTATGGTCCCAATTGTCTCTCCTCTCGATACACAAGCACAAATGCGCACAACATATAATGTATTTATAATGTGTTCTGCTTTTTCACTTAACATAGCACTTTTCGATGATTGGTTTATTTCAAAGTGATTTTTTTCTACAGTGAGAAATTCCTTCTTTTTATAGGGAATATGCAAGAACCACTGGGGGGAAGAACTTTGTAGGAGACAGTAATAACTTGTTAAGGAATATCATTTTACATGGACCTTTCCCATTCAATAAGATTGATTTTTATTGTTGTTTAAATTGTAAAGAGGTTATGATTAAGACTAAATTTAATATTACCATTTCAAGTCATAAAAACATAAAGACAACAAAACTATGAGTTTAGACAAAATCATACAGTAGCTAGCTTGCCTTGGAGACATTATGATATATACTTTTAGAAAACAAACATTTTAAAATTCACAGATGCTGCAAAGCCCTGGTCAAACATAGATTACAATCAGTTTTTATGTAACAGTAAAAATTCCAAAGGACTCTTACCCACCCACTCTCAATATGTATCACAGATATGCTTCTTCTTTTTGCTCACAGAATGTAAACCACATTTATTTCTATATCTGTGTGTATTTTAAAATAAATTACCGCAGAAAACAAAATAGGGAGTACACTGTGTTCAAATGCAAACCAACAGAGAAAGCAAAAACCTTATATTCCCTCTGAAGAGCCTGTAGCATAGTTGGTGAGAATTTTGGAATGCTTATAGAATTTGAATGCGGTATCCATTTATTTCAAGAGTATATGCTACCTTATAATTATCAGATCGTTCAATACATTTAGCAAATGATACTCCACTTTCATTATAACAATTCACTTTTTCTTGTTTGTGTTCAGTACTATCAAATATAGAAAGAGCTCTTTACTTACCATTCGGGGAAAGATGAAATTTATCATTGCTCCATAAATACTCTGGAAAGCAAAGAAAATATTATTATTTATTATATCTCCATCCACAGGGATCCTAACTGCCAAATGTAATGCAACAGCACCAAAATAAAAATGAAGTAAATCTATTGCAGAAAACACAAATCAGTGTTCTAAGAATTCTTGAATGTGTATTACATGCCTTTGGACAGAGCTACTTTAGGATTAAACAACTGTTGTGATAAGTACTTTCAAAGTCAGCAATAAAACATTTTATTTTCCCCCCAAAATATTATTGGATTAAGAGAATACTGTCAAAAGTTTTTTTTTTTTTCTTTCTCCCCTTTAGCTCAGTTGAATTTTTCATTGATAACAGATAGGACAGCTATACTTAAAACTCTTTAAGGAAAATTGAGGGGCATTTTACTTTCTTGAAGTCAGCATTAATGACAATTGCATCTATTTATATGCAAATACATTTCCTTTTTGGAATCTTGAACTGAAAATCTGATGTAGGAGCTGAAAACAGAATTAAGAGTCCAAGCTCTTATTTTTCCACACTAAATAAGTGATAATAAAGAGCTACATTTTTCCTTATTGTTTTCTGTTGATTAAAAACGGGTTTTAATTGCATCACATGGTAAGAATTAGAACAAATTTGTATTTTGAAAAGGTATATATGTTCTTAAATTTATTCTCTCCTTTAAATTTTTAAAATTAACATTGACTTTCACAATTAATAAGTAGTACAAAATAACCTTTCTTAGTGTCAATAGTTCTAATATATGTATACATATAGCTGATTCACTTCGTTGTACAGCAGAATAACACAACATTGTAAAGCAATTATACTCCTATAAAGATATTTTTAAAAAAAAAAGGAACTTGTCAGGATGTAAGAAAATAGGCTTTTCTCATATCCTGATATATAATGTCATTACATATTGGTCATTTTCTGTTCCTTTATGTTTTTGTAAGAATCATAAACTTAATCTAGAGAAAAACACACAGAGTACATCTCCCTCTGCTAAAACTAGATGATAGCATAAATAACATATGCAGAAAAGGGATTTACTTTAATTTTTGGATAATGACATTTCAGATCCTTTGATTTTTTTTTCGAATAAAGTAATCCTGACTAAAAATTATAATGTGTTAGTGTCACTTGAAATCATTATTTCCAAGAAAGATGATGTTTCAGTAAATGAAAATTAGTGAAAATTTCAAATGACAAATACTGACAAAATTTACTGACTTTTCGCTGGAGGATAAAATTAAGATTTGAAAGGTGTCCTACTTAGTTTTTCACATAGAAAATATCTTATTTTTTAGACTTTTTTTTTTTTTTTTTTTCCGGTACGCGGGCCTCTCACTGTTGTGGCCTCTCCCATTGCAGAGCACAGGCTCCGGACGCGCAGGCTCAGCGGCCACGGCTCACAGGCCCAGCCGCTCCACGGCATGTGGGATCTTCCCGGACCGGGGCACGAACCCGTGTCCCCTGCATCGGCAGGCGGACTCTCAACCACTGTGCCACCAAGGAAGCCCTTTTTAGACATTTTTAATCTAAAGAAACGTTTGGGTAGTAAATGTGGAAGTCTGACATTCTGTAATAATTGAGGAATTCTCCCCACAAGCATAGTTTCTCCTAAGAAAGCTGTTTTTCATATTTAATTATAAATATTAATAATTTATTTAAATTTTTTTGTATTTATTGATTTTTAATGAAAGATATTCAAGGGAAAATTTTAGACTTGGAAATACTTTATTGTGTGTAGTGCTTATTTCTGAAGAATTATTAATACAACTTTTGATATTATAGCTTATATTTATAATTACTAAACTGCTAAAAAAAAAAGTCGAAGTATTTTTAAGCATCAGCTCCTGAAGAGGGCAGCACGTTCTAGATATTATTGAATTTCAAGCTCAAATATGACAGCTTTGGCTTTAGTATACTTTTTTTTAAGAACTAGAGGGGGAAAAAAATGGATTTTTTTTTTTTATAGATGCCTACTCCCATGATACAATAAACCAGCAGAAATTCTAGGCAGCTGCAGACCAAGGTCAAAACTGTATTTGATTATTACAAAAGAACATTCAAATTAGACACCTAAAGCAATGTATTTAGAAAGGGAACAACAAAATACTAGTAAGGAGACTTTCCATGAGGAATGTGTTTTATCTTAATACTGCAGATAACTTTTCCTATTGGCAGTGCATTGACTGTCAAAACTACTAAAGGGGTTAGATTTAATTATCTCACTTCTTGCACATTTCATCTCAATTGCTATGGCAACATTCAGTTGCCTCAGCAGCAATGCACACTTTAATCAGATATTTCCTCCTCATTTCTCTATGAGCCAAAACTGTGTAGTCAAATTTACAACCAAGTCCTGATAAATCTGATAACACTTCTTACAATTTAATGGCAACTTGCCTCCACCCACACATATAAATATTTTCAGAGAGGTTTGTAACTATTGGACAAGTATAAGACTTGATAAGAACGTACACTTGGACTTTCCTACTTCATTGATATTTCTTTGCTATTTCTGCCACTATTCTTTATTAGAAGTTTTTTACAAATTCAAAACTCACTCCAGCAAGTCACTAACGTGGGTCACCTGACCTCAATAGGAGAGCTGATGAGTAAACAACCTCCAACATTCAGATGTCAACCCTCCTCAAAAGCCTATTGAATTATTTACCTTTTATCTGAACATACTTTGAATTGGCACATCAAAGAGGCTTTTTCTATTTCTTGAAAGCAGGTAAAAGAAGGAAAGAAAATAATTCAAGACAAAGCAAAATCTGATATAGGAAGAAAACTGTAGGGTATCAGACTTAAATGGAGGGCCAAGCATGAAGAAAATTTGGTTAAGCTTCAGTAATGAAGCAATTTTAATGAGAAGTGAAAGCATGATGCATTAAATTGTTGATGTCACATGGGTGAATATTAACCATCTACATTGTTGGACAAATCATCACTTTAGCATTTTGCAAAAGACTAGAGAAACTTTTGTGGGCAGATAAGGAATATCCAAACTGTCTTCAAGTCCGATTTAAAGTGTTAGCTTATTATATTTTTATAAATGTTTGGAATTTTTTTAAATAGTAACTTTTAATTTGATACTGTATAATAAAAATTATTTTAAACTGTGATTAAGCAGCAAAGTAATCTAAGGTCTTCCTAACAATTTTAGTGGCTGCTATAGATTTGTATTTAGATAACAAACATTTTATCCTGAAGTTGTGATAGTTCTTTGGTGAGAAATTTTATACCCGTAGCTGACAGTAATATTTCAGCATCGTTTTTCAATCACCACTTTGTAGTGTCTAGTAAAATTTTCATTAATTGAGACCACCAAAAAGATGTTTTCTGTACCTGGTTCTACCAGTCCAACATTTTAATAGCAATTTCTAGATTGCATCTTATGTATTACAGACCACTAAACATAGCATTCAATCAAAACTTAACCAAACATAAAAAATATTCTGTAAAATACAAGTCATATATTTTGAACTTTGAGCTGATTATTAGCATATTATGTTCAAAATGTAGTTATTGAAAAGCTAACTTCTCATTAATGATGAAGTTTGGAAGCCGCATAACCTTAGGAATAGCTGAAGGAATAGATGTTTAAAAAGAGAAACCTATACAGGAGGGGAAGCATGAAACCTGTCTTCAAATATTTGAAAGTCTTATGTAAAGGAGACAGTGAGTGTCTTAGAAAGCTAAGACAAATGATACAAGTTCCAGAAAAGCAGATTCCAGCTCTCTATAAAGAAAAACTTAAAACAATTAGAATTACTTAAACAATGGCACAAACTATGAAGTCCCGAGTTCCTTGTCTAAGCATATTCCATGTACTGTTTGCATATGAACCCTTTATTTTCTGTTGCTTGATTCTGGGACAACGTTGTAAAAATGTGGTAGAAGCACTCCACAAATTTGGATCTGGGAGTTCAGATGAGTCTTAACGAATTTTTCAAGTACCAGTGCTTTATATTGGTACGGAAACCTAGCAATGGTCTGCAAACAGCATATTCAGCAGGAAGTTTGTGAATCCTACTCTGGAGAAATGGTCTAAATGAGATAAACAAACAGTTCTTAGTGAAGAGCTATCTAAAACCTCCAAGGAGACATGTAAATTGGTCCTAATTGGCATTCCTTCAAGAATCTCAGTAGATGGCAGGGATTGAATAGAGGTGAAGAATGAGTTCCCCTTTCAGTCTTGACTTGGCTCTTCTACCTGAAGCTGGGGTGCTGCCAGACAAGGTGTACACCACTGCCTATGTTAGACTTGTTCTCTGGATGAAAGGAAGATTTTCGCATTATTCTCAAACTCTATATTCACTTAAGAAATAATAATTGCTCAATTAAGGGTCCAGAGCTTTTTTCTGTACCCAGAGAAACTAAAAGTTAAAGAGAAAATTGCACACCACGTGGGAATGCTCATTTTCAGCAAGATTGCTGAATAAGATAAAGTTGTAACCGATTTGAAGGTTATAAATATAAAGAAGTTGTTGATTCTTGAGTCAAAGTAATGTTTACTTTTTGTGTAATACTAGATCCCGTAAAGTTTTAGTTTATGTTAGTTGGAAATAGTCTTTTTACTTAGATTTTGAAATTTCCTTGTGTGATCCTCTCTTGAATCACTTTGAAGGAACCAAGGGGCTCACAAAGGTCTTGCGTAGTATGTAACCTTTATGTACTCCGGTGCTGTTGTTTAGAGCATGAGATCTTTTGAAGAATGGCTGTCTGTCTACCAGAAGCATCTCTTTCTATCTAAAGAGCTGATGAGTTGTTTTGCAGCACCAAGAAATGCTAACTTGTATTTTTACTCTCAAAGACTATGGGATGTTAGTACTTGATTAAGTATTTTATCTCCCTTGCCCCTCCGGGCCTCTGCAAATCAAATCTTTACATTATGTTGTTTAAAATTACACCTGCTGGGCTTCCCTGGTGGCGCAGTGGTTGAGTCCGCCTGCCGATGCAGGGGACACGGGTTCGTGCCCTGGTCTGGGAAGATCCCACATGCCGCGGAGCGGCTGGCCCCGTGAGCCATGGCCGCTGAGCCTGCATGTCCGGAGCCTATGCTCCGCAACGGGATAGGCCACAGCAGTGAGAGGCCCGCATACCGCAAAAACAACAACAACAACAAAAACAACAAAAAAATTACACCTGCTGAGATTGTGCTGGCAAATGGTCTTGAAACTTTTTTCCAAAATCCTCACCCGCAAAAGCTTTTACTAGCCAGTCCCATTTGGTTGGTTGTGCTCCAACCAGTCTCTGGTGAACACGAACATAAGTTACAGAAAAACAGAAATATTTCCATGGCACTCTGGAGGAACGTTTTGATCCAAAAGACACTACTAGTAAACCAAAGTGTCATTGCAAATTCATGAACATTTCCTTATGTCATGAGTCGCAGTAGAAGGAAAGGGCTTCATTTGTGCAATGGTTGTTCCATGTGTGCAAACAAGTATTTATTTAGTGCCTACCATGTCTGAAAGTTAAGGAGCCACCAAAAGACAAATAGGGGCTACTTTAAAATTCTGGTAGCAGAAACGAACACACCATTGTAAAGCAATTATACTCCAATAAAGATGTTAAAAAAAAATTATGGTATTTGTTGAATGAATGAAGAAAAATACATTGCTGGCCTAAAAAAACCTTACAATAATCTATAGGGTTCTGAATTTAAGACGAAACAAAGCACAATCTCTGTTTTGTCTCCCAGTTAAAATGTTAGTCTATTTCATGCCACAGAAGCTTTTAATATATTTCAACATTACTTCCTTCATTTAAGCAGATTTAACTGAGAAAAAGCACAAATCATATAGTTTTACCCAATACGGTCCTGCACCCTTACATCTACCAGCTTGCATTTCTTACCTGTGGAGTTTAAGGTATCTCTACTGAACCATTATTGCTCTGACTGTGAGCTTAATGAGGGCAGGGGAAATCTGCCTTTTTGTTTTCATTCTGGCTACTGCAATAGTGCCTGGTAAACAATAATAAGCATTCAGAAAATGATTATTCAATGAATAATGTATGAATAGTAAGAGGAATGAAATGGCGTTGACCTAAATGCAAGAAGTATTCAGGAAGGTTAGTGTAGTTTGAAATGGTCTTAGTTGGACAGAAGATATGAGATTTTTTCACTGGGCCTTCAGGAATGGATGGGGTTTAAATAGCAGGTAGGAAGGAAATAAAGTATTTCTAGTAGAGTTAAGAACATGAGCAAAATTCAATTGCTTTGAATGCAGAGATATTAGTGAAAGGATTTAATCCTTCTTGATGGGACCATGGGTTGTATTATGGGTTAGTGATTTTGTTTGGTTTAGATTAATAGGTATTGTAGAGAAGTGCTTCTCAAATTTTAATTTGCATACCTGGGGATCTTGTTAAACTGTAGACTTTAATTTGTAGGTCTGGATTGAGGTGTGAGATTATCTATTTCTAACAAGTTCCCAGATGATGTTGGTGCTGGTGCTAGACCCTGAATTGCAAGACTGCAGAGGGTCCTTAAAGCTAGACAGTCATTTTGCACTTGATACAGCAGGCATTTGAGAACTACTCTACGTTTTCCGGCAGTTATGGCATGATGAAAACTGCATTTAGGAAGATTAGTATGTCAACCTCATGGAAAGTATGCTAACAAAGAGAGAATGTGGATATAGGAAAACTGGCTGGGAGGCTGTCTTACACTTTATCTGTGTATTTCACAGATTTGGTGCTCAGTTACCTGTTGATTGATTAGTTTGTGTGGACATGGTCAATTCAAAAGCCCTTTCTCAATGGAATAATTGTGGGTCCACTGACTTTTTGAAAACAAGTCAAATTTAGATAAAACACATGGGGAACCCATGAATGTTCTTCATCTCCTCCCCATCTGGAAAAACTGTATTTATTCTTTAAAAGACTTGAAATATTAGCTCTTCTGTTCTTCTCACATTATAAAATGTAATTATTCCCTCACAAGTATCTCTCAAACTCTGATCTTATTATATCATAATGATAATAATAATTAGTAATAGTAGTACAACTAGTGTTTTTTGAATGCTTATTAATAGCCCCAGGTAAATTGCTAAGTTTTATAATTAAATCCTTATAATAATGCTGTGAGGAATACTGCTATTATCATCCCTATTCTTACAGATTGAAAAAAAAAGAAAGAGTACTTGCATGCCCTAATATGGTGTCAGGTACATAACAATAAATAGATTTATTCAGAGAGCGATCAATCAAAATGTATTCTAAGAAATCACTGATTTATCTTATTTTTTAAACTTATTTATTTTTGGCTGCGTTGGGTCTTCATTGCGGTGCACGGGCTTCTCATTGTGGTGGGTGGCTTCTCTTGTTGCGGAGCATGGGCTCTAGGCTCATGGGCTTCAGTAGTTGTGGCACATGGGCTCAGTTGCTCTGTGGCTTGTGGGAGCTTCCCGGACCAGGGCTCAAACTCGTGTCCCCTGCATTGGCAGGCAGATTCTTAACCACTGTACCACCAGGGAAGTCCAAGAAATCACTGATTTCTTAACATAGCTTCTGTTTTTGCATGATATCTTTGTCTTTGTTCCTTGATCTCCAATAATTGGGATAATGGTTAGAACTAGTGACTGTTTCCTATGTTCCAGGTACTACTTTAAGCAATTTACATGTGTTGTCTCTTTTAATGCTCATAATAATCCTAGGACTTGGGTGTTATTATTACTCTCATTTTACATATGAAGAAAATGAGGTATAAAGAGGTGAAATAATTTGTCTAAATTTCCATAACTATAGAGCAGGAGATTTGTATTTTGAACGCATTATAGTATGTTATTGACTTTAGCCTAACTTGTCCTTAGTAACATGGAATTCTGAGTGTTTTCTTAAATGAATACCATAAATTTCTTCAAATGATAATATTTGTGAAAAGTTAATTTTCTCCCAAATTAAGAAAGAGTCCATGAAGTCCAAGAAGCCTTGTTATTATTTCTTGGCTTCTGTCGGCACACCACCATGCCTGACGAAAAGGAACTTCCTGAAGCTGGCATCCATTTAGCATGGGGCAAAATCTTTTCGATAAAATGCCAGCAAATCTCAGATAACCTGGGCCCCACATACTTCTCACCTCTCCAGTCATATTCCAGCCCCCTTATACCACAACTCAATTCCACAGAAGAATAAAGAATATTTCTCAAAATAGGGAAAGGCATATTCAAAAGGTAGTCTCCTTTACATTTTTTTTTCCTTTGGGGAAAGATAACCAGCTTCTGTGATCCCTTGCTAGTAATAAGAATAATAATGACAATCTTCCAGATAGTTTAAATGTGCAGATATGGTAATAATTATTACTTGTTTGACCAGCTAAACTAGAGATCAAACACAAGTAAAACATTTCATTTTATTCCACTACATGAGGGTAACATTCTAATCTAAATATTTAATATTTAAATTATAGACAAATTTGATATTACGATGTCATAGTTTTTTTTGTTTGTTTGTTTGTTTTTTTTGGCGGTACGCGGGCCTCTCACTGTTGTGGCCTCTCCCGTTGCGGAGCACAGGCTCCAGAGGCGCAGGCTCAGCAGCCATGGCTCACGGGTCCAGCCGCTCCGTGGCACGTGGGATCCTCCCGGACCGGGGCATGAACCCGTGTGCCCTGCATCGTCAGGCGGACTCTCAACCACTGCGCCACCAGGGAAGGCCCGATGTCATCATTTTTGAAATTATGTACTTTCATATATTGTTTTAAAGAAAAGTATCCAATATTCCTGTAGTATCCTATCAGTTGGCACATTACTTATTATGTTAATATTGATCTCATGATTAAGGGGATCATTGTAAAATTGCTCTTTTTTTCCCTTTTTTTACAACTATGTTATTTATTTATTTATATCAGTACGGACTTGTGGATATACATTTTATCTAGAGGGATATAATCTGCTGTTACTATTAGTCAGTTTGATTTTCAAGTAGTCTCAGATACGGTCATCATGATCCCCATTAACCTGACTTCTTTTTTGACATGTCCCTGGCGTCGTGTGAGTAACTTCCATACTTTTGGCATAATAAGATAACCAAGGTTTGGGAGGAGGGTGTGCAGAGGTGCCCATTGTTTTGGGTGTGTCATTGTTCTCAGGATCTGGAACCAAGGAACTATATGTATGAAAAAAATCATCTATTTATATAGCTATCTCTACATGTATGTACACATATTAACATCTCTATTTACCTCTGTCTCTATGAAACTTCAGGAGTTCACACTGATATCTCCATTCCAAACCAACGCCACAGAATCCAATGCAGTTTCTCTCTTTTCATATTTGTGACTACTTCCTGCAACAATGAAAACCCTATCTCCCGATTATCCTTAACATAGTTACTTATTTGATCAATCTCTCTGTGTGTGTAACCAATATCCTATTGCTGCTAAACACACCCTCCACCCTCCTCACCCTTCCTGAGCCACAATACTGCTCTTTAGGCTGCAGAGGCTCTCCTCGTCCACACTCCCTACGGATGCTTATCTTCTTTGTCCCCACACAATTTAGGCCTAAATTGCTCAGGAAAAAAAGGGAAGGAAAGAGAATAAAAAAGGCAAGGGGAAAGGAATATGAAAAAGAAGAAGAGACTTGAGAACTTGAAATACTTTTAACCTGCTTGTCTGCTGCATGGATTCTAATGCTGCTGCATATTACAGACTTAACTGAAAAGATTTCTTTCTATTTGAGAAACTAAAAACAAAATAATAAGCCCACTTTAACTAACTAGACTTCACATATTTGGCAAATATTTATTAAGTGCCTGCTCTGTGCCAGTATAACAAATTTTAGTAAAAATCCAATTAGCTGCAGTTCTCAATTAATCAATATATTTCACTTACTTGCCTTTCAGGGAAATTGACCAATTATAAGAAATCACATCCAAACTGAAGATTTATTCAAAACAGGGTCAGTTATGAAGTCAGTATGGATTTTACTGTAACTCCCATGACATATATTATACTATATAATAATAAATGATATTCAGAATTATGGTTCTAAAAAAGAATATGAAGCTCAATCATAATCAAAATATTGCCATGGTCACTGTAGAGATTTTAGAAATCTTTTCAACAAATATAGTT
The DNA here is from genome assembly GCF_964374135.1 of Grampus griseus. NCBI lineage: Eukaryota > Metazoa > Chordata > Mammalia > Artiodactyla > Delphinidae > Grampus > Grampus griseus. The sequence continues at coordinate 112,163,711 of NC_139017.1, forward strand.
AGCTTTATTCACTTCACTACGAAATTATATTCCCCAAACAACGAATTTCTAGTTTATTTATTCACTTGAGTATTTATGAAGCATCTATATGTATCAGGCACATTTTAAGAAAATAAAAATCTATCAAACTTTCTGTTCTCATGGAGCTTACTATCTAGTGCAGGGAAAAAAGACAACAAATAGGCATATGTTGTATGCCAGTTTATTATAAATGCTGAGAAGAAAAATAAGATGATAAAACAGAGTATGAATGAGTGGAGGTAATGGTAGGTGAGCTGTCTTAGACAGATGGTTAGTTTTTTTGTCATTCATTTGTCATTTTATCCAATGAGATTATCTTTCTCAGGATGAGAAATATATTATTTGCATATTTGTTGGCTGGTTTTCTTTAAGTTTGGGTCAAATTTATAGTGAACTCTTAGCTTCATCTAAATCATTTTGTAAAAATTAGAAAATATCAAACAAGATGGTAAATTGGGAAGGTAGAAGGGAAAGAAATACTTAGTTGAGGAAGCAGTTCAAGTGGACTTTTAAATTGAAAAAGAAACTTTCTGGGAATTCCCTGGTGGTCCAGTGGTTAGGACTCCACACTTGCACTGCTGAGGGTGAAGGTAAAATCCCTGGTTGCGGAACTAAGATCCTGCAAGCTGTGCAGCCAAAAAAAAAAAAAAAGAAAAAAGAAAAAGAAACTTTCTTATATTGCTTAGGTTTTCTACATGAGTTACAATATCTTCATAATTGTTTAAAATTATTTTTATTAAAAAAATGTCATAGTGGGGGCTTCACTGGTGGCACAGTGGATAAGAATCTGCCTGCCAATGCAGGGGAGATGGGTTCGAGCCCTGGTCCAGGAAGATCCCACATGCTGCGGAGCAACTAAGCCCATGCACCACAGCTACTGAGCCTGCGCTCTAGAGTCCATGAGCCACAACTACTGAGCCTGTGCACCACAACTACTGAAGCCCGTGTGCCTAGAGCCCGTGTTCTGCAACAAGAGAAGCCACCGCCATGAGAAGCCCTCACACCACAACGAAGAGTAGCCCCCGCTCGCTGCAACTAGAGGAAAGCCTGCGTGCAGCAACAAAGACCCAATGCAGCCAAAAATAAAATAAATAAATTTAAAAAAAAGATGATTATCTCTAAAAAAAAAGTCATAGTAGCTGAATTATACTTCAGTCTGCTGATAGACCTCATGTGTCCTTGAACAAGAATGAACAGAAAATGAAGCAATTGAAATAGACAAAATCTATAAATCTTCCTATTGTTCATTAGCCACTTTCCAGATAAATATTTCAGTAACTCCCACAAATAGTGACTCAATTTTAATCATTTAGGTTGTGGATATGGTCCAAAAGTCTTCTATTATTCCCAAGCAAAAACCGGCATTTTATTTCTTACCTCAATAGGTATATGTCTACTCTAATAATACCATTATACATTTAAAGAACTGATATTTTCAATTAAGAGGAAAGAAAAGTAAGAAAATGAATGTGGTTGAATTCTAAGATAGATTAGTAAACAGAAGTCAGTAGTATCCATATGTAAAGAAAGAGCGTTGGACAAGGGAATTTGAGTTCTGGATTGAACGCTCCCTCATACTTGTGAAACTTGGGGAAAATCACTCCTACTCTCTTATCTCTAGTCTTCTCTTTGGTAAAATGAAGGTGATGTTAGCTTCTGTCTAAAGTCACCACTTAGAAATAAGATCCTAGAATTAAAACAAACAAAAAACCCAATAAAAAATATACTGGTTCTATGTATTTCTACATACACACTTTCTCTCTCACTACATATGTATTATTAAAGGAAAAATTGTTTTTTCAGTCAAATAAGATAATATGTTGATACTCAATTATTAAAATTCCTTTTCAGTAAGATTACTGTTCTATTCCTTTCAATCCTTTCAAAAATTACAGTAATCCTTTCAAATGACTACATTTGAGGAAAAAGAAAGGGTGGGAGAAAGACCTACAGTATGCTTTTCTCTTGATCTTTATTTTTTGATAGTGTTCACAAAATATGACTCCATCTTTTTTTTTATGACTACATCTTAATGATTTAGATTTCACACATGTTCAAAAATATTTTACGGGAAAATATCCTGGTACATTTTACATTATTTCTCAAATAAATAATATTTAAAGTACAAGTTTGAATTAGTTTACTTATTCTTGAAGATAACGGTAGCCAAAAATAGCTACTATACTATTTAAATTATTGACAAGAGAATCCAATAATAAGGCTTATTAACTATAATAATATCTTGACTTTTATATAGTACATTTATTCACAGTGGAGAACACTTTACACAATATGCATATCATTTTCTAGTTCATTCTCAAGGGCACTTTATAAAATATAAGTTAAATAGTTTTAAAAATATTTGTTTATTTCACTCATTTTGCTTTCATAATATTTAGTATCTTATACTTTCAATTTAATAAATTATTCCTTTTTAATACATACCAATGTTAATATTATACACATATACTTGCAAAGGCACAATGTCCACTGGCAAGGAGCATACAACTGGCATTTTAAAAATCAAAATCAAAACAAAAAACTTTCCACAAAATAATCAAAATATACAAATAACTCTGAACTTTCATTTTATTTATCCCTGTGCATTATATTATTATATAATAAATTGTATTTTAATTTATTTCTTTTTAACCAAACAGTACTGAATCCATTGAAAAATCTCCTCTGACATGACATGCTTTTATATCCTTCTCTGAATTTATGAGCATAGGAATACTTATTCTTTTGGCCTCAAGCCATTTTATAAGGTAAACAAAGTTACATGAGGTTTTATTAAAACCTCAAATACGGGGCTTCCCTGGTGGCGCAGTGGTTGAGCGTCCGCCTGCCGATGTAGGGGACGCGGGTTCGTGCCCCGGTCCGGGAAGATCCCACATGCCGCGGAGCGGCTGGGCCCGTGAGCCATGGCCGCTGAGCCTGCGCGTCCGGAGCCTGTGCTCCGCAACTAGAGAGGCCACAACAGTGAGAGGCCCGCGTACCGCAAAAAAAACCCTCAAACACAAAACTAGCCAACCACCACGTGGATGACAAATTTGAATGGGAGGGAAAAGCAGCTCAAAGGCTTTGCAAGCTGGCTGATAAAATATATAAACACTGAGCAGCCTAGAAACCACAGGACAAAGCTACCATTTTCTCCCCTTATAAATCCATAAATACTATTTATGTATTTTCACATAAATTTAAATTCAAAGGTGGAACACTATTATCTTTCACAGGACTATTGTCAGGGTGAACTGAGATCATATTCACTGAGTGTGTACTAAGAGCTGGGCTCTATTTTATTTTATATCTTTTAAGAGATTAAAAAAAAATTTTTTTTAATTTATTTATTTTTGGCCGCGTTGGGTTTTCATTGCTGAGCGTGGGCTGTCTCTAGTTGTGGTGAGCAGGGGCTGCTCTTCGTTGCGGTGTGCACACTTCTCATTGCGGTGGCTTATTTTGTTGTGGCCCGTGGGCTTCAGTAGTTGTGACACGTGGGCTCAGTAATTGTGGCTCGCAGGCTCTAGAGCGCAGGCTCATTAGTTGTGGCGCACGAGCTTAGTTGCTCCACAGCATGTGGGATCTTCCTGGACCAGGGCTCGAACCCGTGTCCCCTGCATTGGCAGGGGGATTCTTAACCACTGCGGCCACCAGGGGAATCCCTGGGCTCTATTTTAGTTGTATCTACCCATTTAATCTTCACAACCATGCTGTAACTATTAGAATAAACCATATGAAATTGACATTTCTGTAGGTGAAAAACTGTTGAATTTCAACCTAATACTATTGTTTCTCTCATCTTACAAATGAGGAAACTGGGGAACAGAGAGGTTAAGTAACTTGCTTAAGGAGAATCACTGTTTTTCCCATCTTACAATTGAGGAAGCTGAAGCTCAAGAAAGAATAAGTGACTTTCCCAAAGATACACAGCTATCTACTTCTCAGAGAGATAGATCAAGAGAGACTATATCTGGGCTTCCCGGGTGGCGCAGTGGTTGAGACTCAGCCTGCCGATGCAGGGAACATGGGTTCGTGCCCCGGTCCGGGAAGATCTCACATGCCGCGGAGCGGCTGGGCCCGTGAGCCATGGCTGAGCCTGCGCGTCCGGAGCCTGTGCTCCGCAACGGAAGAGGCCACAACAGTGAGAGGCCCGCGTACCACAAAAAAAAAAAAGAGACTATGTTAAAAAAGTTAAACTCTTTTTATTCTTAATATTATGAAGTCTTCTTAGCTTCACAATGGGTCTTTAATAACCCAAAGGGAATGCTGCATCTAGTTATCAAGACAAAAGGCTTTTGTACTTATCAGCTTCTGAGATGCTTCCCCTTTGAACTGACAAGGTGAGCTGCAGTTACCCATCTCCGGCTTTTTCTGTTATCAACTCAATGCTTAATGATCGTTAAGGTACTGGAGTACTTTGGTTTCTCAAATTAATTCCTATGCTGTCCTTGAAACAAGTGAGGTGCAAAGGTTATTGGGGATAACATTAAAAAAATTTATGAAACATTATCATCTCAAGTAACATACAGATAATCTTCAAACATAATTTCATGTGATTTAATTTGAGCTGGAATCGGGGGAAAGTATATACAACAGAAGAAAGAGGAACATAAACAGGGACATCTGGTTGTTGCATTTGCTCTTCTGCTCTATTTTCACCAATGTCTCAGACACTGCCTTGCCATAAGTTAGGCACTTTGAGACATTATCTTTGAGCAGCATTTTGTTCACTGCAATAAGGCTGGGAGAGAGACCATCTTCAGCCCTGGAATAGAGAACACTAAGATCTTTCTTTGCTCCTTTGAGTGTGCTGCCTTTCCAATGAAGTACTTAACTACTATTGCTGGTTTCTTTGTAAACATTTCACTTACAAGAGTAATATTTTATCTTTATGGTTCTCTTGGACACAGACGATACAGTGGTTACCAGGGCCTGGCTCAGGTGTCAACCTGTGTTTGAAGCCAGACTTAACCTGTATTTGAAATTTCTACTGCTTAACTACCTGTGTGACTTTGGGCAAGCTGCTTCACAACTCTATTCATCAGTTTCTCATTTATAAAATGGGGATTATATTAGTTCCTACCTTATACAATTTAGAAGTATTTTAAATGAGACGATGTGAGTGTTTAGAACATTGCCAAACATGCCGAGTATTTTAATGGATATTGATTCCTCATGAAATTTTGAGCATATCTTAATTTAACATTTAGAAACACAAGTGCTTTCATGTGTTCATAGAATGCTTAAACACTCATCAGGAATTTAGGTTAATTACCTTAAGAACTGATTCATCACACTGTTTACAATTTTCTTATTCCCACTTTATTTTCTACATATATCTCTAACTTTTCACTTCTAACATTTACATACTATCTCAGTTTTCCCAGAATAAATACACTTCACACCAGTTACATCTATCCTCATCCTTTCCTTTCCTTCAATGTTGTAATGCATTTCATTGTTTCTCCTTATCACTTTTTGATAACTGCTGTATTACCAAAATAGGTATCAGTTACTAACAGAGTAGCTATGGTTCATCACCTAAAATTAAAGGAGATGAACTAGAGAAACATACAAAAACCAGTTAAGATCTACTCATTACTACATATCCGTGGCTACAACAACAAAAATTGCATGTGGATGTTACACATGGTAACAGAGATCTTTGTACTAGAAAAAACGTGAAATGTGAGTTGTAAGTCACAGTAGGTTAATAGAAGACTATTAGCTCTGATTTTTTTCTTTTTCTTATAGAACCTTTTAATTACTGCATTTCTAATGTACTTCTCTTTGCCAGTAGTTCTCTTTTTTTATTTTTCTAATAATGGTTCCTAAGGTACATCCTATAAATTACCCCTTTCTTTTCCCTCTCCCTCTTCTCTTTAAAAAATTCTGGGAAAGAGAGAGAAAAAGTGAACTGTAATTTTAAGTAACTCCTTTGGATTAGTTCATGGTGTCTTTAAAAAAAAAAAAAAAAAATCTCTGTCATTAGCACTGTGCTTTCCTGCCCCCATTCTTACACATGTCAATGTATCAGCTGCAGCCATTGCTGCCGGCCTGCCGTTTTTTCTATTAAGGCACCAACTCTAGACAAACAAGCCCTCTCCATTCATTCCCTACATTCTTTACTTCTTTAACTTGTTCTAATTCCATGTTTCTTCTAAGGACCCTCAATTTCAAAACCCTTCATTAGGCTGGTCAAAAGTACTTCAATCTTTCTGTTTCCTTTTACTCTGCAAAAGGCTAGCTTTCTGCTCAGACCCATTTGTTCAGTTTTGTCTCTTAACTCCCTTAACTCTTACATCACTCTTCTGCAAGGACAGTGGCTTTTTACTTATTTATTTATTTTAAAAATTCTCTAAGCCCTGTTCCTCTTTTCTTTAATATGCTCCTGGAAATCTCACCTCTAGATTAAGTAGAAGAGATAAGTGTTACTACTGAACTTGCTAGACAACTTAAAAGATGACTTTAGGTCTTAACATTTGACAAAGTGGCAAGAAATCACAATTCAGAAATCCTTGGAAAAGCAATTACTTGGGGACAGAAAAGGAAAAAAAAAAAAAAATCTCGGTAACAGTGCCTCCAGGGCAAATAATTAAGTATAAGAAGAATAAAATGTTTTCTTGTAACGATAAAGACATTCATTCATTTATTCATTCATTCATACCATAAATAACCCTGATCCCCTACTATTCTAGGGCTATAATAATAATAATGATCCTAACAATAAAATATCCTCTTCCTGGAGTGTTCATTTTTGAAATGTTATTTTTTGTTGCATTCTTTGCTTCCATTCTTAACTCTTCACATGAAGCTATTCAAAGTCAAAAGGTACAAACAAGACATCAAGCACTTGATTTTAAGTGTTGAATTCAATGCCATCTCTCTCAAAATCTTCAACCAGTGTAGTTTAAAGTATGATAATAAAGGGATGGATATAAAAAGTGAAATGTTTTCATCTCTCTTTTCCCTCCCTGACTTTTTCCACTAGTAGAAGAAAGTGTGTTTGGCAATATGAAGGAGAGAGAGGGAGCAATATATTGGATAGCAAAGCTTTAGTGAGTGAAGTTGTTTATGACTCCTAAGGAAACTGCATTTAAATAGCTAATTATGATTCATATGATTTTACAGATTTGGTTTGAAACTATCTTTTTTATGCTCAATGAACTAGGTAGCTAGGTAGGGAACATATTATTCCCAGTTTAAAAGAGAAAAAAAAGTTAAAAAAATTGCACAGCTAGGAGACAAGGGCGGGATTGAGGCTAAAACATAGGCTTCCCAAATCCTGGCCCAATTTTTTTTTTCCATTATAATACATACATCTGTCTTTTAAAAATGCATATGCTAATGTAAACCCACGGCAGTGAAACTTTAGTCTTTTGTCAAACAAACAGTAAAATATACACCACATTCATAGTTAGCTTATGTTTTATATATTTCACAGATAATAAGATATTTGAAAACAAATTAAATTTTTATCAAAATCCTTGGCAACGTTTGCACTTTCCTTTTGTGTGTTCAATTTTTTGATAAAATTTTAATATATATATTTTATATTACAGTAGCAAAAGAGCATGTATACTTTGATTTCAAAGTGAAGTGAATTTTGAAATTCTGAGGCATGGCTCTGACATCAAAGATATTCAAATAATCACCACACTGATAACACTAACTTGATTGAATATTGCAGTCCTCTTGGTTAGAAATATTTAAAAGTTGTCTTCAGTTGATTTCTCTTACTTAGAAAAATATAGCTTCTAAGGGGAATTCAGTCAGGGGCTATTAGTGTGTTAGCTTTTAGAGAAAAAGTAGATAGCTTGTGTAAAATTCACATGTACCTTTAAATTTTAAGAGCAAAAGATCCCAAGACTTGTAAGAAGTAAAGGTAGTACTCAATGACGTTTAATTGACTATATCCAATTATTATGTTCTGCTTATGATGAGTATGATCATTACTATGTTAAAGTTGATCTCAGGATATGGATCTTGAAATGCAAAACCTACATCTCCCTGAACTAAGTGTCCCAATGGTTAGCACTCAAAACGTTAAAGTATACTGCCCAAAATGTCTGTCTTCTAAAGGTGAGTCTAAATTCCAAGGAAATCATAAGATTATTTTTGGGGTTTTTTTTTCCCCTTATAATATATCTTTCTTTATCACTGGTTCCTTTTTTTTCCATTTCCTGTGTCTGTTTTGACTTCATTCTTCAACTTCATTTCACTCTAATTTTCTTTACCCTTATTCTAGAACCAGTCACTTTTCTTAGAATTCTCTTGTACCATCTTCACCTGAAATGAGCCTCTATCCTATAGTACACAAAAGGGTGCGAGACTACTCAGTGTACTGAAAACATAACGCTCTGGCTTATATAGTTTTTCCATATGAAGCCTTTCTTTCTGTGGTAATAAAAACCTTTAACCATGTCCTCCATTCTGTTCTATAAGCCATCACCCTGCTTTTCCACACTCAACTTGCAGGTTTTGACCCTCCTTCTCTATTACTTTCTTTGAGATCTGAACCTTGTTCATCCCTTTTGCTATATTGCATGCCTTTCTCCTCTCAAAAGCCCCCTACTTCTGTTCATAGCAGCTGATCCTCTGGATATCTCATCTAGGGAGGGCATGTAGAGAAGAATGCCCACCAAATGGTTTAACTTTCAACTACTAAATGTGAATGTTGACTAGAGCTCCTAGTGGTTAAGTCTGTATAGTACAGACAGTAAGCACTATGGGGGCTCAAAAGCTTTGAGTCATGTCCCTGTGTTTGTCTGGACTCTGTATCTGTGTCTGAATAACCATGTGCTTGTCCCAACCTTGTTAGGATTATTCAATGCAATCATTCAGGCCAAAAGGTATTAAAATTGTAACAGAAATATTGCCAAGCCTAGTGTTTGACTTAGCTTCACAAAAATAACAAAAATTAAAAGTTGGTTTTAAGTTATACTGTGTTAATGGCTACTACTCGGGGCTCAAAAATAACTTGCCACGTCGACATGGCTACTAAACACACTAGAAATCCTATTCAAGGGTGTCGGAAACTCACTGTGCTTTGTCTTGATTAAAATAAACCTTAAAGTAGATATGCATCCAGTAGTACTATGTACTCAGTAGGCATTTAATAAACACTCAAAATAATGAGAATTTTGTCAGAATTATTTGCAGGAAAAATGCAAAGTGACTACATTCTTTTCTTTAAAGTGACTTCACCTTAAGAGTTCCCCTGTTGAGAAGCACTATAACCTGGTTGAGCTTTTCTTGGTATGTTGAGTAGAGCAGCGGTGCCCAAACTTTTTGTCACCAGGGACCAGTTTCGTGGAAGATAATTTTTCCACAGATAGGGGGTGGGGGTGGGGGGATGGTTCAGGAGGTAATGCCAGCAATGGGGAGCGGCAGTTTATGAAGCTTCACTGGCTCACCCGCCACTCACCTCCTGCTGTGCGGCCCGGTTCCTAACAGGCTGCGGACCGGTACCGGTCCACGGCCCGGGGGTTGGGGACCCCTGGAGTAGAGAGAGTCTTAGCTTGATATTCTAGGACTTCTGATGAAGTTAGTTCTGTTTACCTGCTTTATTTATCCATCAGTAGTTACCAATCACCTCTAACAGGTTAGGCTTATTTCCTACTTTTCTCTGCCTCCCATAGGGCAGGGCTGGGGTAGAGAAGAGATTTGTTCACATTATGTCCTAATATAAACAGATAATAAGACTTTACCCTGGTTCTTTCTCACTTCTCCAGGTCAGGGCATTTTTTGAGTGAGCTGACGATTTTGTGTCTTAAGTTAGAGGAAATGGGTTGATTCTCTATCAAACCATTAATAACTTATTGAGCACTCGTTATATGCCAGGACTAATTGTAGATGGTTACATGAATGATTTCATATTTAGCCTCCCAACACATCTATCCCCTTTTCACAGAAACTGAGGCACCCATCAGTTAAAATAATTTGCCTAAGGTCTTGCAGCAAGTGGTGGAGCTAGGGATGGATTTGCACCCTGCAATTTTACTGGTGAGACTGCACTCTCAACAAGTAAGGTTGCCCTAGAATAACTGAGTTAATTAATTCAACTCGTTGTGTGAGGTTGTGGTTTTGTTTTGTTTTCTGTCTGCTAGGCTTGCTTCACTGGATTGGTTCACACTGAATAGATTGCCTTGTCTACAGTTGCCAGCACAAAAGGTCTTTTTGTGAAGCTCTTTCTCTTGGCCTGATTATTCCAAAAGCAAAAGCACCAGCATTATCAGGAGGGCACTAAGCCACTGGTGTCTGGGGCAGCAGGCATAGAGAAGCACCCGGTGGAATGAGTGACAGCAGAAGTAGCCCAAGTCCTGCCAGTTGGAGCCCTATAACCAGGTTAAATTGTTGTGAAGATAGAATCTAGAGAAATGATCACTTAGGTCACTAGTTTAAAGATCCCAGGTAAACAGCACAGAGTTCAGGGCCTAAGGTGAGGCCAAGACAACACAAAGAAAATGAGGTCAGAAACACAGGTGTTGGAATGCCAGAATGCATCAGGAAAACAGGGGTAGAAAAATCACAGCACGTTTAGTCTCACTATGTAGAATGGGGAAAGGTCAAACTGCTAGATGAGTAACAGAAAGAAGAGTATCCCACTGCACTTCGTGGGTCTCTTCTGCAGCTCACCCTAACTGCCATGTGTCTAGCCTGCCTACGTTTTCTGTAAGGTCCTGACAGTGGACACCATGAGTATAATCAGTTTCAGCTTTAGGTACCTAAACTGGTGGAGCTACCACTGGACTTTTGTGGAAAGGTTTCATTTTCCACTCTGTTGTTTGATTAGCCTTCCCTGTGTTGGGCTGTCCCTATTGAGGGAGAATCCCATTGAGACTGAAGAGCTTCTGTGATCTGTCTTAGCAGACTGTTTCAAATGTTGACCTCTAACCTGGGTTTCAGTTTGTTCTCAAGTCTTTAGTTATATCCAGTGTATCAAGGGATAGTTTGATAATTTCAACAATAATATTTTATGGGGTTATGGAATTTGGACATCTTCTAGTTTTTGCAGCTATAAATAAACAAAGATAAACATTATTTAAATTTTTTGTTGTTGTTTTTCTTCAGTTTTATTGAGATATAATTGACATATAGCACTGTATAAGTTTAAGGTGTACAGCATAATGATTTGACTTATATGAATCATGAAGTGATTATCACAATAAGTTTAGTGAACATCAGTCACTTCATATAGATAAAAAACTACAGAAATAGAAAAACAATTTTTTTCTTGTGATGAGAACTCTTAGGATTTACTCTCTTAAAACTCTCATATGTAGGGCTTCCCTGGTGGCGCAGTGGTTGAGAGTCCGCCTGCCGATGCGGGGGACATGGGTTTGTGCCCCGGTCCGGGAAGATCCCACGTGCCGCAGAGCGGCTGGGCGCGTGAGCCATGGCCGCTGAGCCTGCGCCATGGCCGCTGAGCCTGCGCGCCCGGAGCCTCTGCTCCGCAACGGGAGAGGCCACAACAGTGAAAGGCCCCGTACCGCAAAAAACAAACAAACAAAAAAAAACTTTCATATGTAACATAGAGCAGTGTTAATTATATTTATCATGTTGTACATTGGATCCCTGGTATTTATCTTATAACTTGATGTTTGTACATTCTGACCGCCTTCATCTCATTCCCCTTCCCCTACCCCCCACCTCTGGTAATCACAAATCTGATCTTTTTTCCTATGAGTTTGTTTTTTTGAATACAGTAAACATACAACATTGTTAGTTCCTGGTATAAAACATAGTGATTTGGTACTTCTATACGTTTCAAAATGATCACCATGTTAAGTCCAGTTACGATATGTCACCATAGAAGGATATTACATAGTTATTGACTATATTTCCCACATTGTACATTTCATACCTGTGACATTTACTTTGCAACTGGAAGTCTGTACCTCTTAATCTCCTTCACTTTTTTCTTTCCTCTCCCCATGTCCTTCCCCTCTGGAAACTACCTATTTGTTTTCTGTATCTATAACTCTGTTTTTGTTTTGTTATATTTGTTTGTTTTGTTTTTTAGATTCCACATATAAGTGAAACCATATAGTATTTGTCTTCCTCTGTCTTATTTCACTTAGCAATAATACGCTCTAGGTCCATCTAAATGTTACAAAAGGCAAGAACTTGGGTTGTTTCTTTGCTACTGTAAATAGTGCTGCAATAAACAGAGAGGTGCATGTATCTTTTCTATTTAATGTTTTTGTTTTCTTCATATAAATACCCAAGAGTGGGTATTTATATAACTATAAATAAATACAGATATACATTGTTTTAATTTTAAAGGCCAGACCCAAAAGGTTCTACTTTCTCAGGATAGCTCTAGAAGTTCCATGGCTAGTATCCTACTGGGTGTTTAGTGAACTTCTACTTGTGCACTCAGATCATGTTGACAGTATTATAGTCTCTTGAGGAGATGGAAAATAAATGTATTCCCTGAGCTTGAAGTACATAAATATATGAAAATATCTAAGCTATAGAAATATTTCTTCTTTCATAGTTCAGACTTATATGTTAGAAAAACTGGGCTCCATCAACACGACAAAATTATCAGTTGGAACTTTGGTGAGGAGTTGAGATTGAGGGAGTCTTTCTAGAGCTACAAATGGGGAAGAGGAAAACCTTATAAATGGATGGGGCAAGAATGCTCACATAAAACTCCACAGGCTGTCTCTATCTTTATTCCTTATCTGCTTGTCCTCAGTGACCACTTATTCTCTGTTCATGATACTCACAGTCCAGAACAATAAAGAAGCAACCAGGAATCAGATTGCAGTTACTAGGTACAGAGATCTGAATCTAAGGCAAAACCAAGCTTGCAAACTGAATATGACACTTTAGACCCATGTCAAGAAAGAACACATTCCTGCCCGACAATGAAATTACTGTAGGAGAGATTGGGTTTAGCAGAGCCTTGAGGAAAGAAAGAAATCATAGGAACCCCAACTGATATAGGATAGTTAGAAGAGAAGGGTAATCTTATCCCTCTGCCTTAGTGATGGGATGATGCTGGGGCAAACCATTCCCTATAATATCAAGGACAAATACCTCTTCTATCTGCCTCTTGCTCTTCTCTATAAGTACCTCCATTAATCACTGCCTAAGCTCAATAAATTGAGCACCTTCAGCACAAAATCTCTAATTCATTATTGCTCCAAGATACTCATATCTACCAGTTCCATGCAGCATAGTGGAATGACCACAATATGTAGTCAAACTGATAGTTTGAATCCTGACTTTGATATTTACTATCTGTGCCTCCTGGGGAAGTTTAGCTAGACCCCTTTAAACCTCAGTTTCTCACTTCAAAATGGGCCAAATGGTACCTATCTCACATGGATGATTAGAGGATTTCTGAGATAATATATACCTAGTATATTGCCTTGCACCTGGAAGTCATCAGTGCATGGGAGCTGTGTTTATTATTTCCCTGTACGAATACCTGTATTCATTTCTTAAGGCTGCTGCAAAAAATAATCACAAATAGGTGGCTTAAAATAACAGAAATTTATTCTCTCACAGTTCTGGAGGTGAGAAGTCCAAAATCAAGCTGTCAGCAGGGTTGGTGTCTTCTAGAGACTCAGGGAGAATCTGCCCCATGCTTCTCTCCTAGCTTCCGAGGCTGCTAGCAATCTTTGGTGCTCCTTGACTTGCAGACACATGTCTGCAATGTCTTCACATTGCCTTCCTCTCTGGGTCTCTGTATGTTTTCTCCTTTTCTGTTACTTATAGGGACACCCATCATTGGATTTAGTGCCCACTCTAATTCAGGATGATCTCCTCTAGGGATCTTTACATTAATTATATCTATAAGGATCCTTATTCCAAAAAAGTTCACATTCAGAGGTTCCAAGTGGACATATCTACTGGGGGGACAGTGTTCAACCCATTACAAAACATGTCATTAGCTGAATTGTCACCCCCTCAAAATTCATATGTGATGCCCTAACCCTCAACATCTCCAAATGTGACTGTACTTGGAAATAGGGCCTTCCAAGAGGTAATTAAATTAAAATGAGGCCATTAGTATGAGTCCTAATTTAGTCTGACTTGTATTTTTATAAGAAGAGGTAATTTGAACACAGAGAGAAACACCAGGCATGCACAGGGGAAAGGACAGATTGTGTGAGGGCACAGTGAAAAGGTGGCCATCTGCTAGCCAAGGAGAGAGATCTCAGTAGAAACCAAACCTGCTGACACCTTGATCTTGGACTTCCAGCCTCCAGAACTGTGAGAAAATAAATTTCTGCTGTTTAAGCTACCCAGTCTGTGGTATTTTTTTATGGCCACACTAACAGACTAATACAACACACAAAATTAATGACTGGCTTGTTTTATTTAGTGTCTTTTTTTAGGTGTCCAGCAGCTTATACACGGAATCTGATTCCTTACAGTGCAGTTATGAACACTGTGTTTGCCTTGGCCTTATAATGTGAGGGGAGTTCACTTTCGCTCCTACTCTGATACTACTTAGTACACCAGGCAGTGTCACCTTACTGACCTTCTATTTGATTTCATAGTTAAATTTAGTGAAATATAATGAATATAGTCAAGTTCCTAAAAACTGAAATTCTATAGTATCTCAGACCATCATAATGAATATTATGGTTATTGTGAAATCTAGAAGGTACAAAGGATTTAGATTAAAGAGTACTAGAAGTTTCTTTGAAATAAAAGCCCAGGAAATTCCCTGGTGGTCCAGTGCTTGAGACTCTGCACTTCCATTGCAGGAGGCCCAGGTTCAATCCCTGGTTGAGGAACTAAGTCCCGCAAGCCGTGTAGAGTGGCCAAAAAAAAAAAAAAAAAAAAATTCTTGTAACATACCTTTTCCTCTTGTAAGTTAAATGTAAAAAACATCTGGTTAATTGAAAAATTTGGCTAATAAAGTAAAATAAAATTCCTAAGATATATACATGATATTCTATTCCATTTCAACTTAAGAGCCATTTTACTTGCATGTTAAGTCACCTATTCTACCATATTCCACTAGCAAATTCTAAAAGTTAGGCTTCATTAGAATGAAGCATTGTATCTTTTAATTTATGGGCTTCAAAAAATCCTAAACTCCTAAGTGTCATCTTTTTAAACTAGCTTATGATTAGCACGCCTGTTATTATAGTTCATCGTTTTATTGCTTTTGTAAAGAGCTCTGGGATTTTTATGAAGGTGCTACGCTTATAGTATATTTTTAATCACCATTTCACTTATTGTTGTATTTGTCATTAAAAACAGCACATCTGGGCTTCCTGGTGGCGCAGTGGTTGAGAGTCCGCCTGCCGATGCGGGGGACGCGGGTTCGTGCCCCGGTCTGGGAGGATCCCTCATGCTGCGGAGTGGCTGGGCCCGTGAGCCATGGCCGCTGGGCCTGCGCGTCCGGAGCCTGTGCTCCGCAACGGGAGAGGCCACAACAGTGAGAGGCCCGCATACCACAAAAAAAAAAAAAGCACATCTGTGAGCCTATGCTGGCATTCAGATAATACACATAAACAACTAGCAGGAAATATTAGTAATGATATTGGCAAACTCCAAGGCAGAAAGCAAGAATGACAGAGTTAAAGAATCATATAGTTCTCTCAACCTTTTCTCTGACAAGTATAATTTCAAGTATTTTTATTGTTGAGATATTCTCTGATGTATTTCTTATGACTGGCATACCTAGAGATTTTAGGGCAATACATCAATTAGTGCTCAGGGGTGGATCTCCCATTGTTCTCTCTTAACAATAGTTGGAGCAGCTAACATCCCTTTTCTCTGTGTCTACTCCAACCTGCTCCAAGGTCAAGATAATAAATATGTGATCCGCCACACAGCTGCCTTTGAAAATATATGGATTTCTCACAGTTACTGTAATCTACATGTTCCTTTACTATGTTAACAGAATAAATAGGTTACTGAGAAAAACAAGGGAAATGGCTAGTGATACTGTAGTCTTTATGGCTAACACGTGAGCATTGGAACAATACTTGATAGTATCATGATTCAACTGCCTTGAACAGATTGTGTTGATCTAGACCATAAGCTCTACAGGGCCTGAGTCTCTCCCTTATGCCATTGTATCCCAAATGCTTATTAGCACAGTGCCAGGCACCCAGGAGGTGATCAATAAATGATTTTAATAGGTGAATTACTGGATAAGCAAACTGCAATGTTTGTCACCACTCTTCATTAGGAAAAATATATTACATAGTTGCTTAGTCAACAGTAATAAATGGTACAGATCCCTTTCTGGCGAAATTAAAACAAGAAGCAAAAAACACATAAGCCATGTTGCCTAAGGCTCAAGCAAAGCATTATCAAGGTGCAGAGACAGGAGCAAGCACACTCACATCTGTGAAATAAGGAAGTAACAGCAATCATATATATATACACACACACACACACATATATATATATATATCACAAAGCATAAAGAATTTCAAACTGAATATATAAGCATAGTATATATATATATGCTGTACCAAAAAGAAAAAGATGATAGAACATTTGAAATCTTACTTGGGACGTCTCTAGAGGAAGTGCAAAATCAAATGGAGTTTATGGTGAAAAGTTCTCGGAGGAAGTAAGTTTTGAATAAAATTTTGAAGGAGGTGAGAGTTCTCATTTGGTAAAGAGAACTACAAAATTGATAGATTAGGAAGCCACTGGAGGAACTTGAAAAGCCTAATGGAATTAAGGGAAAAAATTACGTGGGGAAATTTTCTAATGAACTCACCTGACATAGAAACATTTAAACAGGAAATTTTGATATAGGATAAGCACAAATGTTCTAAGAATGTATTAAACATAATACACTGGTTCATTTCTGTAAATAATATTCTTGGGCCCTAGCAGGAGAGAGGCTGGCTTAGATAATGGCTTCCTGAAGTCAAATTGTTGTACTTGCCCACACAAGCCTAGTTAATAATCTTTCAAAATCTAACCACCTGTGAGTGAGATGTTGTGGAAGTAGTAATAAATAAACTGTTTTACTGCACCTCAGGGAAATACACTCATAATTTTACCCTACCTGAATCATGGGGAGGTAATTGTGATACTTTAGACATGGTTTTCTATAAAATCACAGGCTTTGTCTATATGCATTAGGTGAAGTAGAGAATCAAGTCAATCAATAATATAAAGTAAAGAATAAAACAACAAAACAAAACTCTTCCCTCAATTATCTGAATCATTAATGTGAGTTTTGTAAAGAGTAAATTTTCTAGACTAGGGGTTCTCATCTTGTTTGAAGAAAGATAAGCACTATCTGTTGACCAAATACCTAGCATTTTTTGCACTTATTGTTTGAATAAGTGTTATTATATTAGTTATAATATAGTGTTATATTAGTAAATCAAAATTTCATTTATAAATTTTTTTACCTCAAATATAGCACAAAGTGCTGCTTCTGTGGATACGGGAGCAGTTCTGAGAAGAGGGGTTGGTTAAGGTAGTTCAAAGTGTTTCAAAAGGTGTTGCAGGTTTTGGCTATTGTATGTGTTTTTTTCCCAAACAAAACTGAAAGTGGAATTCTTCAGCTGTTTTCTGGTGTAACACAACTCTTCTAGCTGGAAAAGTTTAGGGGTCACCGAGCTAGACAATTGCTTGGATCTGTGCTGACTGTTGCGACTTTCTAGGATCACAGGATTAAAGAGCATCTCAGCAGATTTGACATCTTTGGCTGTCTCTGTGACCGATGCTCATCACAGTGGCCAGAATCATGATGCGACTATATCCCCATCAGTCATTAAGGAAGGCTGTCATTTCACGCATGACACTACAATTTGAGGGCATATCTGAGTAGGGGAAGCAATGAAACTGCAACATGGACAATCCCATAAATTTAGCCATTTTTCGTATATTACACGATTTAAAGTATATGGCCAGAGTGATGGATATTAATGAAGGAGATGGCTTGATTCAGATAGTTTATTGTTCACAGGTATAACTTAAATCTACTTTATTTTCTTTGTACTCAAATTAACCCTAGTTAGGACTAGGAAAATTAACTGTCAGATATAACTTAAATAAGAAGGAGAAAATGATTTAGCTTACCCTGTTACAGATTTAGATTACAACAATTTAAGGGGGGGGAAATATAAAATTTATGAAATGCAAAGAAAATGAAAATATTGAAGAAATACACTCATCACCAAATCACTAGTTCAGATGAATCATTTTGCTTAGTATAGAGAGCACAGTTAATAATGGACTGTCTCCAAAAATGCTTCAGATGTGGCATTGCAAAGGGTAGCTCTGTTTATTTAATTTTTGCAAAGTCAGATAATTTTGAGAAAAACAGTACTGCAATAAAGTATTAAAATTGCTAGATACAGCATCCCAGTTAAAAATAACTACAAATAGGAACCTATTCTTGGTAGAACAAAAAATAAACTTAAAACAAAAATGTGTTTTTGTGGAATCAAGATCTCTGACATGGACAAATGGCAAAACACTTAAGTTGAAAAATAAATAGAGAGAAGTCTAGTTATAGAATTAAACTAGATTTAAAAAAAACCCTGAGTATCATAAATGATTTTTAAACTGGTGATGATTGGAAGATTTTATTAGATTGTATACTCAGCTTAGTGTATTATTACATAATAGGAGCCACTTTCTACCTATATTTGTATCCAGCATCTAACGAGTGCAGGCACAATGTGACATAGGCCTTTTTGGATGTTTACCAATCCTAACCCTCTTCTTTGAAAAATAGCCAAGTGGCTAGTAAGTCCCATATTTGAACTAGGTGGTTCTTCTTTGTCATCATAGCAGGTTGGACTGGGGGCAGATGGAAGAGAGATACCTGTCCCAAGACGGGTGGATGTGATTCTCTCTCTAGAGAATGTGGAACTAGAGCACAGTTAATTAAGTGCTGAAATAGGAAAAGGTTGCAAAGCCAGTGCAGGGCCATGTTTAGGCATGTGCATGTGGTAAAGCAGAGGAAGTGACTTGAGTGAGAGAGAGGAAGAGAGAGAGAGAGAGAGAGAGAGAGAGAGAGAGAGACACTAAGGTACAAGAGCAAGAGAGGAAAGGGGCGAGAGCAAGAGAAAAGCAGACGCTCAGTGAAATATACAGCCCCCATGAAATGTTCTTGTTCTGCATGTCCTAGTTATGGTTCCACATGAGGTTTGACGGGAGCACCCAACCTTGGCTTCTTTGAGTTGTCCCTATAGTTCTGTTTTGTTTTGTTTTTGCGGTACGCGGGCCTCTCACTGTTGTGGCCTCCCGTTGCGGAGCACAGGCTCCGGACGCGCAGGCTCAGCGGCCATGGCTCACGGGCCCAGCCGCTCCGCCGCATGTGGGATCTTCCCGGAGCGGGGCACGAACCCGTGTCCCCCGCATCGGCAGGCGGACTCTCAACCACTGTGCCACCAGGGAAGCCCTCCCTATAGTTTTTATAATGAACTTCTATTGTGCTTAAGTATTAGGCTATGAGTTAAATTTAGGTCCCGGAGAAAAGATAAAGTTCTGCAGAAGTTAGGGGGACAGCTAAATATGAGGAAGAGTCATCACATTTCTCTTCTTTTAGGTTTCTCTGTCTGGTGATTTATTAAAATGCAATACCAGCACTTACAGGCTCTTTATATGTTATGATATAATAATGAGGTAAAGTATGCTTAGTAACTTCTCTAAGTCATATGGTTTCTGAGAAGACTGGAATATGATTTCTAAACACATAATCCTCCAACAAGATTTTGCTTAGTCAAAACTTTAAGATTTTGAGACATTCAGCTAAAATTAGGCTACAAATTTCTTACTCTATAGAATGTGTTTTTGCCTAAGTAAGCATGATTTGACGCAATTTGTACTTCTGGTAGAAATAAAGAAGTTAGAACAAAAACAGTAATGAGATGCCATCTTCTGTCTCCAAAACTGAAAAAAAAAATCCTGGAGTTCATGAGGGTGTAGGGAAATGGTCCATCTCATATTTTGTTGTTTGAATTATAATGGGAAGTATATCAATACTCATTCATTCAACAAACGTTTATTGAATGTATTCTAGATGTCAGACACTATTCTAGTTACTAGAATTCAGCAGTGAACAAAACAAAGATCTCCGCCTGCATGAAACTGACATTTTTCAAAATGTTTAAAAATACACATATCCATTTAACCTAGAAAGGAATAACTACAGCAATAGCATTTTCTTAAGAAAAATGCATTAAGTACTCACACACATTATTTAAGTGGAAAGAAATATATATTAAAACATTAATGGTAGTTATCTCTGTATGATGGAATTATAGATAATTTTTCTTTTTCTTTTATTAAGTTCTCATATTTCTAAATTTTCTGTAACAAACCTGTATTAATTTGATATCTTTTGCTGCCAGCTTAAGATACATGATGTTTTACATTTTCACAGGTTTAAAATTGAGAATTATAAGCTCAGTGAGGGCAGGAACCTGTGTGTCTTGGAAACTTAGTTGAATCAATAAATGTGTCTGTGTCAAAAAGAAAATTTTCATACTTCAGGCCAAGGAGTACATTGTATTGCAATTATCACTGTGCCTGCTTGACATTAACAATACCTATAAGCTGATTAATACTTTTGTCACTTCAGTTGAGTTATTTGGATTGAAAATGACACATGAATTTTAACTTAAATTTGGATCCATATGTGTTGTTTAAAATGTCCTTTGAGGGAATTCCCAGGCGGTCCAGTGGTTAGGACTCTGTGCTCTCACTGCCGAGGGCCGGGGTTCAATCCAACAGCTGTGTGGCATGGCCAAAAAAATAAATAAATAAAATAAAGTAAAATAAAATAAAATAAAATATCCTTTGAAAAGATGAGTACAGTGTACATAAAAGAGAATTCAATTAAAGGTGGATTCCTAACAATAGCTAGAGATGGATTCTCATTTAAGCTTGAACAGTTATGTGTCCAAAGGTCCTCTGTATGCATTTTTGTTTTGTTTTGTTTTGTTTGCGGTACGCGGGCCTCTCACTGCTGTGGCCTCTCCCGTTGCGGAGCACAGGCTCCGGACGCGCAGGCTCAGCGGCCATGGCTCATGGGCCCAGCCGCTCTGCGGCATGTGGGATCTTCCCGGACAGGGGCACGAACCCGTGTCCCCTGCATCGGCAGGCGGACTCTCAACCACTGCGCCACCAGAGAAGCCCTGTATGCATTTTAATTAAGGAAATAAACAAAACAATACAAAATAGAAAAACTGCAGGTAATATGATGTAAGCCATATAATGTGAATTTAAACTATCAGTCCAAAAAGTGTTAATAAGAAGTTCAAGTTTTAGGGTAGGCATAGTGAACATCTGCTGTTTTTACCCCTTGGCACTTATATTTTCCACTTATGGTAAAATAGGACCTACTCCCCTCAAAACCCTTTCCTTTGGGGAACCACTCCTCAGCACATGTGATCTAAATAGGTTTGGCCCACACCCCAAATTCTAGAGTTGTGCTATTCAATATAATAGTGACTATTTAATTTTAAATCTACATTACTTAAAATAAAATAAAATTTAAAAATTAGTTCCTCAGTTGTGTCAGGAACATTTTAAGTGATTAATAGCTACACATGACTAGTGGTTACCGTACTGGACAGATTATAGGACATTTCCATCCTCACAGAAAGTTCTCTCGACTATTCCTGTGAGGTTTAGGTAGCTCAGCAAATCCCATGTGACTGGTCATGGTGATAAGACCAGGGAAGGACACATGGCCTAATCAGGTTAGTGAGAGCCAGTCCCAGGACTTTGTAAGGGTTGAGGGAGAGAAGCTATCATGACTCTATTGGAATAAAAGCGAGACCATGAGATTGGAGCTACTGCAGTTTCCACAAGGACAGCACTGCTGAGTATGGAGACTGCATGGAAGAGAAAGTATCTACTCATTGAGAGAAACCAGATCATGGTAATGGTTTTTTGAGTCGATGAGCCAGCAGTGCCTGAAGACTATCTGCAGATTTTTAAGTTACAAAAGCCAATAAGTTTTCTTTTTGCTCAAGAAAATTTGGGTCTGTTTTGTTGTTTAAATATATAACTGAAGTTGCATTGACTGAGATAAATAATCCAAGGTGAATGAACTGAAGTGCAGTGTGCTTGTCTCTTTGATGCCACCACAAAGGTTCAAAAGTGACTCCAAGGATATTAAAAAAAAGAGAGTTTGAGGCAAACTCTGATTGTAATTTGAAGACAAGCGTGATATGTAATAATACAGATAAATGCATACTATTGTCATTTAGCAAAAAGAAATTGTGTATGTAATTTTGATGTAGTTTATTTTCTAAAAAGCTGCTATCAAATCAGTGGGAGCTAGGTTCTACAACTGATAGCCTCTTTGAATCTATGAATATGATATATATTTACATTAATATATCAAACTTAGGGAGGACAACAAAATTTTTCCCATATTCAACTGCTCATACGTTCTCCAGATTTGCTTTATTGATGCATAGATGATTTACGACCTTTTCTTATACTGCTTGAAGTGGCTTGTGGTTGAACTTGGTGTAGTCTACTTCCATGAATAAGTGTATATTATTAAGTAGTATTCCTTATGAGAAAAAAACGTGTATAACTTAATTTTACTAAAATTTTGGTGTATCATTTTTAATTTTATATTTCTTTTCTCTTGTTTCTCACCTCCAATGTTATACCTACCATGAACTGCTTTGACAGCCAGCAAAGGTAGTTAATATAATTGGAATGAATAGGTGAAGAAAGTATAAAGACCCAGCATGTTAACCTTAGAGAAAGAATGCTTTAATTTTAGTGCAGGTTTTTAAAGGTTTGTTGTTGTTTTTTTTTAACATCTATAATACAGCTATTAGAATCATTCTGTCCTAACTGGAGTTGAGTTCTCCACTTTCACACTGATAGCCTTAGCAGCAATTTGTTTGCATATGCTTCCATTCCATTTTCATAATAAAATATAGTTAACAAAAATGAAAATGCCAAGAAAATAAATGCGTTTCTAAAAATGACAGGGGATGGGGTGGGGGTAACTGGACATGTTTTCTAACCCAGTCTACAAAATCATGTTGTCTCTCATATCACATTCCTTAAAGAGACTAACCAAATAGAAGATAGCCAATTTTCAGAAATGCTCCCTCAGGAATCAGTGGGAGATGTTCAAAAACCACTCTGAGTCAACATGCTGACAGTGACCAGGAAAAAAAAAAAAAGACAGACTCCCCTAGCATTTGAACTGTATACAAAGAACCATCACATCCCAGACTTAGGGAATGATATATGATGCACCTGGAAAAGTGCATTCGGTTAGGATAAACTCAATTCCAGAAATATGTGGAAGATTGGAGAGAGTTAAGAGAAAATAAAAAAAAATGATGAAGTGACTGGGGAGGTGAGGTTGGGAGGGGGCTTGGGAAGAAAGTTTAAAGCAACTGACAAAGTAACTTTTAAGATTTGACATGATAAGAGCCAAGAAATATTTTAAAATAGCAAATTCTATAAAGACAGAGAAATTACTTGGAATGGTAAAAGACCACAGGAAAAGAAGCAAAATTAAGAAAGCTAAAATTCTGGCTATGTATAGAGGAAAATGAACAACAACAAAAATAGTAACTTTTGGAATATCCTCTTCAGGAGTCCTAACTCATGGCAAATTTACTACTAAACGCAAAGGAAGTCATGGGTGTTGGAAGATGATTGTTAAGGAACTACATGGTGGTGGACTGCATGACTGGAGACGTTCTTTTCCACTTAGCATTTCTATAAGTCTACTATATGAAAATCCAAATTTATGTTGAACAAGGGTATATTCCTTGACAAGCAGCAAGGTTTAAAACAAACTTTTAAACAACCAATTATTACACAGTTTTCCCTGGGATCTCTGACTATTTTAGGGAAGAAAACTTTTTTTAATCCGCTGTTTTCCAAAAACAATTCAAATAAAAATAATAAAAAAATCTGAAATCCTACCCCCAAGGGTTAATAACTACAGAGGTGTCCAACAGATATTCAATCACAAAAATTTAAATGCTCTTTTCATTAAGCCTTGTGTCTTTTAACATAGCTAAACCAAGATAATTGTTTTGGGGCTAATTTCTGAGGCTATTTAATAACACCTCCTGCTAGACTTCTCATGTAAACTCAGCAAGAGGAAGCATCCAGAGTAATAAAAAAATACTTGTGCTCATTTTACAGCTCAAATTCATACTTTATAAAAGAGATCCTGCTGTTTGAGTTTGACAACTGCCATACCAACTGCACTGGGGAAGATTGGATTAGGAGGCAAAGCTGACTATGCAGTAAAGTCCCCACTCTCTAGCAGGATTTTTATGTAAATTCCATTACAGTTCATACTTTCGCAGGTAATGAAATGGATACAAAACACTTCAAGGTTTCTAAGTCAGCAAAATAATGAACAGGATAGCCTGTAAACCACTTTAATACATTTTTGACATTTGGTCACTCATAAAAATGGGCTTTGTATTTCTTCTTTCACGTGGGTTTTCTTTTTTAATGCTACATTCTAACAACTCATAGCTCTACTGGTTATTGCTAATGTATTAACATGGACTACAAAGAGTTCAAAACTTTAAATTTCAGTAAAAGGCAAATTTTGCATTATGTTTCCTTAAGAAACTGTGGACAGTTTTTTTTCTCCAAAAATGGCATTCCTTCAGATTGGAAAAAAAAGCACACATATTTTATAGACTAATGGCAGTGCCAGAGGGATATGCTTTTGTTATTAACTAATCATAAAATTTTAAATATATAGATTGATCTATAATTATTCTTTTATATAATTTGTGATGACATGCATGGGTAAAAGTGTGTTTGCAAAAAGACTAGCCTCTAGAGAAAATGTGTTTTTTGATTTCCAAATGGATCTTAGCAATAGTCAATGACTATAACAGAAACAGTCAAGAAAACTATTATGTAGCACAATGTATAAAATGTATTCTTTACCTTCTGCTATTGTCATTTTAGTTCCATATACTGTATTGCACTTGAAGGTGAAATTCCTATTAGTGTCAATGGAGAATCCAGGCATGGGGTAAAGGAAACACAAGACTTTGGCAACAATGACACAATTCTCCAAGTGAAGCAAGAATGTGAACAAAGTATGCATTTCACATTTAAAGTATTCTGGTGATCCATTATCCCATTAGTATAGTTGAATTTTTCAGGAAAGTATGCTCATCTTTATTTTGGGATGACTGACACACATGCAATATTCCCTTTGGTATATTTAACAATTTCAGTCAAAATAGGAAGCCTATTGACATTTTACCTCATTGCCAAATCAAACAAGATTAGTTATATGAACTGAGTCTCACTGATAGATGAATTTTGACAGTGAAATGTCAAAACATGATGCATGACCTTTGACTTGTAGTTGGACTTTTGGGAGCCATGCAGTGCCTCTCTCCAAAGGAGAAAAGTCTGGCCTTAGGTTCCTGTGGACCTATGCAGAAAATCATATACTACTGGTTCATGACTTATGTTCTAGAATGCTTCATTCTCATGGAGCTCTCAAATGCACTCAAGTGTTCCAGAAGCAAATACTCTAGGACTTTGTTTTGGGAAGTACTGATAACTTAGAGAAACAGCCAGAAGAAAAGTGGAGACAATGTGACCAACCAATGCCAAATAGAGGCAAAAACCTCACATGCGCTAATAACAATATTGAGTGTTACTCAAGTTTGTACTGATTGCTTTACATGCATTATCCCATATAAGCTTCAGGACAACCTATGACGTAGGTCTAATATTGTCCCCATTTTACAGATGAGAAGACTGAGAATCAAAAACATTTAGCACTGTTTTTCTGATGATCAAATGCTATGTAGTAGAGTTAGATTCGAATCTATGTCCAGCATTCTCAACGACTTCAAATATTCCCCTTCCCCAAAAAAGTTTACTTGCTTAATAGGATGAAGAAAGAGAATGCACCTGTATCTTATAAAATAAATGTAACTAAGACTTGATAACATTAAAAAACAAAACAAAACAAAAACCCCCCAAATGTCTCCCATTCCTTCAGTCTATCACAATGACCACCACCACCAAAAGCAACAACAAAGAAAACGTAATTTACCTTTTATACATACATTTTGGGATAAACATTGACACTTTTATTGAGATATAATTGACATATAACATTACAATAGCTTCAGGTGCAAAACACAGTGATTTGATATTTGTATATAATGTGAAATAATCACAATAAGTCTAGTTAACATCTGTCACCATACATATAGTTACGGAATTTTATTTCTTGTGATGAGAAGTTTCAAGATTGACTCTCTTAGCAACTTTCAAGTATAGTATTATTAATTATAGTCACCATGCTGTACATTACATTTCTATAACATTTATTTTAGAACTGGAAGTTTGTACCTTTTGACCCCTTTCAGTCATTTTGTCCACCTTCACTCCCTTACATTGACTTTTTGTGGTTTTATTCTTATGTGTGCCTTTTGAAGGTTTTTAACCTAATTTAATCTAGGTCTTAGATTCTGATTTTGTTTTTGGTGGTGATAGTGTGCATGTTTTTGTCCGACCTACATAAATCACAGCTGGTTATACTGCTTTAATTTCCCTCTAAGAGATTTTTCTTTAAAAATGCTAATCACCTAGGAAAGAGAAGATAGAGATTCCTCAGTTTGTTATTCCTCAATTTGTTATTCCTCAGAAAGAGTCCTATATGATTCTAATAGTAACCAAATGTAGTTTCTAGGAATATAATTGTATTTTCAATGATGACGACATTAGCCAATGAATGTGCACACACTCATGTCAGACCCTGTGCTAGATGCTTTGGGTACAGGGACGCATTCAGCACTCACAACAATACTGTGGAGTAGGTATTATTGCAATCATTTTTACAGATAACAAAACGGAGCTCAAATAATCTAAGGAAAATAAATTAAGGAAACGGCTGAGGGTTATGCAAAGTCTATAGCAGAACGGACCCAACACAGATCTTTCTGTTTTCAGAGACCTTGGTTTTCCCTTTACCACATTGTCTGCCATATTCAGAAACGTGAACTATTTAAAGCTACTTTGTTTAAGGCTAGAAATAAACTTTTAAGATCTGACAAACTATGTTAGAGACAAGAAATAAAGTTCACTAGTGTAAGATACAATAGCATATATGCCTCTCTTTCTTCCCTTCTTACCACTTACATCTTTCTTCTCTCTGCTCTCATCCCTTTTTGAATGAGGTGATATTATTTATTTCAGTACCTTGAGCAATTATGATGTTGTGGAGCTTTGGATGTCCTGGCAGTGGTTGCCATAAGTGAAGGGAAGAAACACATAATCCTTAACTTTAGAACTGACAAGCCTAAGGATGCCTGTGGGAACAGGATGCCTTCCCTTCCTTGATCTGGTTGGGCCTCAAAATCTCAACTATTAATTGTGATACTAACGTGCACAGTGGACCTAAGAACTCTGCTTCCTTTGACTTCTGTTCCTCATTATGTTCTGTGTCCTCGGTCTCATGAAGAGACAATGAAACAGAAAGCAGGGGGGGATAAAAGATATCTCCCCCAGCATTTGGCAATTTGACATGTATGCAGATCTACATTTGTCTCTGTCTCATCCTTTTGAAGGTAAGCTTGTGGGGAGTACCATGCATGTCATGCTGCATTAAGTGCTCAGCACACTCTCACTCAACGCTTAACATAGTAACTCTCATATTCTTTTGAGAGAAAAAAGTCTTCTTTTCTTATGTTCAGCCAACTGAAAAGATTCATAAGAATGGTTTAAAAAAACTGAAAGGTGACTTGAAGCACAAAAATGTACAAGATACACACACACACAGAGCAAAATGTCATAGTGGTAAAATGTACTATTTGAGTTGTTGCTCTTTCTCTTGTTTAGACCTAATGTCTGGATAAAATGTTTGTTCACTGCTGGTACATATTGTATCACTCAAGAATATATGTACTATGTGTTTTTATAATTAAAGAAAGAAAAATTCATCTGTTTGTGAATAAATCTGTACTTTTGAGTGGCCTGTTTGGTAGAAAGTTTATAGTACTTACTTTACTAACAAAAAAAGAAAGATTTTACTAAAACAGCTTCCTCTAGAAAATAAATCTGGATATGAACAGGAGCAGCTAAAGCAAGAAGCAGTAAAACCCCCAAATAATATTACAAACATCTTAAGTCACTTAACTTTATGTAAATCTACTGAGGAGAAAAAAAATGAGAGCAGAAGAAAATGACTGAACAAAGCAGGTTAAAAACTGGGAGGAGAGAACGCTTGCATCAAAGAAAAAGAAACAAAAGAAATTATAAGCTATTCTTTTACTGGAAAGACACTAAGACTTGCACCTACGATACATTGGAGTAGAAGCAACTATAAAAGAAAAAAAAACATGCCCAAACCTGTACTTGGATCAAGGGGGAGTAGCTACCTGCCACAATTATACAAAACCATCTCAATTTATTGTTACAGGATTATTTATGAAATAGGGAAATACTCAAGCATGCAACACACTACTCAGAATTTTCTCCTTTCAATCAGTAAGTTATACCATTCAGAACACAGCAAGTGCCGCATTCATTAACTTCTAATACTGAATTCAAGTTTTCTAAACCTTCTTTCTCCTCTTTAGAGTTTTATGCCTGACTTCTGTTCCATTGTGTATAAAAATGTATTAAAAAGATGCATATTTTTTACTCTACTGTTTTCTTTGTTTTTTCTTTTTTTTGCGGTATGTGGGCCTCTCACTGTTGTGGCCTCTCCCGTTGCAGAGCACAGGCTCTGGACGCTCAGGCTCAGTGGCCATGGCTCACGGGCCTAGCCGCTCCGCGGCATGTGGGATCCTCACGGACTGGGGTACGAACCCGTGTCCCTTGCATCGGCAGGCAGACGCTCAACCACTGCGCCACCAGGGAAGCCCTACTGTTTTCTTATACATCACTAAGTAAAAAAATATTTCTCAGATATTAAATATACACAAAGGTGATTTTCCTGTAAATTATAAAAATTGCTTAAGGTAAAATGATCAGTAAATATTTTTAAACAAAGATATTTAAATGCAGTTATTTTTAGGAAAGTTTGATACCATATAGCCCCAATCTTTGTCTAATAATAAGGTAACCATTTACTTCTTGTTGTCTGGGGCAATCCCAATTTATGTCTCTTGCTCTAGCACAATTAATAATAGTATCCCTGTTTCTCTCAAAGGTATTCAAGTGTATACAAAAATTATATAGTGACTTCTACCTAATATCAAGGCAGCCTGGCATGGAAAGACATGAAGCTTTTGAGACAAGCCCATAGTGGGTCTGTGCATATTTCCATCATTTACTTACTATGTAAACTTGGGCAATTACTTGTTCACTCTGAGACCAATTTTGTGGTCGGCAGCACATGGATAATAATAGCTCATAGACTTGTTGGGATAACATGAATGCAATAGTGTTGTCTGTGTACATACACGAATGAGGATAATAAGATCACCTTATAAAATTGTTGTGCAGTTTACTTAAGATGATGAATTCATACATAGCGCTTAGCACATGGTAGGTACGTAAAAAATACAGTTTTCATCATACTCATTCTCATAATCATCATTATCATCTGCCATTAGTGGCTGTTTATAAATAGTAGAGTTAATTGCTTCTCTCCTTCTAACCTCATCTTTTCTGGTACTAACTGATGTCACATCTGTGGAAGATGTTTAGAAATTTGACTTGTACTTATAGCAATCAGGAATATGAGCATTTTACTAGCATGTTTAGACTGAGACTGCTTTGAACACTACCTGGACAGAATTTGGTCTAGTTACTGGAAAAAACACATTGTTTTGTTTGGTATAAGAATGAATGTCGCAGGGCTTTCCAGGTGGTGCAGTGGTTGGGAATCTGCCTGCCAATGCAGGGGACACGGGTTCAATCCCTGGTCCGGGAAGATCCCACATGCCATGGAGCAACTAAGCCTGTGAGCCACAACTATTGAGCCTGTGCTCTAGAGCCCGTGAGCCACAACTACTGAGCCTGCGTACCGCAACTACTGAAGCCCGCACGCCTAGACCCCATGCTCCACAAAGAGAGAAGCCACCACAATGAGAAGTCCACGCACCGCAACAAAGAGTAGCCCCCGCTCACCACAACTAGAGAAAGCCCACGCACAGCAATGAAGGCCCAACGCAGCCAAAAATAAATAAATAAAATAAATAAATTTATTAAAAAAAAAAAGAATGAATGTCTCAGAGTGTATCCTAAAAGTCCCCTCAATGCAGAAGAGTAGGAATTCTGACTCTTGGACAATCTGGGAAAATCCCAGATTCTCCACTTGGGGAAATTTCTTTGAAGTCTCCAACTGATTCTTAAAAATTCAAGCAGCTTCCATTTAATTTCATTATATATTTGTTTTTGCTTTGAATTTTTAAGTATCTTAAGAATCTTTAATCTAGGTAAATCTGTGCTCTTGTGAAATGTACAGTATGTGGTCTGGGGCTTCTCTTCCTTCTGACCCACCTCTGCCTGTTCCCAGGTTACATATACCCCACTTTGAGAAAGAGCAGAGACTTCCCAGTTAAATACAGCTGGCTTAGAAGCCAGTTCTGTACTTTGTGGCCTTTGCCATATTACTTAATTTCTCTGAACCTCGGTCTCCTGGTCTTAAAAATTGGGTTACTATAAAATACCCATCAAATTGTTTGATAATTAATGTGATAATGTCTGTAAGGCCACTAAGTCGCATATTAGGAGTTCAATCCATGTCAGTTATTTTATATCCTTTTAGCGTTATTTAAAATGTTTAGTGATATCTAGCCATGTCACATTGATGAGGACTGATTTGAATTTATTTCTATTGGGACACAGAGCCCAAAAGCCATAAAATAGATGACATCTGGCTTACCACATAAAAATGTCTGTGCAATCCAACATGGAATCTCATGCAACTATCCAGGTTCTCTCTTTCAAATTCCCATAGTAACTCAACCTTGAGTGGTAAAAGCTTATTAATGACCTTACTTGACTAGACATACATGTTTTTTGGAATCCAATTGCCATAAAGGAACCATATGGTTGAGATCTTTTTAGACTTCAGAAAGAGCATTAATAAAATGAAAACAGAAATAACATTCCAAGGCACAGGATTCAATCAGCCAAAGACTTCATTCTTGGGCTTTCCTGGTGGTGCAGTGAGTGAGAGTCCGCCTGCCAATGCAGGGCACGCGGGTTCGTGCCCCGGTCCGGGAAGATCCCACATGCCGCGGAGCGGCTGGGCCCGTGAGCCATGGCCGCTGAGCCTGCGCGTCCGGAGCCTGTGCTCCGCAATGGGAGAGGCCACAACAGTGAGAGGCCCGCGCACCGCCAAAAAAAAAGAAGACTTCATTCTTTACTTAGCTGACACTTTGGTGTCTTTCAGAGTCCCACTCAGACATATCCTCTTTTGGGAAATGTTTCTAAAAGACCCTGTGCTTTCCTCTATCACTGTACTTATTACAAACCACAGAAAATTCATGTTCATTTATCTATCTGCTCCCTTAACCTTTAAATCTTTAGAGGTTGTTGCTATTTTTAGTTGAATAAATAAATATTTAAATATTTTTTTCATTTTAATTCGAATGTGATAAGTATTGAGAGAGAGAACTCACATAAACAAAAGCTTTGAGGATCTTCAATAATATCTGAAAGTAGAATAGGGTCCTGAGACCAAGTAGTTTAAGAACCACTGCTCTAGAGTATAACACCACTCAGCTTTGTATCCAGCGTGCCTGGTATTAATAGATGGGTTGGTGATGAGTAACTGAATATTGCATATAGTGCCAAAAGCATCTTACACTATAATAGAAAATATCTTGATATGTAATATGTAAGGAATCAATTAAAATGCAATTTAATTTTTTCCTTATCATTATTTCTTGCTTCATAATGCCTATCTCCAAATGTGAGATAAGGAAAGGAACTGGTCATAATTAATCACATAATTAAATCACTCAAGAAGCATCTATTTGGAAAATACTATTTGCCAGGTACTGGCTTAGGTATTGGTGGTGAGGAGGGAGACAGAGAAATAGGTTATTTCTCTTAAAGTCCATTCTCTGACAGCTAAATCAAAGAATTTACTTGGTTGATTATTGAGTTATGGATTTTACAAAAAATTGGGATAAGATAATTTTAACATCTTTCGAAGGTTTTTTACAAATATTGGTTGACTATTTTTTTTTTTTTTTTTTTTTGTGGTACGCGGGCCTCTCACTATTGTGGCCTCTCCCGTTGAGGAGCACAGGCTCCGGACGCGCAGGCTCAGCGGCCATGGCTCACAGGCCTAGCCGCTCCGTGGCATGTGGGATCTTCCCGGACCAGGGCACGAACCCATGTCCCCTGCATCGGCAGCCGGACTCTCAACCACTGCGCCACCAGGGGAGCCCAGAATAGAAAATATTGATGGCATCTCACTATTGATAGCATCTTAGATTCAGTAAAATATAATAGCCCAGAAAAACTAAATAAAACTTGATTCTAGGGGGCGGGCTTCCCTGTTGGCGTAGTGGTTAAGAATCTGCCTGCCAATGCAGAGAATACGGGTTCGAGCCCTGGTCCGGGAAGATCCCACATGCCGCGGAGCAACTAAGCCCGTGCGCCACAACTACTGAGCCCACGTGCCGCAACTACTGAAGCTCTCGCCCCTAGAGCCAGTGCTCTGCAACAAGAGAAGTCACCACGGTGAGAAGTCTGCATTCGCTGCAACTAGAGAAAAGCCCGTGCGCAGCAACAACGACCAAAAAAGCAGCCAAAAATAAAATAAATAAATTAAAACAAAACAAAACAACTTGATTATATAGTTATATGGTGACATCATATTCAGGATAGTGGTCTCTAAGGCCTTGAATCGCCCCTATTTCCCTCTTCCATCTCCTTGGAAAGTAGTGGACTCATCTAATGAGCAAATAAGCTGGTTTGCTTCAAGGCAAGGTAAGCAAATTTGAATGCCACTATTTGATCCCTGTTAACTTTAGAGTTTGGTATAAAGTCTGCACAAGGGGAAAAAATCCAGCCCACAGCCCAAAGGGAAAAAATCCAGATGTTTAGTTAATTTATAAATAAGATTTGGTCCCAAGACAGAGATTTCTGAGTGTATCCTAATTTTTATATTTCAAAATATTAAACGTTTCCTCAGCTTACCCTTGAGTATATATACTTTTAAATGGAAATAGTAGCATGCGTGATTTTTTTTTTTGCATTACCTCTCTTTTCTGAAGTGCCAAGGAAAGTAAATGTGTGCAAAAACATTTATGCCCACATCACTATCTGTACAGTGGTTAAACAATCAAAAGCACTTCTGCAGAGGCACATATGAAAATAAAGAGCATTCCCACTTCCTCAGTCAAGACAGCCATGCTGTTCTGGCTGCGCATACGCATAATGGAAACAAAATTGCTTTAAATAATCAAAATACACAAAGGCACATTTTTCTGAGTGATTGGAAATAACCCTGACAAATGCTCACATTTGGTAAATTATGAGCTAGCCAAGTTACGTTTGCATAAACATAATAAAAACATTTTTTAAAAATTTAGTAAGCATATAAAGCAAGGTATTCTCTTGAAAATGAATTTCTTTGACAGATAAATCAACAACCATGCAGGGAAAGTTTCTGAAGGTGCCTCCCTGAGTATTTGAGAGAGAGGGGTGGGGGAGAGAGAGAGAGAGAGAGCTCCTGTGCGCGTCTGTGTATCCAGATACATATTTCGACGAATAACAATTGTGTAGAATTATAAAAGAGGCAGAGATATTCTTCCAACTAAAAATAAATGTAGAAAAATCTTAGACACATCAAATAGCTACTTGTATTTTTAAAAGAAGAACACAAACTATGTGCAATTGAATGCTATGTTAATACGGTACACAAATAATTAATATTCCCCAGACATAACTCTTTGGTAACACAGAGATTACCTATTAGGTAAACACATAATTATATTTTCTTCTAACAATCTAGATACTGCACCTCAGCGGCACACTTAAACAGGCATCAGTATGTAGTTGGAGAGGATCTGTGGGTGGCTCATTTAAAAAAAAGTATTTGAATAGGGCGAAAACTAATTTTCTATTCACAGGTAGTATGGCACTATTTTTTATCAGATTGCTTTGGGTAGGCCCGGAGCACTGAGCACTACAACATGTGGCTACATCAAAACAAAAGCCAAAGGAAGATGTACATTCATTTAGGATTTCCTAGATTGGCCTATTCCTTAAGCTAAGCATAATACGGTAGGGAGGCTGACTTTACTGAATTTGCTGCATGGATAACAAAGCTCTTCTGAGAATTCTGTAGCCTTTAGAAATTGCCAGTCGCTGAAGAACACACCCTTACATGAAAGAAATATTATCAAGGCCTTTTCAAATGTGCTTTCCACATAAGATAGAACATTTTCACACACATCCACGAAGGTAAACTGTGATCAAAAAGATGAAATAGGCCAAGGACAGTGGGTGGAGTGAAGGTGACTTTCTTAGGGGGAAATTCTTTTAATTCCTAAGTATGAATTGTAGGAAGAGCCTAATTGTCCTTTACAACCTTAGTCATCTTTGAACATCATCAACTTTTCTCCATTAACTGCCACCCACCTTCACTTGACAACGCGAAGTAAGAGCTTGAGAGAAACCAGAATTACAACAGGTCTCCAGTTGGGTAAAATGGTGTAGAAAACCAGGTTAAACTGGTGCTACTTGCCTCACTCTTGAAGTAGGCCTTCTTCCTTATCTTCTCTTCTTCTAATTTAAGGGTAAACTCCTAGAAAGCTTAATGCTTTGCTTTGTTCCAATATTCAAATACACTGGAGATATTTGGTAAGAACTTATCACCTAGTAATATGATTTCTCTTCCCATCATTTTAATGAAACCTCTCTCCTGAAGGTCATCAATGACTAATTAATTGTGACACCCAACATTCTCATAGTTCATCTTTCTTGTCTGTGTCTCTTGCTTGTCTCCTGACCAGCCCTTCTTCCAGAAACTCTCCACCCTTCCTCTCCGTGGACATCCCCAGTTTTCTTTTTAACTGTGTGACTACAACTTTTGTCTCCTTCCTCTTCACACTTTTCATATGTGTGATTTAAAAGTTTCTTCCTCAGCCCTCTTCTCTCCTTGTTCTCTCTCTTCCTTGACAATCTCATCTACTCTTTCCTGCAGATGACCCTCACAGCTCTCTCGGGCCCTGTCATCTCAGAGTGCCAGGTACAGGTTTCCACCTGCAGTCTTCTTTTCCACGATAGGCTCTGGCACCACGAAAAACTCATTACGTTCAAAGTGAATTCAGTGTCTTTTCTCTCACATTTCCGACTTCTCCTAATGCTCCCTATTTGCTTAATGTCATCACCAGGGTTTGAAGTCTCAAAGTCAAATACGACAACTTTCCTGTTTCCACAATAATTTGCAAAACCCTGTCAATATTTCCTCTTAGATATCGTTGCCATTTATATCCTCTTTTCCATGCCCTCTCTTCTATACACTATCCCAATAGTTTCCTCAGTGCTCTTCAGACTTTTCTGCATCCAAACCACTTTATATATTGCTGCCAGAAAAATCTTTTTAAGACACAGTTTTCTCATGTTTATGTGCATTTCCATACCTAAATTCATTTGCTTCAGGCATTTGCTTTGGCAGTATTTTTCTTTTCCTACAGAAGAAATCTCTCTCTTCTTGGTGCCTCTATGTCATCAAGTATTCTAGTCAAACAGGTTTGTGTTCCCATTTAAAAGTGAGCTCCATAAGTAAAGTGTCTTGCAAGTTTATCCTCAAATCCCCTACATACACTGCAGTGACTGACATAAAGTAGACTCTCAAGAAATCTTTGATTTAAGTTGGCTTGAGTATTATTCCTTTGTTTAAAAACTTTCCACATTCCCTATTTTTATGTGCTACAAACTCTTTTACCTGGTAAACAGGATCTTTAGATTTGGGATCTGGTAAACATTGGGAGGAGGATAAGCGAGACCCAAACAAAAAGGAAACTGAGAGGGCTTCCCTGGTGGCGCAGTGGTTAAGAATCCGCCTGCCAATGCAGGGGGCACGGGTTCGAGCCCTGGTCCGGGAAGATCTCACATGCCGTGGAGCAACAAAGCCCAGGCGCCACAACTACTGAAGCCTGTGCTCCACAGCTACTGAAGCCCGTGCGCCTAAAGCCCATGCTCCACAACAAGAGAAGTCACCGCACTGAGAAGCCCACGCACTGCAACAAAGAGTAGCCCCCGCTGGCAGCAACTAGAGAAAGCCCACGACAGCAACGAAGACCTAACGCAGCCAAAAATAAATCAGATGAAATAAATAAATTTAAAATATAATAAAAATAAAAAACATTAAAAAAAAGGAAACTGAGAGAAGCAACTGGAAGCAAGTGGTAGAGTGGAAGCATTCTGAGACAATCTTTGTATTGTCCTTTTGCCTACTGACTGTCACCTGGTCCTTGGGATCCCTGACATACTACAACCACTGATCTCTCTAGGAATCTCAGAATGCACAGTGCCCCTGTTATACCACACCCGGGCCTGCTGCTTCCAGGCATTGCCCTGTGTCCAGTGGCAGCCACTCAGTGACTGATGTGGTCCTGTCTTCTGGTAGGAAAACTGAAATAGCCAGCTAAGCCCAAGAATACATCCGTCCTAAAATGCTAATGGTAATTCCAGACATATTAAGCAGAGACTTAGACCTTTGGGACCTTCTCTTTCTTTGCCAAGTGATACATGGGAACTATGCTTATTTATTTATTTACTTATTTATTATAAATTTATTTATTTTATTTTTGGCTGTGTTGGGTCTTCTTTGCTGCACGTGGGCTTTCTCTAATTGTGGCAAGCAAGGGCTAATCTTCGTTGCATTGTGCAGGCTTCTCGTTGTGGTGGCTTCTCTTGTTGAAGAGCATAGGCTCTAGATGCATGGGCTTCAGTAGTTGTGGCTCACAGGCTCTAGAGCGCAGGCTCAGTAGTTGTGGTGCAGGGGCTTATTTGCTCCGCGGCATGTGGGATCTTCCCGGACCAGGACTCGAACCCATGTCCCCTGCATTGGCAGGCGTATTTTTAACCACTGTGCCACCAGGGAAGCCCGGGAACTGTATTTAACACTGGTTTTCAGGCAATGCTGCCCAGGTTTTGGTGCCTAATACAGGGAGTATGAGCTAACAGGAATCTGGGTTATGTAGGGGGAAAGTGCTGTGATAAAGGGAAACCTAGGCAGCTCCATACAGCTTTCTCCACTGTTGAATAAATACATTTACAAGGCCATAGGTGAGCAGAAGGAAGGAGAAGCCCAGGGGGATAGTTTTCCCCAAAGACTAAGCTCTTTTGTGCATTGTCTCCTTTACTTCAATGTGCAGATGTCTTCCCCACAGTTCCTTTCTCAGTGGAGAATGGAAGAGCACTAAACTGTAAACAACTACTTTAGGTGTACTGATATTGAAGAATGTAAAGTTATAGATTGTTTCTCAATTACAAATCGAGTCCCATTACTCACTTTACCTTGACACAAGTTAGTGTCAAAGTGAAGCTTTTACAATGACAATTTTCCATTTCTCCATTGTCCCACATTTCTTTACCTAATATTGTAAATTATTTTTGCTCCACCGTTTTTTTTTTTTTAGTAAGAAAATAAAGTCATTTTTATCTCCATGTCATATCCACCCTTTCCTATACCCTCCCAGGGAATGATTTCACCAACATCCTCACTAGAATTGAGGGCATCCAACATATACTCTCATAACTTTCCTCACATCTCCCTCGGATTTTCTCTGCCACCAGCCCCTTTTCCTCTCCTTTCTTGGAGTAATATTTTTTAAATCTCTAAAGCTAACACAGCTACCTGTACTCTCCCCAACTACTGCCCCATTAAGGACACATTTCCGCTTAAACCCCCAACTGCTCAGCTTCACTAGTTTTTTTCTTTCCTACAAACATGGTTAAATCTCCACTTTTGCTTCACTTCTTCCCCTTCACTTTATGAATAGAGATTCCACACATTTCCTATTTCCAATTATTCACACTTTCATTTTTCTCACGCCCTTGAAATATGTATCCAGCACCCACAAATCTGTGGAAACAGTTCCTGTTGACCATATCCTTGCTGAATCAGTAGCTGCTGTCAGCTGGTCTATAAGCCTCTGTAACAATCAGCACAGCTGACCAATCAGCGGTGGTGTGTTGTGCTTCCACACTGGGTTACAAACTTTCTTCATGTCTGTGGCTAGAGCTTCCGCAGGATTCCTGAACACTTTCTCTCTCCAGATGAAATCCTCTTCTTTCCTCTCTACACATTTATTCTCCTTCCTTCCTATCCTGGAACTGTTTCATGAAATTATTTGCATCATCCACGAAAATAGGTCATTTCATATATCACCACATCCTCACACTAGAAGCTTCCTATAGACAAAATCTTCTAAGACTTTTTGCTCTCCTGCCAAAGCTACTAATATATCCACATACCAAATATTTTTAAATATTTTGGTCTCAGGCAAGTGGAATTTTCTTAATACACACATATTTTGTGAATTTATTTTTGGTTTATTTTTGTTTCTGCTTTCTGACCATGGGTATCTGCTCATGACAGAACCAAGAGGAAAAGTTGTTTAAGCTCAGGGTACTTGGAACTCATAGCCCCTGAAAACCACAGTTTTCACATTACTGTGTTTTACATCATGAAGATACCCTTGAGTTCTTTCACTATCCTGGATTTTCTCCTTCCTTCTTGCATATTTTTAGTAACTATGGTGAGAGAGTTAAGACCACTCTGAAAGTGAAGTGGGAGCCTAGGTGGTGTGTATGAGTGTTTTTACTGTCACTTTCCCCTTTGTACATAGACATATCCCATATCTGTAGGAAGTTTTGGCAGTGGAACACTTGAACAGACATCTAAGGAAGGAAAGTTCATGCTCTCTAGTCGGTGTTCCTGAACTGATCGAGAATACTTAGGTAGATAACTGCTTACTTTTGGTCAGACCAAATGGCATCAAATATCTGTCCTATATCATCTACATGGTGTGTCCAGCTTTTCTCCTTGAGAAATTATAGATTTAGGCTTTCAGAGAAGGGTATTGACAGCCTTCCTCTTCAATCTATTCTTTTCTTTTTTTTTTTTTTCATGTTTTTTACATCTTTACTGGAGTATAATTGCTTTACAATGGTGTGTCAGTTTCTGTTTTTATAACAAAGTGAATCAGTTATACATATACATATGTTCCCATATATCCTCCCTCTTGCGTCTCCCTCCCTCCCACCCTCCCTATCCCACCCCTCTAAGTGGTCACAAAGCACCGAGCTGATCTTCCCGTGCTATGCGGCTGCTTCCCACTAGGTATCTATTTTACATTTGGTAGTGTACATATGTCCATACCACTCTCTCACTTTGTCACAGCTTACCCTTGCCTCTCCCCATATCCTCAAGTCCATTCTCTAGTAGGTCTGTGTCTTTATTCCTGTCTTACCCCTAGGTTTTCATGATTTTTTTTTCTTTTCTTAAATTCCATATATATGTGTTAGCATATAGTATTTGTCTTTCTCTTTCTGACTTACTTCACTCTGTATGACAGACTCTAGGTCCATCCACCTCATTACAAATAGCTCAATTTCGTTTCTTTTTATGGCTGAGTAATATTCCATTGCATATATGTGCTACATCTTCTTTATCCGTTCATCCGATGATGGACACTTAGGTTGTTTCCATCTCCGGGCTATTGTAAATAGAGCTGCAATGAACATTTTGGTACATGACTCGTTTTGAATTATGGTTTTCTCAGGGTATATGCCCAGTAGTGAGATTGCTGCGTCATATGGTAGTTCTATTTGTAGATTTTTAAGGAACCTCCATACTGTTCTCCATAGTGGCTGTACCAATTCACATTCCCACCAGCAGTGGAAGAGTGTTCCCTTTTCTCCACACCCTCTCCAGCATTTATTGTTTCTAGATTTTTTGATGATGGCCATTCTGACAGGTGTGAGATGATGTCTCATTGTAGTTTTTTTTTTTTTTTTTTTTTTTGCGGTACGCGGACCTCTCACTGCTGGGACCTCTCCCGCTGCGGAGCACAGGCTCCGAACGCGCAGGCCATGGCTCACGGGCCCAGCCGCTCCGCAGCATGTGGGATCTTCCTGGACCGGGGCACGAACCCGTGTCCCCTGCATCGGCAGGCGAACTCTCAACCCCTGCGCCACCAGGGAAGCCCCTCATTGTAGTTTTGATTTGCATTTCTCTAATGATTAATGATGTTGAGCATTCTTTCATGTGTTTGTTGGTAATCTGCATATCTTCTTTGGCGATGTGTCTATTTAGGTCTTCTGCCCATTTTTGAATTGGGCTGTTTTTTTTTTTTTTATTGAGCTGCATGAGCTGCTTATAAATTTTGGAGATTAATCCTTTGTTAGTTGCTTCGTTTGAAAATATTTTCTCCCATTCTGAGGGTTGTCTTTTGGTCTTGTTTATGGTTTCCTTTGCTGTGCAAAAGCTTTGAAATTTCATTAGGTCCCATTCGTTTATTTTTGTTTTTATTTCCATTTCTCTAGGAAGTGGGTCAAAAAGGATCTTGCTGTGATTTATGTCATGGAGTGTTCTGCCTATATTTTCCTCTAAGAGTTTGATAGTTTCTGGCCTTATATTTAGGTCTTTAATACATTTTGAGCTTATTTTTGTGTGTGGTGTTAGGGAGTGATCTAATCTCATACTTTTACATGTACCTGTCCAGTTTTCCCAGCACCACTTATTGAAGAGGCTGTCCTTTCTCCACTGTACATTCCTGCCTCCCTTAGCAAAGATAAGGTGACCATATGTGCATGGGTTTATCTCTGGGCTTTCTATCCTGTTGCATTGATCTATATTTCTGTTTTTGTGCCAGTACCATACTGTCTTGATTATTGTAGCTTTGCAGTATAGTCTGAAGCCAGGGAGCCTGATTCCTCCAGCTCCATTTTTCGTTCTCAAGATTGCTTTGGCTATTTGGGTTCTTTTGTGTTTCCATACAAATTGTGAACTTTTTTGTTCTAGTTCCGTGAAAAATACCAGTGGTAGTTTGATAGGGATTGCATTGAATCTGTAGATTGCTTTGGGTAGTAGAGTCATTTTCACAATGTTGATTCTTCCAATCCAAGAACATGGTATATCTCTCCATCTATTTGTATCATCTTTAATTTCTTTCATCAGTGTCTTATAATTTTCTGCATACAGGTCTTTTGTCTCCTTAGGTAGGTTTATTCCTAGATATTTTATTCTTTTTGTTGCAATGGTAAATGGGAGTGTTTTCTTGATTTCACTTTCAGATTTTTCATCATTAGTGTATAGGAATGCCAGAGATTTCTGTGCATTAATTTTGTATCCTGCTACTTTACTAAATTCATTGTTAGCTGTAGTACTTTTCTGGTAGCATCTTTAGGATTCTCTATGTATAGGATCATGTCATCTGCAAACAGTGACAGCTTTACTTCTTCTTTTCTGATTTGGATTCCTTGTATTTCCTTTTCTTCTCTGATTGCTGTGGCTAAAACTTCCAAAACTATGTTGAATAAGAGTGGTGAGAGTGGACAACTTTGTCTTGTTCCTGATCTTAGTGGAAATGCTTTCAGTTTTTCACCATTGAGGATGATGTTGGCTGTGGGCTTGTCATATATGGCCTTTATTATGTTGAGGAAAGTTCCCTCTATGCCTACTTTCTGGAGAGTTTTTATCATAAATGGGTGTTGAATTTTGTCAAAAGCTTTCTCTGCATCTATTGAGATGATCATGTGGTTTTTCTCCTTCAATTTGTTAATATGGTGCATCACATTGATTGATTTGTGTATATTGAACAATCCTTGCATTCCTGGAAGGAACCCCACTTGATCATGGTGTATGATCCTTTTAATGTGCTGTTGGATTCTGTTTGCTAGTATTTTGTTGAGGATTTTTGCAACTATGTTCATCAGTGATATTGGCCTGCAGTTTGCTTTCTTTGTGACATCCTTGTCTGCTTTTGGTATCAGGGTGATGGTGGCCTCGTAGAATGAGTTTGGGAGTGTTCCTCCCTCTGCTATATTTTGGAAGAGTTTGAGAAGGATAGGTGTTAGCTCTTCTCTAAATGTTTGATAGAAATCGCCTGTGAAGCCATCTGGTCCTGGGCTTTTGTTTGTTGGAAGATTTTTAATCACAGTTTCAATTTCAGTGCTTGTGATTGGTGTGTTCATATTATCTTTTTCTTCCTGGTTCAGTCTCAGAACATTGTGCATTTCTAAGAATTTGTCCATTTCTTCCAGGTTGTCCATTTTATTGGCATAGATTTGCTTGTAGTAATCTCTCATGATCTTTTGTATTTCTGCAGTGTCAGTTGTTACTTCTCTTTTTTCATTTTTAATTCTATAGATTTGAGTGTTCTCCCTTTTTTTCTTGATGAGTCTGGCTAATGGTTTATCAATTTTGTTTATCTTTTCAAAGAACCAGCTTTTAGTTTTATTGATCTTTGTTATTGTTTCCTTCATTTCTTTTTCATTTATTTCTGATCTGATCTTTATGATTTCTTTCCTTCTCCTAACTTTGGG
This sequence comes from Grampus griseus, assembly GCF_964374135.1. Lineage (NCBI taxonomy): Eukaryota > Metazoa > Chordata > Mammalia > Artiodactyla > Delphinidae > Grampus > Grampus griseus. The sequence goes on from NC_139017.1 coordinate 112,206,161, forward strand.
TTTTTTTGTTCTTCTTTCTCTAATTGCTTTAGGTGCAAGGTTAGGTTCTTTATTCGAGATGTTTCCTGTTTCTTAAGGTAGGATTATATTGCTATAAACTTCCCTCTTAGAACTGCTTTTGCTGCATCCCATAGGTTTTGGGTCATCATGTCTCCATTTTCATTTGTTTCTAGGTATTTTTTGATTTCCTCTTTGATTTCTTCAGGGACCACTTCGTTATTAAGTAGTGTATTGTTTAGCCTCCATGTGTTTGTATTTTTTACAGATCTTTTCCTGTAATTGATATCTAGTCTCATAGCATTGTGGTAGGAAAAGTTACTTGATACAATATCAATTTTCTTAAATTTACCAAGGCTTGATTTGTGACCCAAGATATGATCTATCCTGGAGAATATTCCATGTGCACTTGAGAAAAATGTGTATTCTGTTGTTTTTGGATGGAATGTCCTATAAATATCAATTAAGTCCATCTTGTTTAATGTATCATTTAAAGCTTGTGTTTCCCTATTTATTTTCATTTTGGATGATCTGTCCATTGGTGAAAGTGGGGTGTTATAGTCCCCTACTATGAATGTGGTACTGTCGATTTCCCCTTTTATGGCTTTAGTATTTGCCTGATATATTGAGGTGCTCCTATGTTGTGTGCATAAATATTTACAATTGTTATGTCTTCTTCTTGGATTGATTCCTTGATCATGATGTAGTGTCCTTCTTTATCTCCTGTAACAGTCTGTATTTTAAAGTCTATTTTGTCTGATATGAGAATTGCTACTCCAGCTTTCTTTTGGTTTCCAATTGTATGGAATATCTTTTTCCATCCCCTCACTTTCAGTCTGTATGTGTCCCTAGGTCTGAAGTGGGTCTCTGTAGACAGCATATATATGGGTCTTGTTTTTGTATCCATTCAGCCAGTCTGTGTCTTTTGGTGGGAGCATTTAATCCATTTACATTTAAGGTAATTATCAATATGTATGTTCCTATTCCCATTTTCTTAATTGTTTTGGGTTTGTTATTGGAGGTCTTTTCCTTCTCTTGTGTTTCTTGCCTAGTGAAGTTCCTTTAGCATTTGTTGTAAAGCTGGTTTGGTGGTGCTGAACTCTCTCAGCTTTTACTTGTCTGTAAAAGTTTTAATTTCTCCATCAAATCTGAATGAGATCCTTGCTGGGTAGAGTAATCTTGGTTGTAGGTTTCTCTCCTTCATCACTTTAAATATGTCCTGCCAGTCCCTTTTGGCTTGCAGTTTCTGCTGAAAGATCAGCTGTTAACCTTATGGGGATCCTTTATGTGTTATTTGTTGTTTTTCCCTTGCTGCTTTTAATATGTTTTCTTTGTATTTAATTTTTGACAGCTTGATTAATATGTGTCTTGGCATGTTTTTGCTTGGATTTATCCTGTATGGGACTCTATGTGCTTCCTGGACTTGATTAACTATTTCCTTTCCCATATTAGGGAAGTTTTCAACTATAATCTCTTCAAATATTTTCTCAGTCACTTTCTTTTTTCTCTTCTTCTTCTGGAACCCCTATAATTTGAATGTTGGTGCGTTTAATGTTGTACCAGAGGTCTCTGAGATTGTCCTCAGTTCTTTTCATTCTTTTTTCTTTATTCTGCTCTGCAGTAGTTATTTCCACTCTTTTATCTTCCAGGTCACTTATCCGTTCTTCTGCCTCAGTTATTCTGCTATTCATCCCATCTAGAGTATTTTTAATTTCATTTATTGTGCTGTTCATCATTGCTTGTTTCATCTTTAGTTCTTGTAGGTCCTTGCTAAATGTTTCTTGCATTTTCTCCATTCTATTTCCAAGCTTTTGGATCATCTTTACTATCATTATTCTGAATTCTTTTTCAGGTAGACTGCCTATTTCCTCTTCATTTGTTAGGTCTGGTGGGTTTTTATCTTGCTCCTTCATCTGCTGTGTGTTTTCCTGTCTTCTCATTTTGCTTATTTTACTGTGTTTGGGGTCTCCTTTTTGCAGGCTGCAGGTTCATAGTGCCCGTTGTTTTTGGTATCTGTCCCAAGTGGCTAAAGTTGGTTCAGTGGGTTGTGTAGGCTTCCTGGTGGAGGGGACTAGTGCCTATGTTCTGGTGGATGAGGCTGGATCTTGTCTTTCTGGTGGGCAGGTCCACGTCTGTTGGTGTGTTTTGGGGTGTCTGTGGACTTATTATGATTTTAGGCAGACTCTCTGCTAATGGGTGGGGGTGTGTTCCTCTCTTGTTAGTTGTTTGGCATAGCGTGTCCAGCACTGTAGCTTGCTGGCCATTGAGTGAAGCTGGGTGCTGGTGTTGAGATGGAGATCTCTGGGAGAGTTTCGCTGTTTGATATTATGTGGAGCTGGGAGGTCTCTTGTGGACCAGTGTCCTGAAGTTGGCTCTCCCACCTCAGAGGCACAGCACTGACTCCTGGCTGCAGCACCAAGAGTCTTTCATTCACATGGCTCAGAATAAAAGGGAGAAAAAGTAGAAAGTAAGAAAGAAAGAAAGAAAGAGGATAAAATAAAATAAAGTAAGATAAAATAAAGTTATTAAAATAAAAAATTATTAAGAAAAAAAAATTTAAGGAAAAAACAAGCAAACAAACAAACAAAAAAACGGACATATAGAACCCTAGGACAAATGGTGAAAGCAAAGCTATACAGACAAAATCTCACACAGAATCATACGCATACACACTCACAAGAAGAGGAAAAGGGGAAAAAAATCATAAGTCTTGCTCTCAAAGTCCACCTCCTCAATTTGGGATGATTCGTTGTCTATTCAGTTATTCCACAGATGCAGGGCACATCAAGTTGATTGTGGAGCTTTAATCCGCTGCTTCTGAGGCTGCTGGGAGAGATTTCCCTTTCTCTTCTTTGTTCGCACAGCTCCCGGGGCTCAGCTTTGGATTTGGCCCCGCCTCTGCGTGTAGGTCACCGGAGGGCGTCTGTTCTTCGCTCAGACAGGACGCGGTTAAAGGAGCCGCTGCTTCGGGGGCTCTGGCTAACTCAGGCCAGGAGGGGGGCCGGGGGGGGGGGGGACGTTGCACCAGGCTGAGGCGCGCTGTACGTTCTCCCGGGAAAGTTGTCCCTGGATCACGGGACCCTGGCAGTGGCGGGCTGCACAGCCTACCCGGAAGGGGGGTGTGGATAGTGACCTGTGCTCTCACACAGGCTTCTTGGTGGCGGCAGCAGCCTTAGCATCTCATGCCTGTCTCTGGGGTCCGCGGTTTTAGCCGCGGCTCGCGCCCGTTTCTGGAGCTCCTTTAAGCAGCGCTCTGAATCCCCTCTCCTCGCGCACCAGTAAACAAAGAGGGAAGAAAAAATCTCTTGCTTCTTCGGCAGGTCCAGACTTTTCCCCGGACTCCCTCCCGGCTAGCCGTGGTGCACTAACTCCCAGCAGGCTGTGTTCACGCCACCAACCCCTTCAAACTATTCTTATAAAACTTTGGAGCTTGCTTGATAGACTGTTTCACATATCCTTTACAGTGTCCATTTGGCCCTGGGGGTGGAAGCAGCTCCTTTCATCTTACACAAGAATGGGGTTGAAGAAATGTCTGAGAGGGAATTAGTCTCCCAGAAAGTCCAGGAGAACTGTGTGTGTGGAAGGCCATACATAGATTCAAGTTTCTGCAAGTGGGCTTCTCCAAGGTGATCATTGCTAATGGCATATATTTCCCAGGGAAACCGAGTTAGGTTCCTTCATTCAACCCCTGAGAGAAAGGAGATGGCAAATGCAGGGTCTGTTGTATACCTTGCTTACTATTGTATATCCTCTGCTTTGCAGCATCTGACAAATAATAGGTGCTCCACAAATATTTGTACAATAGAATTGAAATGTATTAAAATGTATTAAATGCATTGGCAAGGAAATAGTAGCATTGGTAGTAGTAATAGCAGATTTGGGGGACTTAGGTAAATTCCTTATATTCTTGTACCACTTTCTGAAGAAAGTATCAGATATTTTCTTCTGGTTATGATTAAGGAAGATTTTTTTCCCTAGGGTATTGTGAAAGAAGCTGGGAATTTGGTTGAAGCTGATCTCTGCTAAGAGATTCAGGGGTCAGAATGGAAAATCTCACCTCAGTACATTTTAGGATTAGGTGCTTTCTCAAATAAATCAATCCTTTCCCTGAAGCCTCTGGCCACTGATGCTGGACACAAGATACTAGATTTGATACACAAGTAGGCAATTCAACTGTGACCATTGCTTTATTCCTCCTTGGAATTTACATATAAATTTAACTTTTTAAAATATAGTTTCACCAATTATGAAAAAATGGCTATTTTGGATAATTACATGAAATGTCAAATAGAAATATTCTATAACTGGTAACGTTACTGACGTCAAATTGGCGTTATTGCAATGTTTCGTGTACCCTCGACAGTTTTTTAAAAGCCCAAAACATTTTATTTTAATCAGGAAGAAAACAAGGTATGTCACAGATAAAAATAATGCACATATTTTTGTGCTTATTATTTAAAGAAAGGAGAAACATCTGAAATCTGTTTGCTAACTACAGTATAATACAAATTAGCCTGCAGGCACTGTGTGTGCTGTATTCTGTCTGCTTGCCAGCCCCGCTTAGTCCCAACGTATTAATGAGCAAGTACAAGTATTTGAACAATCAGCATTTCCGCATTTGCATGCAAACTCTCATGCTGTGTAATTATACACAGAGCTGGCACTCAAATTAATTAAAGCTGATTTCTCTGTGACTGCAAACTGGTCATATCCTCAGCTTCGCCTTCTTATGAAGTTATCACTCTACATTCAACATGACACTTCTGTCCCTGGCATTCTTAGTAATGCTAATATTCGACAATTGTGAATCCAGAAATATTTTAGATTGCAGCTGACAATGGCTATGTGTTCTTGTGCTTTTCCTCTCCTCCCTATTTTCCCCTTTCTGGTATAAAGATAAAAAATAGCTCTTGAATGCCTGCTTTGTAATTATCTCAAATAATAATGCAAACAAATTATATATATTGTTTCAGCTCATTTCCTCCCCTCTTTTATGATTCCACCCACTTGATTAGCACTTACAAACAATTCATCAAGCTTTAAAAAAAACTGTTTATTTGATACTAGCAAACAATTAGTTTTGATGGTTTTGGTCTTAATTCTGAAAAGGCTTTAACAAATGCTGTTTTATTTTAATAGATAAGGATCTCATAATTCAGGATCAGGGAGATTAGGAGAGAAGGAAGCAGCAATGACTACTAGATTTGATTAAGACTTTTTCAATCCTCATCAAACAGAGACCATTATTTGCCAAAGAGATCCGTAAATGTTAACTTCTAGAGCAGAAGACTTTCCTTAGCTTTTCCACGGTAAAGTCATCTCCTTTTGGTTTCTCAGTTCCTCCGAAGTTACTCTTTCTGTGACAATTTCTTTGAAGAGACATCCTTAGAGCAATTAAGATAACATCACGATTCTGTTTCATAAATTTAAATCTCCAAATACAGGTGGCTACTAAAACCGTCTTCATGTAGGGCCCTGGGAGATGATCTGCTTTGACACATTGTTCTGAAATCACTTCTTACCACTCAACCGCAGTTCACCATCACCCCATTTCTCTGTATCCCATCAACCAGAAACAACACAGACAGCTATTGCAGGGGCTGGATGTCTCTTTTCAGAGCAGGCACCAAACAATTCTATCCCTCAAGTTCAAGATCCTGAAATATACTGCCAAGAAGATTGCCTCAGCAGTCTACATTTGAGAGGGAAGACTGAGTAGGGAATCGCCTTATAATCTATCTCTAGTCATCACAAGAGATATAATTGCCCTTACCTTATCGGTAGTACTTCTGGGTCCACACAGAACATCAGTTAGCAAACTCCCTTCAAATTCCAATTGTCATACAATGAGAAAAGAGTATCTTTCCCGGAGAGGCTCTGGGGAGATCACAGTCACAACACTATTATCGTGATCCGAAGTCTGCCCTTCTGTCTTGTCATGAATTTCCTATGCAGACAGGTGTCATACTGGCATGAATTTTGTTGCCAAGTACACTTTAAGAGTGGGTGTGGCTGTGATCATGTAGCCAGTTCCACCAGTCTCTAAACCCTCACAACTTTCATTGCTTTCGATATTTCACTCAAGTACCCAGTGACTTCATGGGTTACCCACGCACTGGACCCGACTAATAGAGGTGTGGGAACAGTATCGAGTTAAGCAGCACGGTCATCGTAGTACACAATGCTCATTGCTACTGGCAAATACCTGTTTGCTGACTCAGGATTGGACTGCACTGAGCAGGACCAGGCAGTTCTACTGCTTTCTGTTTGCTTCCTTTTTAGAAACTATCCTCTTCTAATTAACCATTCAGCAAAAATAGATTCTTTGTGATATTCATTCCTTAAAAATATAGCTTTTTTAAGCATAGAGAATTACTATATTTTAACCTTTTTAAAAACAAGCACTCTCAAAACAAAAGACAAAGAAAATTGGAATTCCCCAAATAATTAAAACAAACATCACTGCATATGTTGTACATTTTGCTCTTAAATTTTCTGATAGCAAATCAAATAGTTATGCTTCTTTTACTTTTTCTTAAAAGAAAAGGATATCCAATAAAGATGTTAAAAAAAAAAGAAAAGGATAATAGGAGAAATGTTCTGTAAACATCTTAGGAAAAGGGAAGCTTTTCCTCTTTACAGAGTAGTAGAATAGCTGGTACTCAATGATTTTTTAATTGATGGTAGTATTAAAAAAAAGTTGATTGGCTACATATTTTTTTATAGGAATAGGCATAAATGAAATTCAGGTATGGAAATAGCAAGACAGGATTTTAGAAACCAGCCAAAATTTTATGTTTTATTAATCATTGTAAGTATAACATGATCAGAACAAAGTCTAGAAAATATGGGTCTCAATATGTATAAATGGTATGTCTTTGACTTACAATTTCTACCCACTTTATCAATGTCCTCTGGAAGTGGTAGAATATTAATTTTCTCAGACCCTTTAATTCCTCAATGACATTTAAATCAAGCGAACTGTTTTGCTTTTTTTTTTTTTGGATTGATTTATTCTCAAATATCAAAGTTTGGTCCAAAATCCTACCCAAAGCAGGGTCCTATATAATACTGTTTTTCTTCAACTTGCCCACCATCTAGCATAAAATTGATGTGTAGTGATATGCAATAAATTTTTGCGAAGTAAATGTTTAGCTGTACATTTTAACTGTGATGTGGATATTGTAAATGATATAAATCAACTAACCTGCAAACTCTTGAAGCCTTCCTTTCTGAACAGGGCTTATACAGGTTTGCACATAAATGTGAATGGTAATCATTTGTTAAATAAATTGAAATTAAATAACTTTGAAGAGAATATATTACTAAGTCTAAGACAATCCATTCTCATTTTAAATAGAGATCTTCCTTATATTTGACCAACATCTTCCTGAATTGTCCATTCTTTGGTATGATTTTTTTCTGAAGCTTCATGAAGTTTTGAGGATAAATTTAATCCTTATTCCACATGAAAGTTATTCAACTATTTGAAAAATGACTATCCTTTTTCCCTAAGTCTACTCTTTTTTCAACTTGAACATTCCTTTAATCATTCTAATATGAGATGGCTTTTAAGGCCTCTCCCCATACTGGATAGATTCCAGTTTGTCCACGTCTCTTCGAAATGTGGCATCAGAACTGAATGCATTGCTTGAGATGTGGTCTAATTATGCAAAGTAAATGGGTATGGATGCCTGCCTTGTTCTGGACTCTATTTCTAACAATTTAGAATTTTCTGAAGGCAGGAAACATACTCTGAGGAGGGGTTAGTATCATTATCATATTTTTAGTTGCTGAACTTTTATGAAACTAAAATGTCAAATTTTTTCATACCAAATTCTGTCTAATCAAATCTCTTGCAACTTCTTCTTGTTGCAATTGATATTTTGGATTGAAATCATGGACTTTCTATCCATCCATGTTAGAGCTTATCTTTGGTATTGGCCCATTGTTCTAATTATTTGTGGCAGTTTTGAATCTTGATTTTGCTATCCAGTGTCTTGGTTGCTATATTTCATTTTGTGCCATTCTTTAAAAGACGTCTGAGTGGCTACTGTGGGTCAGGCACTAAATCAGGCAGTGAGGATACCAAAAGCAAGAAGACATGGTCATTTTCCCAAAAAAGCCCATAGCATAGCAAGGAGACTGCCAAAATTATTATTATTATTTCTTCAAATCACTGGCGAAAAAAAAAAGTGCTAGTGTACCTCTCAGAGATCTCTCTTCAGATTGAAAACCAATCAGCCTTAGCTAGTGAGAATAAAGTATAACACCTATCATTTTTATTGAGCACTTATTTAAGTATAGGTAAAAAGCACCTCAGGTACATTATGCCATTTAAGAAGCACAATGTCTTTGTGATATAGATAGTTGTTAAGCCCTTGTTACAGTTGAAGGGATTAAGGTTCAGGAGTTTATGCAAGTTGCACAAATTTACATAGCTGATAAGTTGCAGGGCTTCAATCTGAACCACCAAAGCTGTGTGACTCTAAAGTTCATACTTAGATACTCAAAAGAGGTAATTCTGCCATTTTTTAAAACTTCCTAACCATATTATAAACTAGCTCTAACTTATCTACTAAGAATGTATGAGTACTTTGATTAAAAGACTTACCAAATTTAAACTCTCTTTTGAAGAGTAAAAGTAAATTAGTGTACTTGGGGTTGCTGTGTTCTTAGCGAACCCATACTAATTCTTAATAGTCATTGCCATCTTCTCAAAATGCTCACTTTTACTTTAATAATCCTGTCTAAATTTCGCTAGGGACTCAGGTTAAACTCACTCATTTGCAGTTCACAGAATCTTTCTTTCTTTCCTAATAAAATCAGGTCAGCGTCGACTCATGTCCAGTTTGCTTAATTCTGCCCCATTCTCTGTGATACCGCAAAAATAATTGGCGTAGGTTCCATGAATACATCTGAAGTTCTTTCTTTCCTGAGGACACTAGGGCATATTTATGTAGCTCTCAGCTTCACCTTCTTGGGGTTCGCTTCTTGTAATGGGACTTATTGGAAGTAAAGTGAAGATTGACTTGTTCTGCACAAAGTCTTACACTTAAGACACACTTCAAAAGGATTTGCTGAAAAAAATCTACATAATGGAGAGGGGAAAAAAGCTCCACAAACCTGTTTTATGAAAAAGAAAAAAGACCACTATTTTTTGCCTTCTCAGGCGGAGCAATTCTTATATCACACACGAATGGTTCTTTTGTTAGGGAAAACAACTAGGCAAAACTGGACAAGGCATTCAAGTGGAGAAAGTCAAGTCTTTTTGGGCATAGCCCGATGGGCATCACTGGATAAAGACACAGCTAAATTTCTGTATAATGAATTATAAACAATTTGTCAGTCTGAGAAACAAGACTTGGCCGTGGGAAGAAGGGGAAGAGATATGAAAAGTGTAGTGGTGTGAGATGTTGCCCAAGAACATGGCAGAAAGCCCAGAGCACAACACAGGACTACAGCCAGGGAGAAATTCTGAAGCTGCTTACACTCAAATCTCAAAATATCGCTGCCCCGGCACTGTGCTAACCCAAGAGGCGACACTGGAACGATAATACAGAACAAGGTCCTTTTCTTCAAGATGGAAATACAGTGAATGATCTCAATTTTGTAAAATGAAAAATATTTTTAGAAGAGGAAATAGCTTCTGGGTTTTTTCTTTTTTTGAGCACTTTTATTAATTCAGTTTGAGTGGGTATTAGAAAATACTAAAGCCTTTATCTTATAATTTTCTATTAATATGACTTTTTCCTAAGTGTACTTTTATTATAGTATATTTTTAAGAGCAGTATTAATTCTTTTACAGAATAGTATATATTTTTATTACATAGAGAGGCCAAAGATTATTTCTGGTAGATAAGGGTAGAAGAAAGGAAGGTATGCGATCAAGAGAATGTAGAGTCCCCCAGATGTGAAAGATTTTTGAAAATGTTATTCCATTCTACCTAGAAAAGACTAAAGTATCAGTTTTATATGAATTTCATAGAAATAACCAAACAATTAGCAGGAAATAAAGACTTCCTGAGAAAATTTTTTTTTCCAGAAGAACATTGAGATATTAACTCAATATTTCTAAAATATTTTAATAAAATAAATATATGTTAATAAAAATAATAAATTCTGATGGATAAAATATAGATTATATTAAAAGAGATACACATATATGTGTGTGTATGTAACAGAAAATTTAACATTCACAATTTTAATCACTGTTCGACTGTATAGCTCAGGGAACTCTACTCAGTGCTCTGTGGTGACCTAAATGGGAAGGCAATCCAAAAAAGAGGGGATATATGTATACGTACAGCTGATTCACTTTGCTGTACAGTAGAAACTAACACAACATTGGAAAGCAACTATACTCCAATAAAAATTAATTTATAAAAAATCACTGTTCGAAGGTAAAAATTTGTTGCTGAGAATGGTTCTCTTTGGTAATATGCAGTATTGGAAGCATCAGCACAGTAGTATTATGCTAATGCATTACGGCTGGAAGATGAACCTCACTGAAAAATTTAAGAAACTGAATACTGAACAGTTAGTTGCAGAAGGGCAATTACGGGACCGAATCTGGTTTCATTATCTAAGATGAGTGAGAATAAAATGCAAAACTGAAACATAAATGATGCAGTGTATATTAGGTATGAGATTTCTTTTTTGTTTTAATTATCTAACTTTTCATTAATAAGTGTTTTGAAATATATAAGCCTTTCTTTGATGCTGGCTATTTCAAAGAAAAATATTATATGGACTTATAATAATTCTAATAGCTAACTTTTTTATTATCATGTGCCAGGTATTGTGCTAAACATTTTACATAAATTTTCTCATTTATTACTACCACAACTCTATGAAGTAGATGATATTATCATTTCCCTTTAACAGAGGAAAAAACTGAGGCATAGAGAACTTAAGCAACTTGTCCAAGGACACACTGTTAAGCAAATAATTGAGCTAGGATTGAAACTCAGGTAGAATCTGCAGACTCTATGCTACCTCTATTAATTTATTTTGCATCTAATGTGTGCTTTCTTTATGCGCCCACTATGTTCTTAAGTGTTTTTCATATGATCTATACCCTCATGAAGGAGAAATTCAGCTTCCTAATTTATTTTGTCATGCTAAATGGTCCTTAATATCCTATTCAAGTTGAGTATAAAATATACTTGTGTCCATCAGGACTCAGCTCAAGGGCCAACTTATTTATGGAACTTCTGTTGATTTCTTTGGGCACAGCTGACCACTGACTTCTTTGTACACCCCGTACTCTGCACAGATGCCTATATATGCCCATAATATCCACTGCACCTCTTTATTTGCATACCTACTTATCTCCGGGGCCTAGCTTGGGGTTGGAACATAGTAGGTGTTAAAGAACATTCGTGGAACAAATCAATAACTGGGGCTACTCCTTATCTTTTCTTCATTATTTTCCAACACATAATTTTCCCTGCCAGGCACCAATTTGTCCCCTGCTGGGGGAAAGCAGAGTACTGCCTTCTCTAGACTTTGAATTAGTGTTTTCCCTGCTTACTAAACTAAAGTGCTAAAGAAACATGAGTTTCTCTGCTCAAGCAAGGAGTGTTTTTTTGTGTTTTTTTTGCGGTACGCGGGCCTCTCACTGTTGTGGCCTCTCCTGTTGCGGAGCACAGGCTCCGGACGTGCAGGCTCAGCGGCCACGGCTCACGGGCCCAGCCGCTCCGCAGCACGTGGGATCCTCCCAGACCGGGGCATGAACCCGCGTCTCCTGCATCGGCAGGCGGACTCTCAACCACTGTGCCACCAGGGAAGCCCCAAGGTGCGTTTTTGATAAATAAATAAGTTAAAAATACCGAATCAGCAATCTTCTTGTTGGATTACCTCAAAGAGAAGTTGCCAAAGCTTGCCCACATTACCTCTGATAGATGTGGCTCAGTGCCATTCTCCTCAAAATCTTAATTATTAAGTGATCTGACCCATAGTTTAAACAGAGAAGGAAGCTGTAATGTTTTTTACCCTAGCATAGACCTGGGGAGAAGAGTAAGTCAAGTGCAGACTCATGTGTTAGCATACTACTACTCTTTCCTCTCTTCAATTCATTCATCTGACATTTATTAAATTAATGACAGACTAACTAAATGATGGCATGTGGAGGGGTGGGAAGCTGCAGGTGGGCTCTGAGATGGCTGCAGAGAGCAGCGGACCTTCGAGTGAAGCACTAGGATTAAGGTTTAGTCAAGAAAAGGGAGAGTAGCAAGTGGACAGTATGAATAGTACCAGGAACAGCACCAATCACATGGGGACACATGCCCTCTTGGGCAACTGTGAGAAGTACATTGGAGCAAAAGGTTCTTGGAAGGGAGAAGAGATGGACATGTAGCCACACATTCTGCTGTGAACATTTTATGATAAAAGGATGTAGCAGAACTGCACGTTAGGCCTACCTCTGTCATGACCTCAAGGCATGGCCTTATGAAAGTTCTTTTACACCAGAAGTGCAGAAATCAATTGCCTAAAAAGGCCAAGCAAGTAAAGATTAATGAGTGAGGAGACTGGGGATAAGGCAATAGGAGGTAGTAGTAGTATGCTGCTATGCGGGATAAGGGCCCAGTGTTATCCAGTGGTACCAGAACTTTCAACTTTTCTATATAAGTCAGATATCCAGTTTTTTTTAAATGTGAAATCTCCAATTTTTAAAGTATTGACAACTAATCTAATGTTTTATTAAATATTATACTGGGAAAAAACAAATAACCATGTTACCATTCTACAACCCCTTATTTTAACTTTCTATTCTATAAAATAACACTTGCTTTATCTTCCTCAGAAAGATTATTAGAAAGATCAAATCATCTTGCAGATAAATATGTAGAGAATTAGTGTGCTGTAGCAATTAAAATATCATTTGTATTATTATTAATGTCACCAATTCTTATTTTTTCAATAAGCTGACTTGTGTCTCACTTACTCTTCCCCATCTTTGCCTTTATCTAACACTAATCCAAAAAGAGCATGGCGTACCATAACCTGACATCAAAGGAATCAGTCCAACATTGTTTATTGCTAGGTGAAGGTTAGTTGGTATCTTTGTTATCCCACCTGACTCAAGTTATTTGAGCATTGGCTCTTCCTTTGGCAGTAGGATAGGTATAAACACTTTTTAAATACTTTATCTGGGCTTCCCTGGTGGTGCAGTGGTTGAGAGTCCGCCTGCTGATGCAGGGGACACGGGTTCGTGCCCTGGTCTGGGAAGATCCCACATGCCACGAAACGGCTGGGCCCGTGAGCCATGGACGCTGGGCCTGCACGTCCAGAGCCTGTGCTCCGCAACGGGAGAGGCCACAACAGTGAGAGGCCCGCTTAATGCAAAAAAATAAATAAATAAAATAAAATATTTTATCGAATTTGATTATGCATATATGCCATTTTGCCTTGGCCTACATAACTTTGGATAATCAAAAGTCTAAAAAAGAAAACTAAGAGTAGACATTACCCAAACATACTGGTATGAGCTATCAAAATACTCTCTATTTTTAAATTATTACTTCTTTTCTACAAAGTAGAGATTCTCTTATACTTACACAGTTTTTGGCCAAAGTTTTGTTTCTCCTTACCCAATTTGTAAGCTAAACAAAACAAGCAGAGTTGATACCAACAAATACTAAAGACGGATCCTAGAACTAAAAATAATTAGATGTTGGCAGAGCTCCCCAACTGAACTTGCAGAATCTCTTTAACTTTTAAGTCATTAAACAGGATTTATTTCATTTGTCTGAAATGATTTTAGTGTGGTCCTGACAAACAGTGACCTCTCAGATTTTTTGTGCATGTTCCTGTGCTGGTTGAGAGGTCTGTACAATTTTCATAGAATATATTCAGATTCTCTGTGGCATGTGTGCTCTTTTAAGAAACCAAAAATCTCATAAGCCTCCCATAAATTTTACCCTGCTGCTGATTGGAACTTCTTCAGAAGCAGCACCAGAATAACCAGGTCTTCTTTAAGTGCTTCTGTAAAGACTTTATTTCAGGATCTGTGGTTGAGGCTTTCACTGCAGGCAGCCCAATAAGGTTTAGATTAAAAATGGGAAAAAAAAAAAAAAAAACCTCTTGAAGTAGAATTCTGAATGTACCTACCAGCAAGAGTGAAATGAATCACATGTTTCCTGTAGGTGACATTTTACTCTATGTCTTAAGGTATCTCAGCAGGAAAAGTGTAGGTTTGCCTAGAGAGAAGTGTAGGAAAAATTTACAAAGAAATGGAAAACCTAGAAATGAAGAGGGCAGGTTGCCAATTCTGTGATTTTTAATTAGGAATATTCAAAAACTGAGCCTTCTGTATAGATAGCCAAAACCACCTTTTATACTTCCTGGAAATAGGGTGGCAATTCCATTTCATCCTCTCCAAGACAGTCCTGGATTTCATGATGAATAGAAGTGGGGTACTGAATTGTACATTCTGAATGAGGCTAAAAGCAAACTGAGTATTGGGAAGATCAAATCTATGGCATCTGCTGTTGGTAGTCTGGGTCACAGTGAGAGAGAATAGGAAGTACTACTCCATTTGCTCAGTATCAACTTATTTCCCTTTTTCTTTGTCCTCTTATTTTTGTGAATAAGTGGGAATCAAAGAAAAATTTGGGACAGAATTAGAAGAGTCTCAGATGTTGGGGGATGGAAGAAACAGAGTCTGAGTTTCAGGTATCTACAAGAGATAGATCTCATCCAAAGACTGGATCTTATTGGGAAAACAAAAGGGCATTGTGTTTGTGAAAACTCCAGTAGGACTACCCTCAAGAGAGTTGCAAAATCACAGTCTGATGGAGCTTTAGGAAATCTGTAAGATCAAATCAATCAAAAACACTTAACCTAAGCTTCAAACAAACTTCTTCTTTCTTGGCTTTTGATGACCTTTCCTCCCATTCCACTCCTGGGAGTCATTTCTGAAGTTTCAACCCTTAATTCTGTCACCTACAAGGCCCCTTCTCCAGCCACATCTGGGGTGGGTGGAATGGAATGGCAAAACAATAGGTTTGGTTGTGGTATGGTTCTTATATTCTCCAGGGGTCTCGGTCATTAACTTTTGCGTTTACATCGCAAAATGAGGATGTGCAATATGTTTTGCAAATCTGAGGCCTCACATAACATCTTCCCCTTCTACAAACAGATCAACTGATTGAGTCTCTTTTCCTAGTTGAGTGTCTCTGCCACAGGTCTGGGAACTTCTTAAAGAAAGAGACTGTGTTGTATATTTCTGAAATCCAGAAGTACCTTTAGTATAATAGGCACTTCATAAATCTATGTTGAATAAAGAAACAAATCTTAAAAATTTAATATCCTCTTAGATGCTCATTTAGCATAGTTACAGGTTAGAGATAAGGAAAGAAGTATTATATCTCAGGAAAAGTAAGGAGGCACACTTATAATGTAAACTTAGTCCTAAGTCAGACTAAGATTCACTATGTGAGGAAGGCTGACAAATCCTATATTTTAGTTATAATCATTAGCCAAAGTAAACTACTGTATTTCCTTTTCATTAAAGAAAGTATTTGAAAACATTCCGTATAAGGCAATAATTCTTAAGATTTGGGGGGGTTATAAATCCTTTTGGGAATTCAAGGAAAGCTATGGACTCATGAGGAAAAAGTGCACATTCACATCAAGCAACAAACAAACAAACAAAACAAGAAAGCTTGTTCATGAAGACCCTGAAGCACATTCATGGACAAACCTGTGTCCCACGTTAGGAATTTTCATAGAGGGAGAGCCGTTGAGTGGTGACCTTCAAGGTCCAGAAAAGGGCTTTCAAGAAAAGGTTTAGAACAACAGACTTGTATACAGCATAATCACAAATGCCATCCATTCCGAGAGACTGATCTGAAAGGAACAAATATGCACAGGGAGCTGCCCCCTCTCTGTGGAGGTGATGGAATTTTCATGCACACCCCACAGGGTAGAAGCGTTCAAAGACGCTTGTTTAAGCCAGATGACACGCAGATGTATTATGGCCACATCACACTGTCCTCGCATCCAAAGAGACACACACAGTAGGCTCACTGTGCTGAAACACATTAAACATACCCCATGTATGGGGTTTGTGTCCTGGAAGCTTAACATAAAGCTTAAGATATTTCCTAAACAAATTAAATGAGAAATTACTGTCATTAATCACCTTCTGATTCTTTAAAATGTTTTTTCCTTGTACCTAAAATTTAAGCCGATTACCAGTCATTCCCAGAGATTCAAAGGCGAGGGAAGGACTTGCAAGAGAACAGTCCGCATCTCAGTTGTCCTTTCTGACCCCTGCACTCTCCTCTTCCCAGCAACGGCTTCCTTCCCCTAATAGTTTCCTCCTTGCAATGGCAGAAAATAAGTAGTGAACTTCCTAACGGAGCCAATTTCAATTTGCCAAACTAGAATCTGGAAGGTTGCTGTTTAAAATGCTTTTGTAGCCAAACAGATGTATTTCTAAATTTTACTTCACTTCATTCACTGGCTTCTCCTCCACTATATTTAGGATTCTTTGCTCATTTTCTTGTCATTTTCCATTTCGTTGCTTTTGTTTCATATTTGAGTAACTGTAGGTCAAATGTACTCCAGACTGTTCTGTTAAAGACATGTGAAAATCAAATAGAAACTGCATGATTAACGATATGAATCATCTCTTTTTAAAAAACAGGAAAGTAAATAAGTGCTTAGCAAAGCCCCACCTGCTTTGCTGCTGTTGTGGTGCTGTGCATATCATAAGGAAAACAATTCCCCCTTCTCAAGGCCGAACTAAAATTAGGCTCCACCTGCAAGATGTTAATGAAAACTTACACAGCTGCATTCCAGAAACAAGTTACCCAGATTGCTTTTGGAAAGCTCTGTGTAAAAGCAAACTTGTTAGTTTGCCTAATTCCCAAAATGTACTATTAATTTTAATGGCAATTATTAGCACAATAACCAACTGATAAGTAATCTCAAAATAGATCCAGTATTATCAAACAGGAAATATACTGTAATTTTAACCACACATCCTGCTGGGTTTAACCCCTTACTCACAAATGCACACTTCCTGTCTCTTTTTCGGCACTTGCATTCAAACGGAAGACATGAGAACAAATGAAGTCGCTGGAATGGGCTGCAAACAGTTCCAGTTTGTAAGGGGCTCCCCTTATCCACATGCTGCTTAATGGGAAAAAGGATGGGAAGCACATGCTTCCTTTGCCCTTGATTCCTTTTGCAGATTCTCAAGCTTTCTTTGGAAAGAAGCCTCAAATCAAAACTAAATCGCATGAGATTCACATCCACCCTTTTCTTGAAGATTTAAGACAGTGGCAGCTCGTGCATGCTCATCAGAAGATACGATCTTCCCCAGTCCATCTCCAGGTCAAGCCTTCACAGCTTTGTTCTACAGGCCAAATGGCTCAAACTTAATCCCCATTAACTTTTCCAGATCATACTTGTAGTGCTTACCCTTGGACAGAAAGATGTTACAGTTTAATTATTTACTAAATTATGTGTGTCAAAAATTAAAGAAGCTGCCATTTGGAGATGGAGAATCTCTGCTTTTCGAAAGTCCCAGCCTTGAAAAAAAAAAAAATCCCTCTTCATCATTTCCTTTGCTTGCAATTTAGTCCTATCAAAGGAGCAGGTAATGCTGACAGTTGTTCTGATTTGATCTGTGTTCCTGGTGTTGCATGTGCTGTATAGCTTCTTAATATTTTCACAATTACACCTTCTTAAAGGATCTTCAGAACAATTAAAACAATGTTTCAAAGTCAAATAGGCTCAATTAGATCTGGAGCAGCAAATTCAGTTTCTGTTGGAGATTAAATAATGAAGTAAATAACAGTGCTAACAAGTAGAAGGCTGCCTTTCATTAGCCTATCTGATTTCATTAGCCTAATTCACACTATTAATTATTGGTCTGATGAGATCATCAATGTAAGTATGCCAGCCACATGATGGTTGCATTGGGGGAATATTCAGTCTTTTTCAAGACTTCTACATGGCCCTCAGATGATATTCCCATTTCATTTCCATTTCAGGCTGCTGCCCTACTCAATAGATGTATCTGAATCTCCTATGAAAGCAACATTGCCAGAATAAACATTTTGTTTACGTACACAGTCCTGCTTGCAACTCTCAACAAAGAAATATAAAAGGAGATTTAAGTTTTTATTCCTAGATAGTGAACTCCTGTGTGTTTCTACAATGCAGGTCATTACAGATGCGGCTGCCCCCTGAGATCGAGCAATTCTCGTGCCCGTGGTAACAAAGGGCTGAGGATCTGGCAGTGAGGTAGTGGACTGGGCCACTTAGATAAGTTTCATTCACTGTAGGAGCCCAAGGGAACAGTGCATCAAGGCACTGCCCTCGGTTCATGGTGTAACTTTACACTATTTTCGCTTTAAGTCGCTACTAATCCTTTGGGTTTACATGTTTTTTGGGGGCTGCATCAGAGAAAAGCAGTGTGAAATTGCCTGAAAGCCTCCTTATAAATAAGCCTTACAGGACTTCCCTGGTGGCCCAGTGGTTAAGAATCTGCCTGCCAATGCAGGGGACACGGGTTCGAGCCCTGGTCCGGGGAAATCCCACATGCCGTGGAGCAACTAAGCCCGTGCGCCACAACTACTGAAGTCCATGCCCTAGAGTCCGTGCTCCGCAACGAGAAGCCACTGCAATGAGAAGCCCATGCACTGCAAGGAAGAGTAGCCCCCGCTCACCGCAACCAGAGAAAAGCCCACGCGCAGCAATGAAGACCCAAGGCAGCCAAAAAATAAAATAATAAAATAAATTTTTTTAAAAAAAGACTTACAATATAGACCAGGTTTGTTATTGAAAAGACTGAGAGAAATGCCCTTGAGGGCCCCAAGAACCATTTTACAAGGCTCCCACTGTGATTTTTTTTGGTCTCTATCTAATGACTGCTAAAAAGAAATGACTAACTAGGTTAAAAATCTCCCTGGCCCCAAATTCAGTTGGAAACAGAGCCTTAGCATTAACATAAATTCTGTCTACATATTTACTAACCAATATTGCTTGTTTAAACTTCATCTTCTCTTTCTAGAAAATATCTTACTCCTTTGACAAACAGAAGAAGGAGAAAGCAAAAAAGCAGGAAACCTGCAACATCAGAGATTGGAACAGCAGACTAAGATTCCAGGGACTCTGGATTAGCTTCCTAAACTATGTACAGGGTACCAGTGTGGGCCATTCACATGCTTCATCTTCTTAGGTCAATTCTTTGAAGTGCTGTTGTTCCATTTTAAAGATGAGGAAACTGAGGCTGGTAAATGGCTAAACCATTCATTTAGCTTGGGAGTATCTTACTTTAAAAGAATCATGATTTTTCACTTATTGCCAATCAGAGAAGCTACAAGAACTGCCCCTAATAGCAAAGAGCCACAGAAAAACACTCTTCCCTCTTTATTCCCTTGGATTCTTCACTATCACCAGTGGATCTCTCATGTTCACTCCTAGGCTTCTGGAAGTTGGCCTGACCACCAACCCTATTCCTTTTATGAGAACACTAACTCCTTACACCTCCCATTTCCTAACACTCCTGTCCACCCCATCCTGTCCCCCTTCAGTTTTCCTAGTCTCTAAATCCTAATTTGGAAACAATTTCGAGGTCCACCTACTTTCCTGTGCATCTGTCTTTTGTAATTTAGAGGTTAGGGACTGTGTGTTTTCTACTTGTCATGTTTATGCCTCGTGGGTACCTAATAAATGCCAAATAATAGCAGCTTTATGACAGTGAAGAACCAGAAACACAGGTTCTTATATATAGTATTTCATCACCAGCAAGGAACATGTATTCACTGTCAGCAGCACTGTACTAGGCACTAACTGAAGTTAATTACTGAAGCCGGATCCCTACATTATACACCAAGACGTTTTACTTTTCTCTCTTATTTTTTTCGACCAAAAAAAAAATGGGATCACCACTGAATCTTCTCATTAAATCCAAAGCATCCTGAAGATAGAAGCCAGTACATTTTTGTAGAAGGGGGAACCAAGGTACAAAGTGTGCTGAACGAGAACTCTCTGAGAGTCAGTGACGAGGCCCTTTACAAAAGTCAGTTGCTGCTGCATGCATCTTCTGCTTTCCTTTGTGCTCGCATGCCAAGGGAAAGAATAGATTATCTAAAATGTGTACTTTCTGAGAATAACAAAAACACCTCAGTGTTCATGATGTGTCTAAACAAGCAGAGTAAATTGAGACATTTAAACTCAGTAATTTAGTCCAAAGATACATTTGCCTGGAGTATCAATATAATTGACTCAAAGGGGTTATTGTTATTGGGTTTTTTTGTATTTTTTTTTGTAGACTTCCCTAAATAATGATCTTGATTTCATTTCTTTTGTTTCCTTGTGTGGACAGAGGCTTCAAATATTCAGTAAAAATAAAAGGCCAGTTGCAAATTTGGGACACATTAATTCATGAGCAGACTCACTGTAACATCATTGATTTACTGTTATTGTTCTCAATCATGAATTCAGTAAATATTTATCAAATACTACCTACCATATTCTTGGCTCTATGCTATACAGAGGAGCTCATAGTCCTGTGTAGAGACAGACATGTCAACAAGTGATTAATAAAATATGGTGTGGTATAATGGAAATAAGTCCTAAAGGAATGATATAAGTCCTAGAGGAATGATAAATTCTTCCTGTGTGCTCAGAGAAGGCGACACACAGGGAGGTGACATTTCAGCTGTGTCTTAAAGATGAATAGCTGTTCACTGTCAGAGTGTGGGAAATAGATCATAGGCAAAGGGAACAGCAAGTGCAAAGATAGAAGTCCTGGGAAAAGGATGGTATAGCGTGTCTACTACATAGGGTATATGATAAAGATAGAAAATGATGTTGAACTACTAATGATGAAGCCTCTTCTGTATCACTCTAGGGGGATTAAATTTCATTTTATGGGCATCAGGAAGTCATGAAGAGTTTTAAGGAGAAGGATAATACGATTACGTTTATTCTCTAGAAAGAAAATTCAGCATAAAAAATGGGTTGACAGTAGTTGAGTCTGTAAGTAAGGATGAATTACATGGCCGTTATTTTACTTAAGGCATAAGGAAATGAGGGCCTTTATTTGGGAAGTGCAAGAGAAGATAAAGAAGTAATTGAGAGATATTTACGAGGTAGAAATGACAGGACTTGAAAACTAATACAGCATGTGAGAGAGACAACATGAACATTTGTCTAGATGGTGATGCTCTTACTGGGAAATGATACTAACATTTTCTTGCACTCCAAATTTTTCAGGAACTGTACTGAGTTATTTTTCCATGTTAATTTATTCAAATCACAATAACAATGTGACATAGACAATAGGTAGTTTTATTCTAATTTTATATACAGCTCAGGAACGGGGAGACAGTTGTCCATTGTCACAACCAGAATATAATTGAGTCAGGATTGGAAACTAAGTCTTCTTCTAGTCATTGTGTTCTCCACAAATTGCCACAATCCTCAGGTAGCATTAATGAATTCCTTCTGTTAAAGCCCTAATATAGATTTCTGAATCAAGGTAAATCATAAATTTGATTGTGTTATGACAAATGTAAAACTTTCATTTTGAATGAAATCATTTTTTTCCTTAAACTGTTTATTGGTTCTTGTTAAATGCCTGGACAATTTTTTTTTTCTTTCTGCTAAACAGCAACCACAAAAACAGAAAACTTCTATTAACTGTTAAGAGTTTGTGATAAAAAAAAAAATGGACATCTCTTTGCTAAGGAATAATTTTTGCCATGAAGGAGTCTGCTAGATATGAGGCCTAATACGTGGATAGAGTAATACAGGTTTTCAAATAGCTAATCACTTGACTTCCATTTACTGCAGATTTGAGTTTCAATTTTTCAATATTACTGATTCAAAATATTTGGGGAAATATATTATCAAATAAAAATATTTCTAAAGTTAGCTGAGCTAAGGTTTCTTTTTTCCTAGCAATCGCAGCGGACTTTTATTACATAACAGGTTTAGATGGAAAAAAAAGTTGTGCTCTTTTTAGTTTGAATTATTAAGTGCTCAGGGCAGTTAATTTTCCTCAGACATTTCTGCTTCTCTGTTAGATTATCTCATTTTAGTATGGTGGATTGTTCTATTTCCCAGTATCTTCTGTTGCTTTTGTGGTGATTTGGGAAGTTATTCGTTTGCAGGAGCTACTCACACCTGGCCTGAAATCTGTGAAAAAGAAATAGGATGAAAAAAAAATGACGTGGCCTCCAGCACTTTCTTCTTTCTTTCTTTTTTATTTTATTTTATCTTTTTATTTTTCATATGAAACATTTTCCTGTTGGAGCTTCTATATACAGTTGGAGGATGCTTTTGATATGTAGATCAAGCAAAATGGTAAATACATAGCCCTCTCTTTTCAAACATTCCCTTACTCTACAATGTGCCTGTAGTGTCACTTTCTTTGATTTCCATGAGGCCTGCCCCTGGGTTTGTATTATAACTTGGTATCTTTCCATTGTCCCTTACCATAAAAATTCCTTTTAAGAAAGTACATTCAAAATTCAGTCCATCAAGCTTTAACTCCTCTTTCTCCTCCTTCCTTCTAGAAGATTTAGCGACTAAGTCTTTCTTTGATTTATTTTCCCTGAATTTAAGGGTTCTCCACTTTCACTCCTAATTGCTACAATGTGGTGTCCCCTTTTGCCTGAGAGTAAACAAAAACAGAAACGAGCGTTGAAGAGACACACAGGCTCCAGAACTCACGTGCCTGACTAGCTGATGGATGGTAGGGTCTGGCTCTCAGGAATGAGAACCACCACACCATGCAAGCTCAGTTTCAGGACGGGCTCTATGTCAGGCACAGTGGTAGGGGTTTTACATGCATTAGAGTCCTTCAGCCACCCAGAACGTAGACCTTATTATCATTTCCATTGTTTCAGATTAGGGAATCTAAAATCTAAAAAATCTAAAAGAATGAGGTAACTTTCTCAAGGTCAGTCAACTAGTAAGTGATAGAACCTGTTAGTAAACCAAAGTTTTGCTGAATTCTGTGCCTGAATTTAAATGACTAATTGATATTTTTCCATCTGAAAGTCTCTCAATGCCACTGTAAAATAGTTCCCTGGATTGGAGGGGTAGATTATAATTATACCATTTCTTGAGTTCTAATTCTCCAGGGAGTGTATTTCCTCTGATGTCTATGGACTTGCTAACAATCTTAAAAACACGGAAATTGGAAAAGTTGCCAATGTTACCCATTAAGAGAAAAAGGAAAGCAGAAAAGGAAAAACCTATATATTTTACTGCAAATATTAAAAATTGAAACTGGAGCCAGAGGATAAGCATTGTTTAATGTTGGCTCTGATTTTCTATTGGCCTGTCTTATTTAGTTTCCTATAATAGCAAATAGGATAGAGAAATGATAATTAGGTGTATTCTTTATTATGTGGTAGATTGGCTAATACAGTATAGCACAAATACATCTTGACATACCAGCAATACAAATTCCGTGACCTATCTATTAAGTATACGTAATTTTATTTATTTTCAAGGCAAGAGAGGTAAATGCGTGAAATTTAAAAATAAGAAAAATACCATTAAATTTTTTTAAATTTCTGTATTTTAAAAATACAGAAATAAAGTTCCATTAGATATAAAATGTATTTTAAAATGTGATTTTATTTTATCTAAATTGTATTTAAATTTTAAATTTTGAAATGTTTCCAGGGCCTTAATAATTTATAAAATCATTTACCATGGGTCATTTCTTAAAAGGTCAATATAATGATTTGGTGATTTTAATGAATAAAGTGGATCACCCCACAGTGCATTCATCCATGGTCTTTGACAATTATAAAGGTTCAATTCAAACATTATATACTACACCACTATTATTAGAAAGCACTGGGTTAGGCTCTTAAAAAAATAACAATAGAAAATAAATTTAAATAAAATTTTAAATTTAAAGTTAAATTAAATGAATAATCAATAATGATTTTTGTTCCTTCTAGAAGCACACATATCTAGTTGCACTTCACAAAGATTATATATAATATAGACATATTGTTAGATGTGCATAAATTCTATTGTACAGAAGAATGAGAGAATAATTCTGACTAGTGAAATAGAGGCTTCCTGGAAGAGAAGGGATTTTTCTGGGTCATGAAAAATGAATAGGATTTTGAGAGGTAGGTATGACTTGACAAATATTGTTACTTAAGATCAGTTAGGGGCTTCCCTGGTGGCGCAGTGTTTGAGAATCTGCCTGCCAATGCAGGGGACACGGGTTCGAGCCCTGGTCTGGGAAGATCCCCCATGCCCGCGGAGCAACTAGGCCCGTGAGCCACAACTACTGAGCCTGCGCATCTGGAGCTTGTGCTCCGCAACGAGAGAGGCCGCGATAGTGAGAGACCCGCGCACCGCAATGAAGAGTGGCCCCCGCTTGCCACAACTAGAGAAAGCCCTCACACAGAAACGAAGACCCAACACAGCCAAAAATAAATAAATAAATAATTAAAAAGAAAAGATTAGTTAGAATTCTTCTGTTTAAGTATGTCTTCTGTCTCACTGAAAAATAAAACAGATACATTTCTTGAAAAAGGTAGAGATTTTTATCTTGAAATGAAATTTTAAACGGTGGATATTCTTTGAAAGCCAGAAATAAGATACTTTTCTTTCTCATTATGTGAAATAAATAAGGTTAAAAGCTGGAAAATTATAAAAGTCACTTGATTAAATGGGGCAAGCAAATAAATGCTTTCTAAAGGTCTCAACTCAGTGTGCTCTTTCCCCGAGGCTAGTTGGAACTAGTCCATAGTTAGAATTGCTCATCATATGGGTGGCCAGTCAATGTGGTGCCAGCAATAAAATGTGTAATCAACTTTCACATGTTTTTAGACATTCCCAAATCACTTTGATCATGGCTAACAAGAAAGCTGCCATTGCAGTTAATAATCTATAAATTCTCAGGGGGAGGTTTAGTCCAATACTCAGTAGAATATTTCACATTTTATTTAAAAAAATGTAGAATAACACAATCTAGAAATATATTTATCCTAAAAACACCAGCTTTTAGGATAAATACTGATGTTAATCCTAAACACCAGTCAATTTTCCATTATGTAATCTTGCTTTAATGCTAACATTTTAGGGCTTCCCTGGTGGCGCAGTGGTTAAGAGTCTGCCTGCTAATGCAGGGGACACGGGTTCAAGCCCTGGTCTGGGAGGATCCCACATGCCACAGAGCAATTAGGCCCGTGAGCCACAACTACTGAGCCTGCGCGTCTGGAGCCTGTGCTCCGCAACGAGAGGCCGCGATAGTGAGAGGCCCGCGCACCGCGATGAAGAGTGGCCCCCGCTTGCCACAAATAGAGAAAGCCCTCGCACAGAAGCGAAGACCCAACACAGCCAAAAGTAAATAAATAAATAAATAAAATTAAAAAAAAAAAAAAGCTAACATTTTAAATTGTCATTTTTGGGCCTGCGCGTCTGGAGCCTGTACTCCGCAACGGGAGAGGCCACAGCAGTGAGAGGCCCGCGTACTGCAAAAAAAAAAAAAAAATTGTCATTTTTTACACGTCCAGGGACCTCGATAATTGAGATTAAGTTGCTACTGAAAACACATACACTTTGGATTGCATTTCATCTAGGTAAAATGACAAGTGATAACTTTTATGACAGCTTTCAAAGCTGCTTTTAGCAGTGCAGCCCGCAGCATCATTGTCCTTCATGCAGTTGAATTTTGCTCAATACAAGGAAAAATAGTTATTATGGCAGAGAAGATGCCAGAGTAAAATTTCTCTAAGCCAAGTGGTTTTTTAGCGAGTGGAGATATTCTTAAACATGTATTAGTTCCATACCACAGGACACAATTAACATGAGTAGTTAGAAGGGTACCAAGGGCAGCATCCGTCCAAGAAAGCAACATATGAAAGCTTGCTGAAAGCAGAAGATGATTTAGAGAGAAACATTTCAGAGATGACAGCTGTTTAAAACTAATCAATATCTCTTTTCTATACCAGGAGACATTTAGTCTTCCCTTGGCTCTAATATGTATCTTAGAAACCTGTAGGGTTTTAGAAGGCTGCTAAAGCAACACTTGAGAGCCCGGTTAAAGATATGACATGGTGACATCACTGATAAATGAATATGGAGGAGGAACAGGTGTGAAAGGCTGTTATCTGGGACATCACCTGAGAGAAGAATCTTAAATAATGACAAATCTAAAAGCTATGTCTTTTTAACTTACTTTACCATGTGTTTTTTCTTTTTACACACACTATTTATATTTCCCACCCCAAAGTAACAGCATGGACACACACAAACACTCCCATACACAACTGAAACCAGTGATATTCACATTGACCTTGCTACTCAAAGTGTAGTCTACAGACAAGCATCACAGACAAGTAGTAAACAAGCATAGAAATGCAGAATACGGAGACCCACTCCAGACTTACTGACTCAGAATCTGGATTCTAACAAGATCCTTGATGATTCTCGTGCACATTGTTTGAGAAGCGCTGATTTTAAAACAAGCTTTAAAACATGCATGGCCTTAAAACATGTGCATCTTCTTTTTCAAACCATTATGAGTTTGCCCATTATCTAAGGCAGTACAGTTTAGTGAGTGGTTAAGAGCAAATGTTTCTAGAGATTTGCTGTCCAGATGGCCTGAAGCCCACTTCCAAGGCCAACTTGGGCCTCTTCCTTGGGTCAGTACTCCTAACGGTTTGGCTGTCTTGGGGCGGGGGGAGCAGTGGTAGATGGAGGCTAGACAAATGGTTGGTAGTCCCTTGCCATGCAGAATGCAGTAGCAGGTGGGAGGGGATAGAGCTCTCCTCTAGTTTAGGTTTCCATGTATACTCATGCCCAGGCCTTGTATATGTTAGGAGTTATAGTAATTATTAAAAATCAATCTGTGACTATAAAGTTGATGCTATTATGAAATAGAAAAAGAAAAATGACTGCAATTCCTCCCACCTCTCCTACTGCGGGATTGGCAGGATAAAGGGTGCTAGTCCAGAGGCCATGCTCTTCCTTTTCATCTATTTTCTCTGCTTCCATTCACACTACTGCTGGTGAGGCACCACTGAGAGCTTCGTTTCCTTAGAGACTCACATCTACACTCAGGCTTCCAGGCTCTGTGCCAAAGAAGTCTGACAGTGACACAGAGGGCAGTGTACTTTCCTAGATATACAAGCACAGCTCCGACTGCCATCAGTGGGAGTTCTACAATCAGCGTGAGAGCAGAGCATAGTCTAGAATTGGAAATTTGTCCTCAAGGCAAGGCAGCATAAGCGGCCTGGTTACAGAAGAGTCACACTATACAATTAGATAACAACTGCATGAGAATTTAGAGACGAGTTCCCCCAAGTTCTAGAAGGAGAAGCAGGTGAAAATAGTTTGAACTACAGGATTTTTTAATTTTTAAAAATTTTTTTTAATGGAAGTATAGTCGATTTACAATATTGTGTTAATTTCTGCTGTACAGCAAAGTGACTCAGTTACACACCTATATACATTCTTTTTTATATTCTTTTCCATTATGGCTTATCCGAGGATACTGAATATAGTTCCCTGTGCTATACAGTAGGACCTTGTTGTTTATCCATTCTATATGTAATAGTTTGCATCTACTACTAACCCCAAACTCTCAGTCCATCCCTCCCCGACCTGTCCTCTCCCTTGGCAACCACAAGTCTTGAACTAGAGGATTTTTAAATTTTTTAAATTCTTTAAAAGAAGTTATGTAGTAAACTACCCTTTTATTAAGAGGACTTCTAAATTAGTCATCTCACCAAATTAGAAGATTCTAGAAATACAGAAAAATTCTCTGAACCACACACTTTCTTTATATGTTATTTTCTTTATCTGGTGTCCTTAATTCTACCCCTCTACCATTCTTCAGTGTAAATGGGAAGCCTCCCAGATTAGCTCAGGTACCCTCTTTTATTTTTTTATTTTTTATTATTATTTTTTTTTAGGTACCCTCTTTTAAATGAGCTTAGAGCATGCTGCATATCTTCTTCACAGCACCCATCCAATCTAATTGAATATTTGGGTAATCTTTTGTTTTATGTTTGTCTCTCTAGGTAGAGAGTAAGCATCATGAAGGTAAGGACCATGTCTGTCTAGTTATGTGCCTGAAGCACACTGACCACTCAATAAATACTTGTTCAGTGAATTTACATTTAGAAGCCTAATTCACAAGAACTTATCATTGGATCCTCACCCAGACCTATTTACTGTTTAGATACAATTCAAGTGGATTTGTTTATCTCTTTTCCCAAACCACAACAGACTCAAGTAGTAAACTAGAAAGAAAAAGAAGGGAGGAGTATAAAGAAGGGATGAAAAAAGCCAACAGACAGCTCCATAAAGCGAGAAGACAGAGCACCACAGATGAAAGAACTAAAAGAACCTAACAATGGGGGACTTCCCTGGTGGTCCAGTGGTTGAGACTCCGCACTTTTAATGCAGGGGGTCTGGGTTTGATCCCTGGGTGGGGAACTAGGATCCCACATGCCACAAGGCACAGCCAAATGAATGAATGAATAAATAAATAAATAAAACAGTGGCTATGTAAATCAACTATACTTCAAAAATAAATAAATTTAAAAAAAAAAAAAGAACCTAACAATGGGGAGCTATTATCCGGGCAAGATATTGCAGATGGTACTTTGGTAAAACTCCGGAATCCCATAGTTAATGTTGATAATCATAAATCTCAGTTTAAAAATACAAGTAAAACTATATTCCAGGGCTTCCCTGGTGGCGCAATGAATGGTTAACAATCCGCCTGCCAATGCAGGGTACACGGGTTCGAGCCCTCGTCCGGGAAGATCCCACATGCCGCAGAGCAACAAAGCCCGTGTGCCACAACTACTGAGCCTGCGCGCTAGAGCCTGCGAGCCACAACTGTTAAGCCTGCGTGCCTAGAGCCAGTGCTCCACAACAACAGAAGTCACTGCAATGAGAAGCCTGCACACGGCAACGAAGAGTAGCCCCCGCTCGCCACAAGTAGATAAAGCCCGCGTGCAGCAACAAAGACCCAACGCAGCCAAAAATAAAAATAAATAAATACAATAAATAAATTTATAAAAATAAAAAAAAACTATATTCCATTGGGCTTCCTTGGTGGCGCAGTGGTTGAGAGTCCACCTGCCGATGCAGGGGACGTGGGTTCGTGCCCCGGTCTGGGAGGATCCCACATGCCGCGGAGCGGCTGGGCCCGTGAGCCATGGCCGCTGAGCCTGCGCGTCCGGAGCCTGTGCTCCACAACGGGAGAGGCCACAACAGTGAGAGGCCCGCATACCGCAAAAAACCCCAAAAACAAACAAACAATATTCCAGATATGCTGCTTAAGGAGGTGAGAGAGTATACATTTTGGAAAGATTTTTAGGAACAAATTATCCAAAAGAGGTAAGAGTTTATAGTATAATAAAAATAATAGCATCCATTATAATGTGTTTTTAAGTTTATAAAGTACTTTTCTGTACTTTATCTCATTTCATTTTCATAAAATACAGGAGGGGACAAGCCACAATTGTCAGGAAAATTTGCTTATGTGGAACACCTCATTCTACGGTAAAGTTGATGAATTAGGCACTACTGTAATTTTCTCACTGAAGATTATAAGAAGTATTTAGATGTTATTTTTTTTCTGAAAATTGTTGGAAAGAGATTTAATTACGATTTCAAAAATTTTAAAATCCAAAACTTTTTTCAATAATGATTTACTGAGAGTTAGACATTATATTTAAATTAAGTTACCTAAATCTTACAGAGGAGGTGCATAAATAATATAGAATAGATCTTATAAATATGTAGCAGATGCAAATTTTATTATTTATAATATTTAAAAAGTAGATGTGTCTTGGACATTAACTTGTAATTTTACATTAATTATGTGCCTGTATTTTGACAGTGTTCTTTACAGAATGCTGAATTATACCAAAAAACACACACTCACATATAACCTCAAAATTATGCTTACTTTAAGGTGTACTAGAAATGCAAAAATACTAGTTCTTTCATTTTGGTTTTTAGACTTCTCTTTCCAACTCTCACCTAGTAAACATCTTCTTTTGTTTTCAACGATTCAGTATATACTTTCTACAAGCAGAGACTTGCTTTCTGCCACAATTAGAGGAGCATTCAAATCCAATCCCTAGCATTAAGTCCAGTTTAATAAGATATTATAGGGTGGTTGACTATAAGGCCAATAGTTAGCCACAACCCTTGTGGGTTAGTCTGAATCAAGAATGGATTCCAGGTTTCTGGGATTAAGCATGGTGAAGCTTTCCAGGAGCTTCCAAATATTCTTTTTGGTCACAAATAATGAATTTCAACTCCAACGGGGTTATCGTATGTATTATTCATGGGCCATCATAGGAGCCGCCAAACAGATTATCATGTTTACATCAGACCTCCTTGGAGAGAGAAATTCTTTAATAGTTGAACTAGCAGGGTCAGTCAGTACAGAGATGCCTGTGGGCGACTAAATAATAAATAAATAAAATAAGAGAAGAAGAAATGAAATCAAACATTAAGAGTTTAATTATGTCCTTCAGCAGTCACCAATCAATATATTTTTATCTCTTGTTGAAAAGGTTATATTAAGGTTTCATCATTTTGGCAGATTGATTTATTTATTCATTTATTCATTTATTTATTTATTTATTGTAAGACAGAGGAGATGCAGAAGGGCATGGAAAAGTGAAGAGTCCAGAGAAATCACTTCACTCGAGTTAACAAACCTTTGCAAATGTCTATTTGTTGTATCGCATTTTTATAGCAATTTGGTCTTTTTCAGTAAGCTCAGTGCCACATGGAGTCGTCCTATTGTTTCTGCTGGAAATAAATGCACTTTAGCAGATGTTGTGACATGCAGTGGCATTTTCTTTTCTTAAGAGCCTCATTTCAAATTGGTTTAAAAGGACACATTACCTTTTGGCAGGGCGGTAGCTTTACTAGGTTGTGCTTGCTTATTTGTTTGTTGGTTTAAGGATTTTTTCCACAACCTTGCCTTACTTAGCCCAGCCATTCAGCTTTAGGAAGGAAACTTTATTTTCTAGCTGGAAGGAAAAACATGAGTTAACATGTGAGATCATTATTCACAGGAATTCTTTTTTTCAGTTCAGCTGACTTTATTATGTGTCATAAGGAGAGTTACATTGAACCACTCAGAGTATCACAGGGTATCCTGGAGGTTACTGATGTAAACTAAATTCTCTGCAGGTTCGTAAGGGAAACAGTCATGGTATCCTAGAAATGGAAGTTACCTTAAATATCTCCATGTAGAGGACTACCTGCATTGTTGTTAAACTGGGAGTTTCTAGATATGGTCTCTCATTCAGAGATTTATGATGTATAACATCTATATTATGACATTTATTTAGCATACTTCTCAAAAGGAATATCAATCTCCATTTCCTAGACCAAGACCCATACAAGTAAAAGACCCAATATTGACTCTGGCTACTCATTCCAATGACAAACACAACTGTATGAAGAATGACATTTTAAAACTGAAGTTGGGACCAGTAATGCCTTCATGAGAAGGTATTGTCAATGTTGCTGAATAAGAAATGAAGTGCATCTCAGATTAGATATTAATTTATTTAAAGAGAATTGTCAAAAATAAATCAAATGTTTTATCATATACATAGAAAACATATAAGTAATCAATTTTTCAAGAAAATTGTATTTATATAGTTAGACACTTCCCCTGTGATTTCCAGGTACTTGTGGTTTTCATACAATGCATTTTTGCATGTCCTCTACCTGGGATGCTCTTCATGAACAATGAACCATGTTTACTTGGTGATATCTACTAATTATTAAAGATTCAGTTTACCTATCTCTGAAGTTTTTTTTTTTTTTCTTACAATCCCACGTAGTCATTATGAATCACTTTCTTCTCTGTGTCATCACTGTGCCTTGATCAACACTTTCTTATTGTCTGAGCCACAGAGTATTTATTTTAATTATTTCTTTATGTTCCTCCCCTCTCTGACTATGATATCCTTGTGGGAGGGACAATGTCAGATTCATTTTTTATTGTATTCTCAGCATCAAGCTGAGTACCTTGTACATTATGGTGACTCAATAAATACATAGAAAACTAATGAATATGGCCTAAACACCACATATATTAAATCAGTTTCAGTCTAAAATTCTACCCAGATAAACATAATAGACAAATTAAATGAATTTAGGCAGAGACAGAACATTTATAGATACCCTAGGACTGTAGAGGTATAGAGAGAAGAAAATGATAATACTTTATTCATAGACTAAAATAGTTTCTTAAATTGTCTCAATTATTTGTGCCCTCAGAAAGCTTTTCAGAATTTGGAGACTTAGTGTATGTTCTTTTTCAATCACTCTCTAGTAAGCAAGGCAATCACTGAGAAATTTCTTGAATCTATGACGGGTTAGGGAAGCTCTTGAGAACTGAAAGAATTTGATTCACAAAAAGATTTGGTACCATGCATGGAACGCATATTCTAATCACTACCTGCTGTTTTAAAAAAAAAAAAAGGGCACTGATTATTTCAGAAAAAAGCACATCGACATTATGATAGTGAAATTAGAGTGGAATTATGGGTTTCTCTGCTTGGAAGTTTTTTTATTGCTTTTCTGAGAGGGGTGCACATACATATGCAGATCTTAACATATTCTTGATCTATAAGAACATGAGAAAATATCTTAATTATAAATCTGGGGTATAGTTTACCTTACTATGTCATATATTTTACAAATTTTACAAATATATGTTAAAATATGAAGAACAGTCATCCTTTCATTTGTTCACTTGATAAATATTTCTTTGAGTTAACTATAAGACATTGTGTTGGGTACTGTGGAAAATACAAAGATTTCCTAGATATACACAACTTAGAAATACAAATAAAGTAAAATGGTAAGTAAAAAGAAAAAAGATTCCTATGATACAGTATTCTCCTTTGGCAACAGAGATATTTTATAATCTGTAGTCCTGCTTAAGGCAGGGTATACAGTTTATCAATGATCCTTTTAGCTTTGTGAACATATGATAACTTAAATCAAAGTTGGACATCCTTCTTTCCCTCTTCAAAAAGCAAGACCATATTAAACAACATTTATGCATCAAATTTATTTGCCATACTTGAAAAATATCTGTAAATCAGAAAGTATATATACAGAAAGTACCACGAGAATAGAGAGCCAATTCTTAAAGATCATATTCTTTTCCATTATCATGCTTCTAAACTTGACTTTTAACAATTAGTATGGCCAGTAAATACCTGAACCCCACAAATGGAACGTTTAAACAGCAAGACCAAATGGCCAAATGCTCACCACCTGCTCATGCCCTCTTGCAATCAATCAAGCCTAACCTAACAAAATGAACAAATACAGTGATCTGTGATTAGTTAAGAAGAATTGGACCAGTGTACGATTACCAAATGACATGGAGGTAATTTTGCCATCAATACTTGAAGAATGTTTAAGCAGACTGTAATTCTTTTTTTTCTCCTATACTTCATCACGTTTAAGTAATACTTATCTGGTAGGTATTCAATATTATATCCAGAGGATGAGAAGATATGCAGTGGGGAGTGGGGATGGGTAGAGAGGCACAATCCTGTTGTTTTCAATCCATTGGACCAGAGTATGGTGAATATCTAGAGTGACCATATAATTTATTTTGAAAACTTGGTGCTTTTTGAGTAAAACAGGATGCTATTTTTAATTATACCAGACAATTGGTATAAACTGGGACTATCCAGGCAAGCTGAGATGTATGATCAACCTATGACTATTCAGACAAAACTAGACAATTTAAAATGAGTTAAGACAGATCAGAAAAGTTAGTTGTTGTAATTTCCTAGGGAGGGCTTATGGAAATGCTTTAAATACTTAAAATATTTAAGTTTAAATATTTTACTTTCAAAATCTTTGTAACAATAAAGAAGGTAAAAGAAGGGGCGTGAAGAGTCTTAGAACTCATAGAATTAAACATAGTGTTTACAATAGTACAAAGAAAAGTACATTTAAGTAAAATAAAAGAAAAATGAATCTTTCTGACTGGAAAACTTTCATCCTTTGATGATTTGCTAACATTTTCAGAAAGTCTCCCAAGAATCCTGTAACTTTGCTCTGAACTCCCCTATAAACTTAATTGTTATTGTTTATCTGTATTTTTACTAGACTGTGTGCCTTGAAAGACCCAATTTTGTTTTATCCATCATTAAACTTCACAGTTTCTGACCCAAAGTAGATATTCAATAAATATTTTTTACCAAACTTATTAATATTGATGACAAACTTAGAGAAACAGAATAAAACTTCTCTATTTGAATATTAACACTCTCTATTAGGTCTTTGCCAGATTCTCTTTTCTTTTGAGTCTTATGTTTGTCTATTTTCAAAGATCCCTTTTCCACTAAAACCTGGAAAAAGAAGTTTATAAGAACTAAAAGTTCTATAAATGTTCACCACAGGATGCCTCTCCACTGTGACACAGGAAGAACTGGTTTGGAAATTGAATGTGGATGTGGCTCTGTGTAAAGCACCTATTTACTTTCAGAGGTGTTAGCTCAGTTGGTGAGAAGACAGCACTAATAAGGGTAAGGGTGCAGGTTTTATTAGCTCTACACAGAGGAAAACTGCCCCAGAGTCACAGATGGTAGCTCCAAGCTCAGGGAGTTCTCTTGGGTCACAGAGTGCAGATTACTCACTGCAACTTATTAACAGTTTGGAAAACAAGCAGCTGATGGTAGATCTAACGTACAAAAGACAGCACATTATTACTTTGCAGAGCACTAAAACAAATTGAACCCATCAAACAACTGGAAACTTAGGAAGTGTACTTTTGTCATCTGTCCCTTTAGACCACAACTCTAAAATGGCCATACTTAGGGGAGGAAACTTAAATGCAAATTCTTAGAATATATCCAATTCATTACTGGAATCTCTGAGTGGGAGGAAGAGAGTATGGCCAGGTGGTATTGGTAATAGATTGTCAAAAGGGCAAAAATCAATCTGAAAATCATCGGTAGTGATCACATTAGGCTTTGTGGAGTGATAGATTCTGAAAACATTTGTGTATTGAAATAATGGTTTTCTTTGCAGAAGCGTGATTTCCCACGCACAAACAGCATTTTATTGTATGTGGAGCTCTGCTTTTCCAATAAACATTGATTCATGGCTCACTACATAAATTAATGCCAGAAAAAGAAAGTAATTTAGAAATATTTTTGATACATTCTGTTAGATTCAGTTATGAGACATTTGATTAGAATGTTGTAAAACAGTCAAATGCACTGAAAGAAAATGTAATGAAGAAGGTAATGATGATATGTAATGACCATCTACAAGTCATTTGGCAATCATGAAATGATCATTATTAAGAGTGCTTCCACACATGGCAATGTTCTAATGTCATAGATGTTGCACATCTTGTGGTAAACCCATTTTTTAAATGAATGTACTCTGGGTAGGTTGATAAAAGAAGCCAATTATTTTGACTGTGGTCTCATAGAAGAATGGACTCCAGATCTTAGAAAGAGAAAACCTAGACAGGAAAAAAACTTTATACTAAACTCCTTTACAGAATAGTTCCCTTCTGGGTTCAGGTTTACTTCTTTCATCATTGGTATGTTATTTTGGGGACAGGTGCAACAAATATTTATCACGGCCTTCTCAAAAATGGAACTAGCAGGCATTCAATAAAGCAAGTTTCATATTAGAAGCCAGCATTCAAAAACAAAATGTTTATGTATTCAACTAAATAATGACATGATTAAACATCAATGAACATACTCTATGTTGTAAAACTCAGTGAGCCTATCAAGAACATTCTTCCAGGTATAGACAGGCTTGTTGACTTGCCATTCTTTCTATTTTTATGCTTTATAAATAACTTACCTGTCCTCATAACAGTGAAATAAGTACATGGACACACACACACACACACACACCCCTCTCACGATTGACTCTGCTTCTCCCGCAGGAGAATTCAGAGTTGGAGACTTAGGGGCTTAGTGGGAAGGGAGCAGAAGTGCTACTTCTCTTAGGATATTTTAGCCATGAGGAGATTCCTTTAGCAGACCAGGCCAAAGAGACCTAATGCTGTGCTATAAAACAGAACTTGCTATATCGCTGGTTCATATTGGAGTCTTGAATTTCTGTCTTTCTCGGATAGAAACAGCATGGCTCTCTGAACATTTTAAAATCACATAGGATATGTGGCAAAATGTCCCAGAATGCTGCTCTTTAGTACCTGTTTCCGAAGAAGATTCACAGGTTAATATACCTAGAGTTTCCTCAGGAAATGTTGTCGTAGAGAGTGTAGTCAAAAGAAGGCAGCCAATTTTAGTTGAAAGTCAGACATCTGGCGCACAGAATCGAACGAATCCTAGGAACACTGTTTAGAGATATGGCTATGCCCATTATAAAGATGAGATTCAGAAAGATTAAATATCTTGCGAAGATCACAGAGCTGGTTAGAGATGGAGAGGGATTTGAATCTCTCAGTCCATCCAAATCCAGAGTCTGAGCCAGAGAGATCTAGGTTAGAACTCTCCTATCATTCATTAGCTGTGTAAACTTGGACAGGTTTCTTAACTTCAGTGAGGTAGGTCTCCATTCACATATCTTTAAAATGGAGAGAATGCCTACCTCCCAGGATTGTCCAAAGATTAAATAATTGAGACAGGATATGTTAAAGTGCTGAGCACAGGGAGTCTTCCCTCTGTGATCTACCTTGAGATAAGCACTCTGTTAAGGGCCTGAGTCCATAAGACTCCCTCCTCCCCCAGTGTTGGAGATATAGTGGGAGACAGAAGACAATAACTTATTATAGGATGGTTTTAGACATTTACCTCAATATGTGAAACAAATAAAAAGGGGATACTCTGTTTGATGGGTGTGGGTGTTTGTAAAGAGGGAACTGATCCACCCACTCAGCCTTTCCCACAGCTGCCCCTGGAGGTCCTAGACCTGCTCCTTTGACCCTGGGGCCCTGAAAACAGTCATTAGGTGAGATGGTCTCTGGGGGACTTTCAAACTAAAAACCTAGTTTCTACTGTAGGTACACAAATATCTGTAATAAAAGGTACAAATATGATGACAACCATAATATATACGTCCATTCAGACAGAGAGAGATCACAGTTGCTTTTTTCATGGAAGAGGAAAGAAGAGGGTCAGTAATGGTGGTATCACAAAAAGGTGGCCTTTCACAGAATGGGTAAGATTTTAAGAAGCTGAGATCACCACTGAAGAGGAAGGAGAGGAATGACATGCATTTTAATGGGTACGT
Organism: Grampus griseus; assembly: GCF_964374135.1. Classification (NCBI taxonomy): domain Eukaryota; kingdom Metazoa; phylum Chordata; class Mammalia; order Artiodactyla; family Delphinidae; genus Grampus; species Grampus griseus. The sequence continues at coordinate 112,243,412 of NC_139017.1, forward strand.
ATCAGGAGGAAAGGCAAAATACGATAAGACAAAAGAAAAGGAAAAAAAATACAGAGTATCTTTGAGACTTGTGAGTCATTCTGACTTAACTGGAGCTTCAAGTACAGATGTGTAGGAAGTAGGGGAGGTGAGACTGGAAACTGGAGGCAATAAAAGACTGTGCTAAGACATGGCTTTTGGAGTCAGACAGATGCGAGTCTGAGTTCCTGTTCTGACAAGCACTAGTTGTGTGAACAGGGGAAACTGACTTCTACAACCTCAGCGTCCTATTCTGGAAAATGGAGCTATTAATGCTACTACTACTACTGGGACTTCTCTGGCGGTCCAGTGGTTAAGACTTTGCCTTCCAATGCAGGGGTGTGTCGGTTCGATCCCTAGTCGGGGACCTAAGATCCCACATGCCTCGAGGCCAGAAAGTCAAAACAGAAGCAATATTGTAACAAATTCAATAAAGACTTTAAAAATGGTCCACATCAAAAAAGATCTTTAAAAAAAATACCACTACTACTAATAAAGGAGAATAGTAACTCTTACTGAGTATTCACTCTGTGCCAAGCATGGTTCTAAGCACTTTAAAGGTGTTAACACAGTCTTCACAACAACCCTGTGATGTAGATCCAGTCATTGTCACAATTTTGCATATGAGGAGGTTGAGGCAAGAGAGGGTAACAAACCTGTCTAGCAAGTCACTTGTCACACAGTTAATAAGAAGGAGATTGGAATCCAGGCATTCTTGTTCTGGAATCTATCTCATTATTAGAAGTTTAGCCATCCACCTCACAGAGTATGGTGAGAATTAAATGAGATGACTCTCATAATATGCCTGTGATGGGGTTTAGGACATGCTACCCTGAAATGTGACACCTTGGCATATTGAATGGATTAAGCTAAAGGAGCTTGAAAAAATGACAGAAGCAGAGAGGTCAGAGTCCCCTCCCCCATGTCCTGTTCCTTTGAATAGGTCGAAAACCTTCATATGAGAGGTGTCCTCCCTGTGCCTAGAGGAAAGGCGCATCTTTATCACAGAAGACAAAGGGACACCAAGAAGAACCCTGCATTTAGGTTTTGCTAGGCTTCCCCTAGTTTACTACACTTATCTTAGTCTCATTAAACTATCACATTTTTACAGGACTACTCACTCTTCATCAAACTTAGGATAAATATACTCAGGTCTAACTGTTTCTTCGGGTCTTCATTTCTTTATGAAGGCTCCCATGTCATATAAAACTTATATTAAATAAACCTGTGTGCTTTTCTTCTGTATCTGTCAGGTTAATATTCAGACCCAGCCAGGAACCTCAAGAAGGTCGAGGAAAATTTCTACCTCTGCTACACTCACGAAGTGTCAGGCACAGAGTAAGAGTATAACTGAATAAATCTTAGCCTGGAAAAGGAAAGAAAGAGAGTTTGAAGCCCAGACCCATGAAGGTTCTTGAATACCATACTTTGGAGTAGTTTTTGATGTTTCCTAGTTGGCAATTTTTAATTATATGTGGGGTTGCAATAGGCTTGTGGTGTGATCAGAAATGTGATTTAGAAAGCTTCAGCTTTTAGGATATACCAGCTTATAAAGAGAGAACTGTGGACCGATTAGATTTTTATTTTAATAGTCATTAAATGGGCCCCCAAAAGGTGGTGGCAGTGGAGATGGAAAGGAGGAAACATAGAGGTAAAAGCTATTACAGACACTGAGATGGAGGGTGGAGCAAGCAAAAGATGACTCAAGGTTTCGGAGGCTGGGTGACTGGGAGAACGCTGCTGATGCCATTAATAGAAACACAGAAAGCAGGGAGAGAAGCTGGACTTTGAGGGGAAAAAATGATGATTGCATTCTTTACAGATTGAGTTTGAAGTGATGACACATCATTTAGGTGGAGATACACAGTAGACAATCAGCTTTGCAGGAACTCAGCTCCATATAACAAACAGTAGCATCTAAACTTTCATTCTTAGGACATCCTTTTTGATTAGACATTTTCAGCACATTCTCATTTTGTATATAAAAGTAAATATATACATGTGTTTATTTAGAATTGCACACATGTCTGTACTGTATAAAAGATGCACATAGGGGCTTCCCTGGTGGCGCAGTGGTTGAGAGTCCGCCTGCCGATGCAGGGGACATGGGTTTGTGCTCCGGTCCGGGAAGATCCCACACGCGGCGGAGCGGCTGGGCCCGTGAGCCATGACCGCTGAGCCTGCGCGTCCGGAGGCTGTGCTCCGCAACGGGAGAGGCCACAGCAGTGCGAGGCCCACGTACCGGAAAAAAAAAAAAAAAAAAGATGCACATAGAAAATAATAATAGAAATAGAGATTCCGGTTTTTTCCTATGCCCCCATGGATACTTTTGAGTACCCTCTGGTAGGCATGTACCCTATTTTGGAGACCACTGAAATATCTCAGATATTTCCTTCTCCAGTGTTGGGAAGGAACCTAAATGCATTTGCACTGAACAAAATGACCTTCTATTGCCTCTTTTCCTATGAATGAAAATCTGCCCTTTTCGGGATTTCTTAACGGTGTGCACAGGAGGAAAAGGACTAAAGACTTCATTGTGCTACAAGTTCTCACATGTGTGCATAAAAGTCTGTGTATAAGGATGTTCAATGTAGCATTGTTAATAAAGGTGAAAATAACCTAAAAGTCCATAAGAAAAGAGAAAATAACACAAATTATGATACATCACTTTATGAAATAAAGAATTCAGTTAAATGTACACGTATTGAGGGGGGGAGGGACCTCCAAAACATATTGTCAAGTCAAAATATAAGTTGCAGTAGAGACAATGTCTTATGAGGGATTCCCCACGACCTATGAAGTAGTTTGAATAAACATATATATATATATTCCTTTTTCTTTTCATTGAATGACACTGAATCTGAAGAAGCTATAGATCAAGCACTACTTTATAGGAATTACAGAGAACTAAGGAATATGCTGGATAACACCAAGGGAATGCAATCAATAAAATCCAAACTGAGGGGTTTTATTTAGGACAAATGACTAAGTGATTCACTTTATTCAACAAATGAAAATAATTTAAAAAGTGAGAAAGAGCTGGAAGGGAACTATGATTAAAGAGACAAAAATTTCAAAACTGGCAAAACTAAGCTATTTAAGGATGTCCACTTGAGTAACAAATTATGCCCTCTGTATTGTTTATTCTTTCTATAGTGATGTGTTCATTTGTGTCATTAAATATAACATTAAAGAGAAAAAACAGAAACTATATATAGTGTGATTTGTTGGAATGGAAATTCTAGGTGTATGTTAGAATGAGAATCCCATTTATTAACAAAGCTAAAGATGGACTTACATTTATAAGGATATTATGTTCAGCGATATATAATTATATATCTTCAACTAGGAAACCATACAAATGTAGTTTATTTGCAGAATGAATAAAATGAGTTAGCCTTTAACTGCATTTTCTTTTTTTAATTTAACTTAATTTTATTTATTTATTATTTTTGGCTGCATTGGGTCTTAGTTGCAGCACGCATGATCTCTGTTGCGGTGCATGGGCTTCTCTCTAGTTGTGGCATGTGAGTTTTCTCTCTCTGGTTGTAGTGCACAGGCTCCAGAGAGCATGGGCTCTGTAGTTGTGGCACACAGGCTCCAGAGCACATGGGCTCTGTAGTTTGGGGCATGCAGGCTCTGTAGTTTGGGGCATGTACGCTCAGTAGTTGTGGTGTGTGGGCTTAGTTGCCCCACGGCATGTGGGATCTTAGCTCCCCAACCAGGGATCGAACCCCTGTGCCCTGCATTGGAAGGTGGATTCTTTATCACTAGACCACCAGGGAAGTCCCTAAATGTGTTTTCTCTAAGATTGCTAAACATTCTTGCCTTTTTTTCTGTTGGATTCTCAAATAGAAAAAGTAATCTTTTGTTAATTGATATCTCTGATCTTTGGGCCTACATCTTAAGATACTTTAAGAAAATGGGTATTAGACATGTACAGGAAAGTTATTAACCACGGAGATGAAAATCTTCTGATTGATGGTAGGAGCATTCTGTTATTCAGACTGATGCCAAAATACGACAAACTGATGCCAAAATATAATGGACCTCCAGTTCTAAAAGATGATTGAGCTCGAGAGTGGTGGAAACTTACAATTAAGGGAAAAATTAGTACTGTTTTTGTATTACTTATCCTCCATATTTGCTTCAGATCTTTTTTTTTTTCCACAGAATCACATCTTTATTTGGTTGCTTTGTGTAAGTTTGCAGAAAATTTTGCTACTGAAACACCATTATAAACAAGAGCCATTGTTTTATTAAGCTTATCTGCCTGAAGATTATTTGATGTGTGGGTAAGAATTTGTGAATCTATTATCAAGGCTCTGTCCCAATCCACTTTTAGAAGCTCTTTTCAACATATTCTTGGTTTCATATTTAGATGCTAATAGAGATTATAGGAATTGTGTACTTTTTTTTCTTCTAATTCTTGTAACTAGTAGAGAACTCTAAACTGAAATGAAGAAAGAAAACCCAGTGTACATCTTTCTTTTTCCACTACCAACAATTTCCAATCTATTTTGCAAATATAGGACAGCTGCTTTATTGAGCTAAAAAAATACTACAAAATGTAATGATAGCACTTTGGACTCTATTCTGATCTCCCTTAAACTCCACACAGCTTGGATTTTTCTGTAATTTTAATGAAAATGTGGCATGGCACATCTCTCTCATTTAAATTATGCACCGTCAGTATTTCCTTCTTTGCAACTGAAGCACTTCTTGGGAAACTTGCCAGGTACAAGAGGGGAGGGTGAAAGCTGAAAATAGAAAATGGAGGTGGGGGCGGGGAAAGGAACTGGACTAAACAAACACACTCTTCATGCAGCCATGTTTTTAAAGACTTGCAAATCACTGGGAAATAGGGTACAGAAGTTCAAGTAGGATTAAGGTAGCTTTAGCAAGCTTAAATGGGGCTAAACAGAGGTCAGAATAGGGCTACAAGTCAAACTTTAAAAACTCGTTTGATTTGTTAAAAACTAACACAAGAATTCATTCATTTTAATAGGATATCAGAGTACCTCTTATTACTATTTAGCTACTTATGGCTTGATAGTCATGTGGAAAAGTCAATAATGTTTCTTCATACCAGTGACAATTTCTCAGTTAAAGAAGCCCTCTTCCTTCACCTGCCATGCTCTTCTTTTGTTTTCCAAGCAAAGATCAATCATTCATTTATTTAACAAGTATTTATTGAGAGCCAGAGTGAAGAACAAGACAGCTTACTATCATCTATGTTAGAACTCCATCTTTTGTAGAATTCACATATACACAGAAATGAAGTTCCCTTGGGAAGAGGTGATTTAAAAAAAAAAAAAAAGAATAGGCACCATATTTATATAAGCGAGAAATAGCCATATAAATTTGGTACCATTTTATAAATCACTTTCCCATTTAGTTCTCACTTTAGCCTGGCATGACAAGTATTACTATCTCCCTATTTTATGGATGAGGAAGGAGTTTCAGAAAGGTTAAGGAAATTGGTGCTCATCACCTTTCGGTTGCAGAGCTATGACTCAGAGTTGGGCCTTCTGACTGGGAATTAGTACTTTTCTCATTATGGTGCAGAGGTTGGGAATGCTAGCTCTGGAATCCAAACAATTTGGGTTTGACTCACAATCTGCTCCTTACCGTGACCTTAGGCAAGTTGTGTTCTAAGCTTGTTTTATCTAAAATGGAAATCACGATAAAACCTCCCTCCAAGGGTTGTGGGAAGGTATAAATATTATAAAACTCGTGCTTAGCACAAAGTCCAGACACAGAAAGGGTTAAGTAGGATAGATTAACCCATTTTTCAAGCAGGATCAGAAACCCCTGTTAGTTTTCTAATGGAACTCTTTAAAAACAAAGAAGTTCCAGTTGGTGGAGTAAAAAAAAAGATGTTCTGGGAGAATAGAATGGAAATTAAACCTTAGTGCATCTTACTGTCAGGGCTAGTGCTGTGAGTAGGGAGTGTCAAAGGAAATCTAGGTCCTCAGCTCAAAAACACTTGTTTTGACATAATAAGATTCCTTTAGGATAAGTCAACAGATGTTTTAAAATGCAAATCTTTGGGGGTAGGAGGAACAAAGTGATAGCTTTCTGTGATAACCTGTTATAAATTCTTTTCCTCAAGTAATATCTTATTTGAGATCTTCTGCACAGCAAGAAGGAGGAAGGGGATTTTGGTGCACTTTAGGGTAGGGTGGGTCTAGAAGAGATAGGATTAGGTGAGAAGTAGAATGCCTTTGGCCGGAATGGTGGAAGCCTGAGGGTGCTTGGGTGAGGAGAGGCAGAGCATTCTAAAAGAAGAAGAGTCTGGAAAGTGTGGGAAAATTCCAAAATCCCCTTCCTTTATTTTGTGATGTTGGTTGGAATTGATAACTGCCTGATGTCAATAAAAATCATCTCCCAGCTTGCCTGTGGCACTGCTGGCATGGTGCTGATGCCTGAACCGGTATACTTGGTTGGAGCAAACCCTGCAGTGTAGCACAGCAATCTGTTTCCAAGTGTCCAAAGGGTTGTGCAGGCAGATACTTGTCCAGTCGGCTGAGTCAGAATCCCTGGGAGGGCACAGCTTGTTTTCTCTCTGGAACCTGCTTGCATTCATTATTTAAATTGTACCTTTAAAGGTCTTCTCTGAAATATTTCCAGCTAGGGAAATCAGGAATGCCTCTTCCCCAGAAGCATACTGGGGCAGAGATCCCTGAACTGAGTCCCGAGTTCTGGGTTTGAATCCCAGCTGTGTCTCCTGTCTGGATTTCAGTTTCCTGATCTATAAAATGGAGGAGTCAGATTTGTTGGTCTGTGATTGTCGTCCCCTGAGTTGGCATGATTCAGTCATTCTTTTTTTTTAAATTTTATTTAGTTTTTTATATACAGCAGGTTCTTATTAGTCATTCTTGATATAAAGGTGGTTTTTAGTTCGGCTCTAATTTAGCAGCCAGAGCCCCTTCGTTCTTATCTCACTGCTGGCTCTAGGATATAACAAACATTTGCTGTGAAATCTTTCTCTTTCAGTCTCTATTTAGCAGCAGAAATCCCAAAATACTAACTTACTGACTGCTCCTATCATCTCTACATTAGGTTTCCTTTGCATTTCGCCATCCAGTGACCCACATCTAGATAGGTGGAGGTTGCATAAAAAGAAAAAAGGCAGCAAGTTAAGTCAAGAGCTGAGCTGAAGATCAATTGCTGCAATTTTACCCCAAAGCAGGGCTGTGCTTCTGGAAGGACTAAGATTTATTGATTTCAACACATGAAGATGTAAAATGTGCTGTTATCACATCTCCGCAGAATGTGTACTGGCACCAACCTGCGGAAACGGCATGGAATAGCAACTTCCTAGTTGCTTTGTCAGTCCTACTCTCCATTTTGTGAGTCCAGATTCCAGTGTGTTACCCAGGCATAGATGCTGTCTTGTTGGGAGTGAACCTTGAACTGTAATCCATTATGACTGATATCGATATGATTGATATTATGGCTTAGATACCTGTATATTTAAATGAAGTGAAACCTCATGATACTCAGAATTCTGCATTTAAACACAATGTAAACTTTCATTTATATATTCACTTAAGATACAGTTAGTAAGTACTTGCTAGGTGTGGTATACTGTAAAATGATCAAAGCAGATTACTTGCTGGAAGGAATCTGAATTTTAGACTCAGAAAGATTTTGTCTGAATTTAGCTGCTGGTACTAAGTTTACTTTGAACGTGATATTCAACTTCTCTGTGCTTCTACTTTCTCTTGGGAATAACAATGTATCTCAGAAGATCTTTGTGAGTATGAGTCTCAGGTATGTGTGGGTATTCAAAAATATTGTTTTATTAGTCTAGTTACTTAATAATAATTACAGCCCCCACTTTAGAACTGATGAAAGTGCTTTCACATATAGCACAGCATTTTAATCTCATACCACCCTCTGAGGCTGGTATGACATTTTACCTTCGTTTAGGAGATAAGAAAGCTGAAGTCCAGAGTGGTTGGACGCAGATATTTCTTCAAACTGATTCCTAGACCCAAAGCCCTTCCTCAGAGGAAGCATATTTACTAACCAATAAATAAATAAAAGAAGAGTTCTATCCATCCAAGAAAGGCCCTGCTAAATGCTCGATAAATCTGTCTCCTTTCATAAGCGGGGAGGAAAATATTTCTGATTTGTAAATATACAACCATGCCTAGATGGGGTGCCTGTAATACAAGTGAATTTCATTGCAGATTTCTAGTATCTCATCTTCCCTCCTCAGCCAACCACACTATCTTTCAAAAGAGTTTATCAATTTGCTACTTGAAGAATTCTCTGATGCTGAGATGATCTGAGAAACAGTCAGCATAAACAAGGGTTTTCTAACCAGAATATCATGATTTTCCACACATCAATACTGTAAGTCATTCTTAGTGGATCGTGGCCAGAGTCTTTAATAATGTGATTTCTGGAGCTATGAAAGGCCCCTAGGCCGAGACATAATTCTCCTCCTATATAACTCTTTAAATTTCTCTGCAGTCTTTTATTCTGCAGTTAGAGATGAGGCTTGAAGTGCAAATATCCATAAAAATAGTAGTTAATTGACTTACTTTTGTACTAAGGCAAGCGATACCAGATTCTTTTCTAAGGTAACATTTACTGAAAAGGAAGGACACTGGCCAAACCACCATCAGGGTGTTGGGTGGGATAGAGACCAGAAACTGTGATGAGAAGGCCTAGCACAGAAAAGAATAAGTGAAGTCAAGGATGACATAACATTTTCACCCCTTAGATTGATTTAAGTTGTTTGGTAACATCAAATATTAGCTAGGTATGAGGTTTTTTCATGCTCTGCTGGTAGGAAGGATAAATTGGTACTGTGTCTTTGGAAAAATATGTTGGCAGTATATTAAAACTCAATATCTAATCAATGGGACATCGTACATATGACCAAAGAAACACATGTTAGGTTGTACAAAACATCATTCTTTATTAAAGGGAGAAAAACTGTCTAATGCCCAGCAAAGAAAGAATAATTTCATAGGCTAGAGTACATTCATATCATGACATACTAGGTAGAAGTTGTAGAAAATGAAAACAATCAATGTATACCCATATGGAAAGATAGTTAATATGTGATGTGAAGTTAAAAAAAAATTATACCTCTTTCCCTTACTATGTATTTATATATCTTCATATATGTATGGAAATGCATCGAAAAATTCTGGAAAACATACTCAAAATGGATAATAGTGATGGCCTGAGATTGTGAGGTAGTAGATGAAAGAGATTTTAGAACTGTAATGTTGGAATTTTTTTCATTGGATGTATTAATGTATTTCAAAGGAGAAAGAATGCACTGCACATGTATTAATACCTAACTGACAAATACTCTGAAAATCAAAAGTGAATTATTGAATGTGAGAACTATTGTAAAATGTTTTAAACATAAGCTGCCCCTTTCTTCTTTTTTTTCAAATTAATTTATTTTATTTATTCATTATTTTTGGCTGTGTTGGGTCTTCCTTACCTTCCGCGGGCTTTCTCTAATAGCGGTGAGCCGGGGCTACTCTTCATTGCGGTGCACGGGCTTCTCATTGCGGAGCACGGGCTTAGTTGCTCCACGGCACGTGGGATCTTCCCAGACCAGGGCTCGAACCCCTGTCCCCTGCATTGGCAGGCGGATTCTTAACCACTGCACCACCAGGGAAGCCCCTACCCCTTTCTTCTTAAGCATGAAGAATTTCCTGAAGGTCACATTGCTCAGTAGAGTTTCAAAGGACTGCCATCTTTGACCTCCTGACTTCAGCTCTAGCACCCCTTCCACAATTTTGAGCTTATTTAGTCTCAGGACACCAGTGCATCTTTAGCAGCAGTGCTAAAAATCCTTGCTATGCAAAAATAAGGTGATAGTACTCTGATGAATGTGTGATAAAGGGTTAGGGCAGGGACAACTGGTTGACTTTACCTGATTCAAAAGGACAAAAGACTGACTTTACCTGGTTCATATCCTACTTTGGTTCTGATTAGAAGAGTCTATTTTATATCTTCCTTTTAAATTTTCAACTAGAAGTGTTGGAACTACTGGGAAGTATGGGAGAATAAGCCAAGAGAATGGCTCTCAAATGTGCTTTTTATGATTTTTACACTTATAATAATACCAACTGAAGCTCTGATAGTGATAAAAGGAAAATGGCTTTGCAAACAAAATGTATTAAATTTTGTTTAATTATACAACTAAAGGACATTCAATCGTAGTTAATTGGAAAATGCATTCCAGATTAGGAGATCTGGGTTCTATACCAGTCTGCCCCATGAAAGATGTGTGGAAAATCTGAATATATTATGGAAAGAATGATAACTTCTTACCTAGGTTGCTGGTAAAAATAAATATGATAAAATGTTTGACAATAGCTGCTGCACTGATAAAAGTGCACAATAAATTCTTGTTGAACTGAACTCTATTGTACTATTCTTTAGTACTCTTATTTCAGAACTTTTGCAAATTAAAAGCAAAGAGGAAGATAAGATGCAGAGAGGGTAACAGAGAAGATGTAGCATACTTTGGAGAACTGATCATAGAATTTTGGAACTTGTAGGAGCTTAGATATATTTTTAGTTATCCCAACAGTCTCATTTTATAAATAAGGAAATTGAGAACCTGAGAGGTTAAATGACTTGTCTAAAATCACTCAGTAGGATAGAGTCAGGTCTTCACAGTTTCACTCAGTTAACTTTATTTTTCAGAAAGTTCAGTGATGGTTTCTTTTGAAGGGAAGAACACAGCCATTCTATCTGCTTCCCTAAAGGATGCCAGAAAACAATCAACTGTGGAACACTATGTAAAGGGAAGCTCAGTGAGTGAGAGAATTGTATTGTTTACCTCAACTATATGCTATCAACCTCTCAACCATTTGTTTGGTCATCAAATTGACCTGCTGCTATTGATACCAAGTTTGGGAAAGGGGTGTGTACCTGCCTCAAAGTCTCCTGGTGCAAAATATGGAAGAAGAAAAGTAAAAACTAGGAAATAGGACTTTGGGCTGGTTAAGTGATGTCACCTAGCTTATTCTACCAACAGAAAACTGCTGTTTAGCTAAAAGAAAACATTTTCCAATTTTTCTCAGTAGGGTTGCCAGATGTTCTGTAACTGGAATGATGCAGTCCTATATTTTAGATCTCTGGTAAAATAATTAAATAGAGAGAGAGCAAGTAAAGGTTTAAAAAATTATTTAGACTTTATAAAAATTTGAACTAAAGATAGAGCATTGTTATGCTTCCTCAGCCAACAAACTAGATATTCACTAGTTATACTGTATGTTGAATTTTAAATTAATATTTTTATAATTACTTCAGAAATGTGCGTGATTCCTCTCTTAAATGCTGCCATAGGAAATATTTTCAATTTTCAATATGTTGAATTATGTGTGGACTGACTATATAAAACGAATTCAAACTAAAATTTTGTTTTCTTCAAAATTCCAAGCAATTGTTTAAAAATAATTGTTTCTAAGAAGGATATAAAATAAATCAACATTTCACAACCAATAAATACAAAATACCAGATGATATAAGCAATCATTTTTAAATATTAAATCTTTATTCCCAATCCCCTTTGCCAAGTCCCCTATTTTTGAGGAGTACCTCTGGAATTTTATTTTTTAACATCAGTAGAAGCTCTTTCCAGTTTTTTTTTTTTTTTTTTTTCCCAGCTGTGTTAAGTAGAAGAAAGGGTCCTTGGAACCAGACCAATTTGGTTTCAAATTCTTTCTCCACTACTTTCTAGCTTACTAGCTGTGGAACCCGGGTCAAATTATTTTACTTCTCAACTTTCTCTTCAGAAATTGAAAATTATAATTCCTACCTTGAAGGTTTTTTTGAAGGTTAAAGGAAACAATCACTCCTTTACCATATAGGTATACAAACCCATATGAAAAGCACTTAGCATGATGCCTGACTTGGAATGTGCTCAGGTTTTGGAATACCACCCTCTTCCTCGTGAGTCTGCACGGTGCTTCCCAATCTGTTTTTAAAAACTCCCAAAAGGATTTCAGGGTCAAGTAAGTTTGGGGGAGCTACATAAGTAGTCCCTCTCTTTGGTCTAAGAGAATGCACAGTTGCATACTAAAGGTTCTAAGGAGGCATAATCTGATGTTTTTCAATTTTATTTGAGCACAGATTCTTTAGTCTCTAAAGAACATAAATTAGTGGTTCTAGGGAACACAGTTTGGGGAAAATTGGGCCAGAAAATGGGGAAGTATGGGTAATGGCTTTAAGGCTCCTGAGAACAGGGAAAAAGCTTCGAAGGAAAAAACAGGGACAGCTTGTGTAGCTGTCCATTCCCATTAGAGTTTCCTCCCTTTTTCCAATTAGAGTATGGGTCCCTTAGAGGAAGGCTTTCAGACTTTCCCATCAAAGTACCCCTAAAGCAAGGGACACTGAGCACTTATTTTATCATGAAATCCCATGAGAGTCTCCCATGTTACACCATAAGATACCTGTTTGTTTAAATATAAAAATAAAAATTTTAATTACTGAGAAGTAAATGACAATAATTTCTTACACACACACACACACACACACACACGTTCTCTGATCAATTTTATGTCCTTGTAAGATGTATCAAATTTCATGCTTATTTGGTATACAAATGCAAACTCCCTGGTAGAATACTGAGCAGGCATGGGAGGAGTACATACACTCCAGTACGAGAGGCAGGGCCTTGAGTCAGCCAGTCTACAAATATTGACTGTGTTCTCTAGAATGGGAACTGCTTTAGGGGCTCAGCAAGGAGGCAGAGAGGTTTTCTGCTTTTAAGGAATTCTCATAAGTGGTGTCCCATGAATGAGAAATTATTATTTTTTTTTTGCGGTACGCGGGCCTCTCACTGCCGCGGCCTCCCCTGCTGCGGAGCACAGGCTCCGGATGCGCAGGCCCAGCGTCCATGGCTCACAGGCCCAGCCGCTCCGCGGCACGTGGGACACTCCCTGACCGGGGCCACGAAACCGCGTCCCCTGCATCGGCCCGCGGACTCCCAACCACTGAGCCACCAGGGAAGCCTCATGAGAAATTCTTACAGTCTGTGTCCCATGAAAGTGCGTGGGGGTCGGAGTACTGACCATGAGGAGGGAAGCAGTGAGACAGCCAGTAAACTCATGCAATGATAAATAAGGTCACTTTTAGCACTAATTGATGCTCTGAAGAAGCTGCAATAGTGATAGAGTGACTGGTGGAAGCTACTTGAACTAGAGGGTCAGGGAGGTTCTTTGAGGATGAAAATTCTGGCTGAAGCCCACTCCTAAGAAGGATGCCATACAAAGGGTTGTGCGAAGAACTTTCTAAGTTGAAGGCAGAACACTTACAAAAGCCCAGGGATGGGAAATGGCTTGGCATGTTTCTTAGGATGGGTATTTCACAATAGACCCTGAGATAAGGACAGGTACAGGTAGTTTATTTGGGAGGTCATCTCAGGAAACACCAGAGAGGAAATGGAGGAAGTGGACAAGGAGAGAGAAAAACCAAGAAAGGGTGTGTTATGAGAGGGCAACTGCTATAGATAAGAGGGACTTATTTCCCCTGGGGTGGAGCTGCTGAAAGAAACCACCTGGATCTCACCTCACAGTCATCCTAAACAGAGGGCTGGGAGGGGGCCATGTAGCTGCCTTCTCCCACAGCTCACTGGCTATTATCCTCAGGGTATTAACGTTCCTGCACTTTCAGGTTGTACTTGTGGAGGTCAAGCAAATTCCTGAAGAACTAAAGAAAATCCTCAGGCAAATAAGAAGAGAAACCCAGATGCTAAAGACAGGAAAATGTCAGTATGCTGAAAACTCTTCAGGGGCAGGGAGGATAATGGCAGGGTATCAACAGTGCCTGTCTTCCATAGAATAGAACTCAAAGCTAACTTGGTTGAAGCATAATAGGGGAAAAATGAAAAGATGAGTTCAGGGAGGTTGGCAGAAGCCAGATGATGTGTAACTTTGCCTATTTTAAGTCCATTTGCAGTGAGTAGCCACTGGAGGGTTTTAAGTGGGAAAATGATCTGATCTGATCAAGCTTTAGAAAGATAGCTATGTGGATTTTCTTTTCTTTTTTTTTTTTGGTTGTTGTTATTTTGGGGTTTTGTTTGTTTGCTTTTTTTTTTTTGTTTTGTGGACAACTGCCTGCAAGAAGACAAGAGGCAGAAAGAGGGATAAAAAGGCTATTGCATAATAATAAAGAGATCATAGTCAATTAAGTTTAGTGGTAGATTATTAGTCTTCATCTTAATCTATAAGCAGTATTTGAGAAAACTGATCACTTTTTTTTTTTTTTTTTTTTTTGCGTTACGCGGACCTCTCACTGTTGTGGCCTCTCCCGTTGCGGAGCACAGGCTCCGGACGCGCAGGCTCAGCGGCCATGGCTCACGGGCCCAGCCGCTCCGCGGCATGTGGGATCTTCCCGGACCGGGACACAAACCCGTATCCCCTGCATCGGCAGGTGGACTCTCAACCACTGCGCCACCAGGGAAGCCCCTGATCACTTCTTTTTGAAACACTTTCTTGGCTTGGCTTTCAGAAGACCACTTTCTCTTGATGCTCCTATTACCTCTTTGGGACTCTTAGTCTCTGTTCTTGGAGTGCTCCAGAGCTCAGTTCTGGAACATTTTTCTCTCTTTACATACTTCTTAGGTGATCTCATGTAGTCTTACGGCTTTAAATAGGCACCCATTAGTCTTTCAGATGGGTATCTGTAGCCCAGACCTTTCTCTTGAACTCCAGAGTCATTTATGTCACTACAAGCTTCATTGTCTTTTGGGGGTCTGATTGACCTCTCAAAACTAAGATGTCAAAAACTGAACCCTTGGTTCCCCTGACCTCTGCAAATGGTGGTGGGGATTAAAAGGGTAGCAGTGGAGGTGATGAAAGTGATTGGTTCATGAAACATTTGGGAGGTACAGCCAACAAGTCTTAATGATGCATTAGATGTGAGCATGAGTAGGAACCTAAGATGGCAAGTCAGTTTTGACCTGAATAACTGGAAAGGTGATAGTGATATATACTGAAACGGAAGGTGTAGATTTGACAGAGAAAATCAGCGGTTCTGCTCTGACTATATTAAGTTTGATACGTGTGTTAGGCATTCAAATAGGATATGTGAGGTAACTGAGCACTCCATCTAAAGCAGAGATTCCCTCACTCGCATCCATATTGAAAATGAGGATTTTACATAGATGTAGCCCAAATAAAAGCTCTCTGTTTCTCTCTGCATATTGGGACTACAGAGTTGAAGAACAGTGTCTAACCATTACACTTAGGAAAGAGTAGATGAGGATATGGACTGAAAAACATACCTCTGCAGTGGATCCTAAAATATTCACAGGCAGGTTAGCAGCTGAAAACGTTAGGCAATCATTATAAAATAGATTTGGATATAAAAAACCGAAACTATTATAGCCAAGTCAGTCCTTTTAAAATTCTCTGCTCAAATCCCTCCAGAGACTTCCATTTCACTTAGAATAAACGTCCTGACTATGTCTGACCTGGTTGTCTTTAATCTCTAGGCCCCTGCCCACCTACCCTCCTCTTCCCCTAACACATCACACTTGCACACTCAGCCCCGCCCACAGTGGCCTCTTTTCTCTACCTTAAACACTCCCAACTGTCCACTGGTAGCCTTTGCCCTTGTTCCTTCCCTCTGCCTGGAGCTTCCTTCCTCCCAGCTATGTGTTAGGCTTCTTTTCTAGCCTCATTCTGACCTTGCTCAAATGTTTCCTACACAAGAGACCCTCCTTAGACCATCTTATGTGGAATACCAGACTCTGTTCTTGTTTATCCCTTTATTCTGTTTATACTTCTTCACAGTTTTTATCACTACTTCAGCTTAGTTTAAGTATTTATTTGCTTATTATCTGTCTCTCTTATTAGCATGTAGGTGTCAATAGGCCAGGAGCTTTACTTGGTCTGTTTTATTTAATGCTATATCCCTAGATCCTAGAACATTACCTGACATATAAGACGTGCTTGGTAAGAATGTAATTGAATAAATGACCAAATCATTCTTTTTAAAATGTATATCATCAAATGTTTCTTATGTGGAAATTGAATGTGATAGAATGCCAGGTAAGAAATATCTGATAGGCAGGAGAAACCTTCTGTGATAGGATATCTCAGAGGGAACAGTCTCAGAGCCTAGATTTAAAAATCTAGGCCTCATTAGAGAAATGCAAATCAAAACTACAATGAGATATCATCTCACACCAGTCAGAATGGCCATCATCAAAAAATCTAGAAACAATAAATGCTGGAGAGGG
Organism: Grampus griseus; assembly: GCF_964374135.1. NCBI lineage: Eukaryota > Metazoa > Chordata > Mammalia > Artiodactyla > Delphinidae > Grampus > Grampus griseus. Next base: position 112,259,670 of record NC_139017.1, read on the forward strand.
TGTGGAGAAAAGCGAACACTGCTGGTGGGAATGTGAATTGGTACAGCCACTATGGAGAACAGTATGGAGGTTCCTTAAAAAGCTACACATAGAGCTACCATATGACCCAGCAATCCCACTACTGGGCACATACCCTGAGAAAACCATAATTCAAAAAGAGTCATGTACCAAAATGTTCATTGTAGCTCTATTTACAATAGCCAGGAGATGGAAACAACCTAAGTGTCCATCATCGGATGAATGGATAAAGAAGATGTGGCACATATATACAATGGAATATTACTCAGCCATAAAAAGAAACAAAATTGAGCTATTTGTACTGAGGTGGATAGACCTAGAGTCTGTCATTCAGAGTGAAGTAAGTCAGAAAGAGAAAGACAAATACCGTATGCTAACACATATATGTGGAATTTAAGAAAAGAAAAAAAATGTCATGAAAACCTAGGGGTAAGACAGGAATAAAGACACAGACCTACTAGAGAATGGACTTGAGGATATGGGGAGGGGGAAGGGTAAGCTGTGACAAAGCGAGAGAGAGGCATGGACATATATACACTACCAAACGTAAAATAGGTAGCTAGTGGGAAGCAGCTGCATAGCACAGGGAGATCAGCTCGGTGCTTTGTGACCACCTGGAGGGGTGGGATAGGGAGGGTGGGAGGGAGGGAGACACAAGAGGGAAGAGATATGGGAACATATGTATATGTATAACTGATTCACTTTGTTATAAAGCAGAAACTAACACACCATTGTAAAGCAATTATACTCTAATAAAGATGTAAAAAAAAAAAAAAAATCTAGGCCAACAGGCCCTACAATCAGCATCAAGGAAATCTCTCAAAATTTAGCATGTCCCCAGAAATATTGGGAAAGAGACATTTCCCAGTCATTCAGGGAAAGAGCTCCAGTGTCTAATTCAGGGCTCGGGGTTGGGAAGGAGGAAGTTAGAATGACAATAATCATATTGTGTAAACTACTGAGACTGGATCTGAGGTAAAGTTGAACAATCAAGGACATAGTGACAGAACTAGAGTATATATTAGACTAGTGTTTCTCAAACTTTTTGTACATTAGAATTAACTGGGGGTGGGGGCGCTTTTAAAAACTCTCTGTGATGAGGTTTTACCCTATACCAATAAAGTGACTCCAAGGTACAGACAAATTTGAGACTCAGTGTACCAGACATTGCTCTTCAAAGAGTGGTCCCCAGACTGGCAGCTCTGGCATTACCCAAAACTTGTTAGAAATGCAGAATTACAGGCTCCATGACTACCTACCAATCAGAATCTGCATTTTAACGAGATCTGGGTGATATGTACACACACTGAAATTTGAGAAGCACTAATGTAGACTGCAAGGTAAGAGCTAGGCAGGAAATAAAGTCATTAATCCTTAATTCCCTGAAGTGAATTAGAGAACCATAAATCCCCCTATGTTCACTATACTTTCTGATTTGGGTCAGAGTTAGATCAGAGCCTGGGAGCAGGGGTGGGTGTAGAGTGCATTGAAATGAAGTACAGATGGCCTTACCTCTTGGGAGAGGTCATTTAATGGAATAGGGAACCAGACAGGGTTTAAATCCAGTTTATGACAACTGGTAGGAGATAGGATTGGAATGGTAGGTTGGTTTCAGACTGTAAATGAGCCACAAATAGTGATGGTGTTGGAGCAGGTGAATAACATAATAAAATCTATATTTTGGATGCAGATTGACCAGGTAGAAATTCTTGATGCACTCCTGAGTAAAACAATAATGAGTTGAGAATAGTACAAGAATGAGAATAAGTGGAGTTTTTTTCACTGTTCTTCAATATTAATGTATGTCCACAAGTCAAAATTAGGTTGTATAGCTTATTATTTTAATCATCCAGACATTAAAAAAATCACCTAAAATTAGGAGAACATGTAGAATCCAACAGTAGATTAGAAATTGCTTTGCTTGGTTAGCTTTGTGAAGATCCTGCTAAATTCTTTTCTTCAGAAATGTAACTTTTTATTTCCACATCAATAGCATAGTTGACATTTTATTTTTTGCCATTTCTTATAATTATTCTTACAATTGCAAACTTTAAAGTTGTAATACATTTTATGTATTGTAAGAAAGTATATACGAAAATTTCTCTAGGCTGCTAATCAAGCCCACTATAGGCCTTCACATTTATGTCACCTCATTTTAAATGCATGAGCTGGTTTCCTTGTGAAGAGTTAGGGAAATGTAGGAAAACTAAGAAGTGAAAGAAATTTAAGGACCATCCAAGGAATCTGATTTATGGTGGAAATGGCTCTCTTACCTATTACATAGTATCCTATCATATGTATTTTATGTTTTTAAAAATTGCAACTGGCCTTTGATCTACTAAACTACAATCTCTATGAAGTAAGGTGAAATCCCAGACACTGTTCCTGGCATGGAATGGGTGCTCAATAAGTATGTTTTGAATAAATGAATGGACGATCATCAGCTTTTAGTCTGGGAGGAATCTGGCTTGTCACTGCCCCTTTCTCTGGAGGGGGTTGCCCTTATCTGATGGGAGCTGCCTTTCCTGGAGAAAGCTGGGAGGTTAGGCTTCTGGAATCGCAGCTTTGCCTTGCTTTCTCTGCACTGCTTTATCCTGCTCATCTCCCTCCCTTATAGGTATCTCCCTAAAGCACTTTCAATATGTAATTTGCACAAGAACTCCTGTCTCAGACTCTACTCCTAGGAAATCTTACCTAAGATGTTATATTTGTATGTATAATTGTTAAATATTATATATACGTACATGTGTATGTATATACATGTGTATGTATGTATGTATATACACGTGTATATACACACAAAAATTTTTATCCTGTCCTATATTAAGAAGTACATTTTACATTTTGATCTAGTGTAAAATGTTAATAAAAATATATATACTTACACACATACACATATTTATTCATTTAACAACAAGTGTCTGTCTATTGCCTATTATGTGCCAAGCACTGTTCTCTGTTGTATTGGATGGGGAAACAGCAGTGAATATAGAGCTTACGTTCATAATACAAAACTTAACTTTACCAAGCACTATGCAGTCTGATACATGGTATTCTATTCTAATATTTTCTTTTACAATCTATTGTAGTCTATTTCTTTAAAAAAAATGCTGTTCATGACTCACTAAATTGATTTAACAATCTGCTTGAGAGTTGTAACCATCAGTTTGAAAATAGTGCCTTAGATAGTGTCAGATCTCATTTTATAAGGTATAGGGATTTTTTGTTAATACCTTCAGGCATTTAATATGATACAATATTTAATATCAAGGAAAAATATATAACTGGCATATGCATGGTAATATTATCTTATTCCTTGAAGGCTTATATGATTCAACCTTTATTTTTTATTAATATTTCTTTTCAAAATACCCTTTTCATCTTCTTCAACTAGAAGTCAGTAGATGAAGCTTTTGCCCTATGTCTAAACTGTCAAGGTCTCTAAGAGAAAATGTGCTTTAAAGAAGTAGGAGTTAATGGTCACTCTTGCACTATAAATTCTATTGGCAGATACTCTACTAGCTGGTAGATAAAAGGATGACTTTCTCCTTGAAAACTCTAATGAGACTTGGGAATAATATACAATCTGTGATTCAGGTACTATACTCTAAATGTAAGAGCTTTTAAACAATCTTAAAACCTTATCTAAAATAAATCTCATTATTTCTTGTTATTTCTTAGAGAAGTAAAGATATCTAATACAATTATACTCCAATAAAGATGTAAAAAAAAAACAAGTTATAAATATTTTTGAAGTAAAACAACTTTAGTTTTTGAGCCTAAAAAACTTCATTTTCTTCTTGAGAAAAGGTTATGACATATGTTTGCCATTTGATTGATTTAGAAGTGAGGAAGTACTGTATTATCTACAAATATATTCTTTCTGGAGAGAAGCTTAGAAAGGTCAGGGCTGAAGCAGTTGCAAATGGTGGAAGGAAAGAATTCCCCCAAGCGTGACCTGGATTTAAATACTAATTCTACTGAAGGAAGGTGGCATAGGGCTTGCTTATGATTTGCAACTTCCTTTCTGTAAAATGGGATAGTAATCCTAACTTCTCAGACTTGTTGTGAGAAAAAAATGTCATAATACACTGAATATCTTGCTTATTATCACTCAGTAGACACTTAATAAATGCTCATTTATTTCAGTTAAGATTCATCAGGAGGGAACATTTAGCTAGCCTGGTGAGAGAAGTCCATGAGAAAATTGTCTGATGGTTTAATACACCCATTGGGACTTACACGTTCAAACAAGAGCTCTGAGAGGCTACATGTAGAGGCCAGTGATGATGTCCTTACTCCCAGCATCTTCAAAACTCCACTTTGGAATTGCCCTCAGAATATATCTTACCTTATAGTCACATTTTATGATTGAGATTATTCAGTATTTACTCAGCTGGATCTCTAACTTTCTCATCAGGCTTGCACCTCCATAATGTAGTGGTTTTAAAAGTCCAATTCGACTTTGAAAGGTTAAACTATTTAAAAAACATGATGCAGGACTTGAAAGCAACATTGAAAGAAAAACTCCCAAAATGCTGTGATTCACCACAACTAACATGATTGTTAAACTACTGGCCTGACTTGCCAAGAAGCCAATAAGATACAAACTACTGACGGTGATTCTCACTGACTAGCCAAGGATAGCTTCCAGTTGCTCAGGATCAAACCACAGCTGTGGGCCAGAGCCAGGATTGTGGAATCTTGTGATGCACTGAGACTGAGAGCTTAGAGTTTGAGGCTTGGGAGCTTGTGAAAATCTAGAGCTTCAAGGGATCTCCCAAGGCTCCGTTCCTTAGCTAAGATATAGCTGATCTTATAGTTCTGATCTGGTTCAATGTTTCTGTCTTACTGTTTTAAGTATGCTGTTACGGGACTTCCTTGGTGGTCCAGTGGTAAGAAATCCACCTTCCAATGCAGGGGACGTGGGTTCAATCCCTGGTTGGGGAACTAAGATCCCACGTGCCATGGGACAGCTAAGCCCGAGCGCCACAACCACTGAGCTCGCTCACCCCAATGACAGAGCCCGCGTGCCACAAACTACAGAGCCCATGCGCTCTGGAGCCCTCGCACCACAAATGGAGAGAGAAAACCCGCACGCCACAACTAGAGAGGAGCCCGTGCCGCAACGAAAAATCCTGCACGCCTCAATGAAGACCGCGCGTCCCGCAACTAAGACCCGACGCAGCCAAAAAAGTAAAAAAAAATTTTTTTAAACTATAAATAAATAAATAGAATATGCCATTACTTCCCAGTGTCTGCTTTTACTCAGAATGAGACAGTTCCACAATGATCACAGAAAAAGTTATTTAACCTTTCTGATCCTCAGATTCCTCATATGGAAAATGGAAGTAATAAAAGTACATTCCAGTAAGGTTGTTGTGAGATTATATAAGATAATGAAAATAAAGTGTTTAATGGGGCACTTGGCACAAAGTAAACTCTCAGTAATAATAACAATTTATTATTATTATTCATAATATCTGAATATAGTGCAATCTACCTCTGTGCCCAGCTCAATGGCTAGGAAACCCAGCTGAATTAAAGCCTATCTCTCTTGGGTATACTTAAAAGGGGATGCTAGACAACTATTACTGGGATAGGGAACCTTTTACAGGGTGTCTAAAGTTCAGATTATGGGAGAAGAGAAAGCCACTGACGGCTCTGTGCTAGTTAGATAAATTTGATTTACATTCAAGTATGTTATTTTTGTTAATGGTCATGTGCCTTTATAGTCACATTTGCTATGGATATATGGATTCAGTTTTCATGACTTCTGAAACCATTGCCCATTTCTATAATAATAATAGTAATAAGCACAACTAACATTTACTGAAAATTATTAAGGGTGCTACAAAAACCCTTTGATGTGGGCTGTGTATCTGATTTGACATCACTATAATGAATAAAGTATCAAAGCAGAAAGAGCAGAGCTATCCTCTCCCCCCATCTTTAACTCAGCTCTCCCCACATACCCACCCGCCCAAGCCCTTCATTCTGGTATTCAGGAGTGTTTAAGGCATCGTTAAACTGTATAACTGCCAATTTTCTCTTCCTACTGGTAAAGTATAGGTATGAATGCTTTCACTTGCACCTCGGCAAATATTTATTAAATGCTTGCTCTGAAGCACTGGTCAAAGGACTGAAGTAGAACAAACCTTCAGAGACCCGCTAGTCCAGAGGCCTTGTAATGTCTCACAGGTCCACTCCCCTGACCAGTTCATTCTGTTACAGTTGAAGAATCTTTTTAACTAAATTTTCCATGTGTCAGTTTTTACATTTTTTTTTTTTTTTTTTTTTTTGCTGTACGCGGGCCTCTCACTGTTGTGGCCTCCCCCGTTGCGGAGCACAGGCTCCGGACGCGCAGGCTCAGCGGCCATGGCTCACGGGCCCAGCCGCTCCGTGGCATGTGGGATCCTCCCGGACTGGGGCACGAACCTGTGTCCCCTGCATCGGCAGGCGGACTCTCAACCACTGCGCCACCAGGGAAGCCCAGTTTTTACATGTTTTAAATGATGATAACATTTGTCCTACTTTATAGCTTATATGAAAGTGTAGTAGGTCATTAAAGCAATGCCTTGGTCTTTGGTGGTGTTAGTTGGTCTTTGGTATTTACCAGTCAAGAGGTAACAAAGAGTGGAACACTTCTAGGAGAATACCACTAGAAAACCATACAAGAAAGCCACTCATCATCACAGATGGGGCTTTGTGACAGAATGTTTAAGTCACTGTGTTTTTGAGTTCCTGTAGCCTAACCCAATTTCCAATCATTCAGGGGGTATGTCACTTGGGATTGTTATTGTGTCATAGTGGAAAAAATATAGCTGAGATTGCTGCAGGCTAGGCACTCTTCAAAGGCAAATGAAAGAACGAAAACTACTCTCTGACACCTTTTTAAACAAAGAACTTTTAACTATATATAGTCCACGGTTCAACTCACGCAAGGCATGCCAATGTTTTCAAGTACGATTTGCTCTTAAGACGGTTACTGCCAGTTGGAAGTTATGGTTGCTGGTGAAGTCTGTGTTTTAATACACACTATTTATGTTGGTTGCTGTTTTTCAACTTTTAGGTAACATCACCCCAAAGAACGCAACTATAACATAAAAAAGGGCCAAATTTTAAGACTTTGCTGAAGCACATTGGGAATGTCTCTTATGAAGGGGTAAGACAGCTTAAGAATTGGCTTTTTGTAAAGAATAAAATGAGGCTCATCTTTCATGACATAGAATTGGCAGCTCTGCAGTTTCTTTCCGTAAATAAAATACCATTGATAGCTCTTCCAGTTCTTAAAGACTGGAGAAAACAGACAGCTTTACAGAAATGACAGAGTATCTAACACAGCCATTCTTTATTCATTAACTCTAAGAAGGAAAACACTTGAAATAACCAGGAAGAAAAATACCTATTTTCCTCATCACCCAACATGTCAATTATTTCTGTTTTGTCAAATATTCTGTAACCAAGATCTATTTTTACAAATAGGGGCAAGATAATTTAGAGGAGAGGGAGGGAGGAGGAGAGAGAGGGAGGAGGGAAAAAAGGAGGAAGGAAGGGAGGGAGACTGCAAGAATGTGATGGGTCTCCCACCAGTATTTCTAGGCTCTTTATATTGTCATTAGTTTTTCTCCTGATAAGCATCCTGCCTCATTCAGGCAATATATTACACTGAAGAATCTTTTTCATTTAACTCTCCTCTGTCTCGATTTCTTTATCCTTTAAATGATGATAATGTTTGTTCTGTTTCATAGTGAAGGTGTTTTGATTAATAGTATATTATAGATAAAAATGTTTTGAACTCCCCAGAAGACATTCCTATTGTCGTCATTATCATCAAAAAATACTCTGCACTTTCTTCTTATTGCTTCTTAGCTTCCCAACATCTAGCCAAAGTAGTAGCTTAATGATGGATATAAAATAATAGAGCTGCAAAAGAACTCAAGATTGTTGAATTCAACCTTCTTTTCTTTTATACAGAATTGGATAGTGGGGCTTAGAGACATTAAATGACTTTTTAAGGTTACCATAATTCCCTGCTCAGTTTCCTCAACTATGAATGATTTTCAAGACTATGTTGTCAACTCTTCTCTTTATATGCTTATTTTCTTAGCAGCTTGAACTATTTAAGCTTGAACTACAGTCTCTACTCTAAAATTTCTAAAATTGGCACTTCTATGTTTGGCAGGCATGTTCTTCAATCTCATACATTTATTTGTTTTTACAACTTGAACAATTAGATAACTGTACTAGTTTCCCAGAGCTGCCTAACAAATATCACAAATTGCATGATCAAGTGCTTAAAACAACAGACATTTATTCTCTCATGGTTCTGTGTGAGAAGTCTGAAATCAAGATGTCAATAGGGCCTTACTCTGAAGTCTCTGGGAAATAATCTTTCTCTTCCGCTTAATAGAGTCTGGTTGCTGCTGGCAATCTTTGGCATTCCTTGGCTTGCAGCTCTGTCACTCCAATCTTTGATTCTGTCATCACATGGTCTACTCTCTCTGTATATTTCCATGTCTTCAAATCTCCCTCTCCTTAGAAAGATACCAGTCACTGGAGTTAGGCCCACCCTAATCCAGTATGACGGCCTCTCAACTTGATTAATCAATCTGCAAAGACCCTATTTCCAAATAAGGCAGATCTCTTTCACAGGTACCTGGGGTTAGAACCTCAACATATCTTTTTTTTTTTTTTTTTTTTTTTTTTTTTTTTTTTTTGCGGTACACAGGCCTCTCACTGTTGTGGCCTCTCCCATTGCAGAGCACAGGCTCCGGACGCGCAGGCTCAGCGGCCATGGCTCACGGGCCCAGCCGCTCAGCGGCATGTGGGATCTTCCCAGACCGGGGCACGAACCTGCGTCCCCTGCATCGGCAGGCGGACTCTCAACCACTGCGCCACCAGGGAAGCCCCTCAACATATCTTTTTAAAGTCCACAAAACAACCCACAACAATGACCTACTCTCACAACAAATCAAGATGGCTAAAATCAACCTCATTGGGGTCTTTGGAAATTGACTTCATTTCTGTCAATAGTATCACTAATCTGGAAGTGTTTAGGAAACAGATAATTTTAATTCTTCTATCACACTTATGCTCTAGATTCAATCTGCCATGAGGTTCTACTGTTTGTTCTTTTGAAGTATCCATCAGCTTTCTTTTTTTTTTTTTTTTCTTTTTTTTTTTTTCATCAGCTTTCTTTATTGTCCATTGCCTCTGCGTCTGCCCTGGGCCAGGCCTTTAATTCCCAAGTTAGTTATGTTGATTCCAGTCTCGCTCTTATATAGTCCCTTACTTCTCAAAATGTAGTCCAAGGAACAGGAGCATCAGTATCAGCTACAAGCTTGGTAGAAATAAGAATTTTGGCCCCATCCCAGACCTGATTGTGATTCTGAATTAGAATCTGCATTTTAACATGATCACCAAGTGATACCCATTAAAGTCTGATAACCCTGAGGTGGTTCAGAGCAAAACGGATCCCTTTTAAGGTATCCCAAAGCCTAACTTGTTGGAAAAAATTTTAAATCCCTTCCAATTCTAGCTTTATCCAGACCAATTAAATAAATTAAATCAAATATGTACAATGGGATATTATATCAGAGACATTATAAAACTAATAATGATATCCAATATCATTAAATCGCTTGGGAAAAATGCTTGGTATATTGTTAATTCAAAAATGCTGGTTCTGGGACTTCCCTGGCAGTCCAGGGGTTAAGATTCCATGCTTCCATTGCAAGGGCCACAGGTTCGATCCCTAGTCGGGGGACTAAGATCCCACATGCTACGTGGAACAGCCAAAAAAAAAAAAAATGCTGGTTCTAAAAGATACATGGTGCCATATTTTGAGTATGTATGTATATAAAAAGATCAGTGGGATGCTGGACAGTATTAACAGTGGTCATTTTTCGTGCTGTTGTTTTCGATGACTCTTCTCCAGTTATTATTTACTTCTTGTGATGAACATGTTACTAGTTCTGTAATAATAATAAAAAGTTATCATTACAAATTTTTATCTATTTAAATTTGTGTCCCTCTACTTTTTAAGATTCATTTGCATATTGGGAAGGGGATGAGATTTAAAGTGGTACTTGAAGAGGGAGAAGCTTTTGACTTATGGTAGAACTACTCATTCTTGGAACTCACCAGCAAAAAAATGTAAATGCACAGTAAACTACAATTAGCTGCAGAGGAAGAAGTGAGGGAGTCAAGCTGTGTCTTTGATCCAGATACCAGTGTAATTTTGTCCCTTCATTTGTTTAGGCTAAAGTCAGATTATTAATTTCCTATTGCTGCATAACAAATTATTGTAAACTTTGAGGCTTAAAACAGCACTGACATCGATTACCTCCCACGTCTGTAGATTATCTGTTGATTAAGTGTCCAGGTATGGCTTACTGGAGTCCTCTTCTTAGTGTCTCACAAGGCTGTAATCTGAGTGTTTGCTAGGCTGTGTTCTCATCTGGGGGCTCAACTAAAGAAGAATCTCCTTCCAACCTCATTTAGGTTATTGGAAACATTCATTTCCTTGCAGCTATAAGACTAAGGGCCCTGGCCTCTCACTAGCTGTTAGTGTGGTACCCTCAGACCTTAGATACCACCTGCAGTTCCCTGCCACATGGCTTTTTCCATAGGGAGTTTATACCATGGCTGTTAGCTTCTTCCATATTAGCAGGAAAATCTTTTTCTAGTCTGCTAAAACAGAATCTTTGGTAGGAGTGGCATGACATCAAGTTTACATATTCTATTTGCTAGTTGCTTTTCAGAATCCTGTGCACACTCAAGGGCAGAGACAGTTCATCAAATCAGGGCATGGAGATCCTAGAACCATCTTGGAATTCTGCTTACCACACAAATCAGAGCACACTGAGAATTCTCCAAGAAACAGTCAGACAAAGAGCAAGAAACATGGACTTTACCCTAAAGTCCAGTGTCCCCTTCCTCTTCAGGCCTTGCAGGTAGCAGCTACTCTACTAGATGGCGAAAGAGAGGAAAGCTCTCTAGCCTTCAGAAAGCAGGGATACCCACAAAGGACACATCTATCTATGTATACAACAAAATCTACAGGACATAGGGTAAAAAGACATAGCGCCCTGCCCCACTTCTTTGGAGAATCTGATGTAAAAGTCTGCAGTACAACCTTGTTATTTTTATTTTTTCCAATTTCCATTGTGGATTTTGATGAACTTCTCAGTACTTCCAAACATGTAGAAGGCTTCTCCCTTTCCGTTCACAGATTTTAAAGCCTATATAAGCCCTGCTCTGCTTCCATGTTCACAGGAAACCTTTTCCAATTACCCCAGTGCACACTAATTTCTTCTTACCCTGAACTTATATACTTGAGTATCTGCTTATAAAGTTCCACAGAGGTTAGTGAGTTTTTGAGTTCTCTTTCATATCTTTTGGATTTTTCTCCGCAATGAAATTATTTCTACTTCAAAGACAGAGTTCTTGTCTCATATTAATATAAAGCAGATTTCTGGGTATATCATAGGTATATAATTTTAGTTTCATTAATTGGTTAAACTCAGAAAATAGAGATGGGGCACAGGTACTTCATTTTCATAGCAGTACTTAACTTGGATTCAGAAAACTATTGTTTCCAAGGAACATAGACTAAGGAGGCAATATATTATAGTAGGATGTGCCCAAACTTTAGATATTCACGCACAAACTACTTAATTTTTTGGGCCATGTTTGTGTATTTTTTGTACTAAAATTTACATGATATTTTTCTTTTAATTGACTCTTACTTGACTTCAACCTAAGCAATAATATCAATGAAACTATGTATTTCATATGGTAGTTATACATTTTACATTTTTCACTTTTGCATGAAAATACATTATAATAAAATTAAGTACTGTCCATGTACCACCCACAATTATTTCCTGTACTACCAAAATGGTGCTTATACAACTTGTTGGGAATTACTTCCACAGTGCAAAACATTTCTAGTCTCAGAAGCTGGCTTTACCTCTTTCAGACTTTGGCTTCTGAATCTTAGAGTACAGGACAAGGGTAAGAATAGTAACAGCTAATGTTTATTGTTAAGTACTATCTACCTGGTAAAGTTCTAAGCATTTTATACATATTCATTAATTAAATCTCCAAAACAATCCTATGTTATTATCTCCTTTTTTTCAGACAAAGAAGCTAAGGCATAGAGAAGCTATGTAACTTGCTTAAGGTCATACACCTGGTTAACTGAGGAGCAGGGATGCGAACCCAGAGAGTCTGACTTTAAAGTCAGTTTCCTTAACTACTTCATACGCTGCTACTGTGGTTTAATCTTGTACGGTGAAGATTAAATGCAAAAACAGCAACAACCAAAAAGCCACAACACACACACACTCACCCCTCACCTAGCACCAGACCTAATTTATAGAAAGAATTCAATATAATTTAATGATCTTTCTATAAGATATATTGGTATATTTTATTTAATCTTTTCATAGGGGTCACAAAATGGTGTTATATCAGTCTTTAAACCTCAGACTGGATAAGTATGAAGCTTTCTCATTGAGGCAACTAATAAAACTTTAGACAACTTTTCAGTGGGATTAGAGAGCAGAAGTGCATCTGATTTGAGGAATTTTACATTGATCCCTGACACAACAAAGGTGGTTTAAATTGACCTTCCTGAAAGTTTGCAGGTCATGAAGACCAATTAGTTGCTATGGTGTCAATAAGTGCAAATTGCTTTAGATTCTTGGTGAATAGGGAAATCTCCACTGGGTCAGTGCCCAGGGCAATGAGGTACTAAAGGCACTGCAGGTGGTTTGAAGGCAGACATTAAAAAAAAAAAAAAATCCACAACTGTGCTGGGCTTTGGCGGTCCACTCATAAATGGTGATGTGCTCGGGCAGCTTCTTTAGCCTGTAGAAGAAAATCAAGGTGCTGATCTCAGCCTACACATCACCGTGTGGTCTAGATTAATTTTATTTTAGGGATAATTGTTTCTTTAGACATGGTACAGCAAAAAGAAAAAAAAAAAAGATTAGACAGAATTGCTTATTTTGTGGGACTTTTGATTTTCAGTAAAACATCAAGATATAACTAATTAATAATCCTTTTCTGCAGTCTTCATTTTAAAGATCTTCATTTAAAGTTAACAGAAAAGAAAATATATAAATAAATGTCTAAGTTGAAATGTGGAAACTAAATATTCAATCTTTTTAAAAAACTAATTCAGAACTCAACTTAGACATGCCATTACGTTACAGTAATCATTAAAAAAAATTCTCCAAATTAATGATGTATATACTGTCACAATAAACAGAGTTAACTGAGATAATTAAAGTATTTTTATTCAGTTAATAAGATAAAGTGTCAGTTGAGAATGAATACTGTGAACTGCAGATAGCGTAGAGCAGAACACCTTGTCTTTGTAAAAACATAACTATATCCAACAATTGCAACATGTTTTATTCATATGGTGTTTATGTCTGGATATGTCCAAGCTATTTGCTAGGTGAACAGTCACACTTGATAGATCCAGGAGGGAATTTCTTGGTACAATGAACAAAAAGAGTTATTTTGTTCTTGTGCTCCAACCTCAGACCAAAGGAAAAAAAAAAAAAACTGTCATAAAAATGTGGTCACCTTTTTGCCTCTAAAACTGTACTTGTGCCTGGGGAAGGATTCTCAGAATGAAAAAAAAAAAATTGGTGACATTACAGGGGACACTTTCTGTTCTTCCCTTTGTAATAGTCAATCTTGTTTAGACAGTAGCCTCTGAGTGGACTGGGAACAGTGTATTAGGAGTGATGGCAAGGGATTCAGGGGCAAGGGATGCACAAATCTGTTATATAGTGACCAAGATCTGATTTTTTCTACTAAAACTTCACTATTAAAGCTTTGTTTCTGGATGCTCTAATATAGTCAAATTTCTGTATGTCAAGTGCCATAATCCAAAATACTGATAATAAAAATAAAACACTTAATATACCTATTTAATGCTCTTTTACTCTCCCCTTCCCTATGCTGCAAAGACAAAGGTATACTCAGTTATAATTAAAAGTGAACACAATCAACATGGCCTTTAACAATAAAGCTTTTTGTTATGTAGCTGTAAAAATTCAGCAATTGAAAATAAAAGAGGACTCTAACCAAGGGGAAGGTCCATAACCAACTAAGGTTATGCCCTGGGGTTTTGCTCCTTCCACATTTCAAGGGTAACATTAGGTCACCATCAGAAATAAGAGTGGGTAGAATTTTTTTTTTGTTCATTTCAGTTCCAATGACCCTGGCAAAGGGCTACGTACTGAAGTGTGTTTGTTTGTGGAGGTAACTCCATGGGGAATTTTTTAGCTTATGCTACAGGAATGGGGCTTGTAGTGAAAAATGCCACTTAAAGAAACATTGACAAAGCATCTGAGATCAGTTACCTTCCTTGTACAACTAAGAAGCCAAGTTTTCTTTTCTTGAAAAAGAAAAGGTTCTTGGTGTGAATTGTGTGTCCTCCATGGTTGTTCCCAGCTGGAGATCAAGTACTCAAAAGCAAAACAGGAAGTGAAAACCTAGGACTGTTACCAAAAGCCAAGAAAGAAAAGCTGCTCTGCTGGCAATTTGGGGTATTTGCAGTAGATAGCGTAAGTGGAGGATGTCTGTGAGTGGTGCTGCCTGCTCTTTCTAATAGTCACATAGACGGATGTTCAATGAACTTGCCCACAGAAGACAGTGCCTGACCTCTTTGAAAACTCAAATTGGATACTGAGTACATGGCCTCAGATGAAAGTGAAAGAGCCCACAGTGCCGAAGACTTGGAATTAGTAGCGTTATAAAATAGAGCACTTGAGGCAAATTGGCCTTACGGAGTGAATAACCAGAAAAGAATAATTTGTCTGAAAACTCTATCCTCACAGAGCTGAACGTGAAGGGACAGGACCTGAAATGAGAAATTGAGCCCAAATAGGTAACCAGTAACCAGAAATAGTCAGACTTTGCAAAATTCCAAATACAGTAGATGAACTCAGATGACTGGACCTGACTCTTGTTTTGGGCAATTGAGGCAGCTTCCCTGGGTCCTGTGTTTGCTGTCTGATGGAAAGGAGAGGGCAGGGGAGCATCATGCTTTATTCTTCTTTTCCAAAGTTCATTAAAACTCAGTTCCAAAAGTTTCTGGCAGAGAGCCTGTAGAAGTTGTCAACAGTGTGGCTTCCTCATGTTTGGTGGTTTGGGATACGCCTGCAGCGGGTAGAAGGCCCCGGCTCCAAACGCTTCTAGGGAGGCCTCTGCAGGCATGGCACCAGTAAATAATGCTGACTCTGTTTTAGGCCTTGACCTTGGGCGGAAGTGGGGAAGTGTGAGCTATGGGTATGAAGTGAGATGATCTGCATATGCAATCTGAAGCTGTCTGCTTTGAAACTCTCAACTTCATCAGGTGAAGGCATGTTTATAATAGAACCACTCTCCGAGGTGCCTTTTTGGATATGGGGAAAAAATTAAGGTGCAAAGAAACATAAGCTCTGGATTACTCCCCCCTAGCCATTCGTTCCAACTGGATTTTAGCTTCGTAAAGAGAGGGACCGGGGCTTCCCTGGTGACGCAGTGGTTGAGAGTCCGCCTGCCGATGCAGAGGACACGGGTTCGTGCCTCGGTCCGGGAGGATCCCACGTGCCGCGGAGCGGCTGGGTCCATGAGCCATGGCCGCTGGGCCTGCGCGTCCGGAGCCTGTGCTCCGCAACGGGAGAGGCCACAGCAGTGAGAGGCCCGCGTACCGCAAAAAATAAATAAATAAATAAAAAAGAGGGACCATTTATTTTTCAATATTGATTTTTCAATTTTTTTTACAATCCCTAGAGAGCCAAACACTTAGATGGGGCCTAAAAAAATGTCTGTTGAAGGGATGAATGGAAAGGCAAAACCTAAGAACCAAGATAAGATTTTATGTTTATGTTTACTGTTTTTTGATTTACTGGTATCTGCTTTTAGAGTTGCCTCCTGCAATGGGAACAGCCTCTCCTCTTTTCTTACACATGCCATTCCAGTGTGCCCAGGAACCAAGCTTGAGTTCCTGAAGAACTGGAATGTAGGAGTAGAACTGGAGGTGGAATGGCAGGGGTAATCTGAATTCTTAAGAAAACATCTGTGACTAATTTATGCATTCCCAGATTTACATGGAAAATCTCTGGACTACTGGGGAGAGATCTGGCTTCTCTGTAAAGAAGAGAAGATTTTGATGCCATGAAATCTGGCTTCAGAAGCCCATCACCCTGCCATACTCACACACACACACACACACACACACACACACACACACACACACACTCCCCAATCACTATACTATAGAATGAAGAGATTCATTAGGTCTAACCATTAGAACATTTGCATTGAAGAGCACACTGAGAAAGAACCCATTGATTTACATGTACCTCATCAAGTAACATCTTTTTCGGACTCCATATATATGCTCTTGTTTGGAATTAAATCAAGATGGGCAAAGCTCACAGGCACAAGCTAGAGGGGCCCTGCCTTGCCTAGTTTAAAAGAAACTATTTTTCTATTTATCTTGTTCACAGATATGGACTAGAGTATACTAAGTAAGTTTCAAGGAGTTTAGAGGTGCTATGCCAGTAACAAACAGCATATTGAACTAGGTACACGTGTTCGGGGAGGGAAGTGCCAGAGGCAGTGAGGGGTCTGGTTTTATTTAGCGCATTTAATAATGATCTAGAAGAGGGAGAAAACACATTAAAATCACAGATTATACTAAATTGGCAGGTGGTGTAAACACAAATGAGGGCAAACAAAAGGATATAAAGAATTTAGCACAGAAATGAGATTCCGTCAGGAAAAAAATGCGCTTTCACATCTGTGCAAAGTATCTTAGATCAGCGATGGAAATTGTTTTAAAAGTCATTTAGCTCAGAAAGTGTTCATAGACATTGCTCACATTTATAAGTGCTAACCCCTCCCCACTCCTAGCTGGTTTTATTCCTAGATTATACTGTTTATTCTTATCTTTTAAAACTACAAATCTGGTCAAGTCACATCTCTGCTTAAAATCTAAAAGGTTCTGAGTTTCCTACAGGATGCAGTCTAAGCTCCTTAGCCCTATATAGTAGACCCTTCCTTCACTATTTTTGTCCGTCTTCCCAGCCCCTTTCACACGTCTGTCTGCTCTGCGCTCCTCATGGCATCCAGGCAGAATTATTCGTAGCTCCCTGATTGCATCTCACCTTGCTACTAACTGTACCATCTGCTCAGGGCTCCAGTCCTTTCTCTCCTCTGGGTTATCTCCATATGACCTTCAAGATTCAGTTCGGGCCTTGCCTCCATCACAAGCTTTCGTGCACAGAAACCATCCCCACCCCAGAGTTTGGTTTGGTGCCTTCCTTGGTACTGCCAGCCACCCACTACCCACTTCTAATATAACAAGTTGACAAAGATAAGAACTAGATTTATTGAGCACTTAATTATGTTCCAGACTCTGTGCTATGTGTTTTCATGCAATGCCTTTATAATTATCACAACAACCTTAGGAGGCAAGTATAATGATCTCAGTTCTATATATAAGGAAATTTCGTATTAGGTTAAGTAACTTGCCCAAGAGTACACAGTCAGTAAGTGGCAGAGCTGGATTCAAACTGCTCCCAGAGTCCATACTTTTAAAATGACACTATTATAGTAATGTGTTTCCCTATCTCCCTTACTTATATAAATTTCTTGAGGACAGGGACCATGTCTTCATCACCTAGCATTGACAGTACCTCACATGGTACACACAACTGAATAATAAGTATAATTAATTTTTAATGAGTGCTGATTACGTGCTAGGCAATTTACATGTATTTTTGTATGCGTTACTCACAAAACATTACCGAGTGGATAAAATCACTTTTAGTTTATAAAATCACTTTTAGTTCAAGAGTTGAGAAACATTTTCAAGATTATGTAGATCTGTCTCCAAATCCTCGTTTTTTTGTGACACCAGTCTCATCCCATCTGACAGAATATATGCATAAAGTATGTATAGGATTCCACAGCAAACAATTGCCAATGAAGCCCCACCCAAATACAGAAGAGACACCAAGTATATGCATAAATGTAAGCTCTCTGTTTATTTTTGTTAGGCCTGTTGATCTCTGCTTGAGCCCACTCCGATTCACTTTAAGCTGTAGTCTCATGAGTACTTTATTTTTGTGGTTAAATTGAACGTATAGATCCATGTACTATTTTTGGCATCAAAGAGACTCGGCTTTTACTATTGTTACCTCTCAAGGTTTTCTTATTTAGAAGAATAAGCAAGACCCAGGCCCTGGATGATGCCCATGAGATACAAAGGAAGAAGGCATGTTGATCTAGATTGGAAAAGAAAACTCTCAATCCAGGGTCAGTCACTCTATTCCTCTGCATTTCAGTTTTCTTATGTAAACCAGATTCCCAAGTATTAGACTGTGGGCCAGCTGCATCACCAGGGAAGTATCTGATAAATATTGATTTCTGGGTCCCATTCACAGGGATTCAGATTCTGTAGGTTTTGGGCAAGTGTTTGTGAAAGTTCCCCAGGTGATTTTGCTGCAGTGAATCTTTGTATAGCACTGGACTAAATGATTTGTAGCTAAGAGATAATGCCATTTATTATCCAGGCTCACTTCTTGGAGGCTCAGGAAAAAATATTTTTGTTAAAATTGGTAATTTTTACATACCAAAGTCTTTTAAAATGAGGGCCTTGCATGTAGCAAGCTCAGTGAGTTGGCTTCATGTTTATTACATTCACAAATGAGGCCTGTGTTATTTGGAATGGGTTTTTTTTTTAATAGTAATGAAAGGAATGGCTAACACCTCATAGTAGTTTTACTAAGCTTAAATTTTTTTCACATATTGTATTCAGTATTCACTTTTACAAATGAGAGAACTGAGGCTTCCAGATTGTCCAAAGTCATAGCCAGGGGCATAGCCAGAATTTGTTCTTATATCTTCTAAATCTGAAGGCCATGATATATTCAATTCCTCAACAACTATCTTGTAGCCTATGACTGGTACAGTAGGGCTTCTAGTCTTTATATGAAACGGAACTACATTTTTTTTCCACAAAGCTTTTTGATTCTTAAGATAAGAAGGACAGGATTTTCTACTGTAAGACAGTTGGAAGGAATGGATAGGATAATGCTGCTGAAGACTTTAGTACACCTCTAGCAATCTACACAAACTTTAAAATAATGTGCTAGGCTTGGTGGAAGAAACTGACTTGAAAATCACTGGTTTAAAATTTGTGGCCTTACAGGTAGATCCTGATCTACATGTTGAGGATCTCATTCTATGATATTGATTCCGCTTCCCCATGCACGCCCCCAAAGATCATATTTCCCCCTGAGTCCTCCCTATGTTAATAAATGGTATCACAAGCAACCTAGTTGCACTAGCCCCAAGCTAAGGATTTGATTCCTTTTACCCTCAGTCTGCTTCTTAATTCTTATTCATCACTAGGTCCAATTGGCTCTATGTCCAAAATGTAGCCTAAAATTTTCCATTTTTCTCCTGCTTCCTCTCTCCATCTTCCCTAATCCACCTTAAATTAGACCCCCTATAATCTCTTTTATAAATTGCAATAGCCTCCTAAGTGGTCTCAGATTCTTCTCTTGCCCCCCTCTCCCCCTGTAATCCTTTCTCCTCACTCAGCAGAGAGATCTGTTTTTAAATGTAAATCCCATGTCACTCTCCTACTTAAAGCTCTGCAATGAATTCCCATTTCATTTGGAATAAAATCCAAACTCCGTAAGGCCTTTGGCGATCGAGTTTCTCCTTGTCTCTCTCACCTCATCTCCTCTCATTCTGAACGATGTCTCACCACACTAGCCACACTGGACTTGTGTTGGCTCCTTGAAACTTAAACTTACTTATGCATCAGAACCTTTGCGACTTCTTTTTACCTCTGCAGGGAACGCACTGCCCCAACATGTTCTCTTTTAAAAATAAATAAATAAATAAATAAATTTATTTTTGGCTGTGTTGGTTCTTCGTTGCTGCACATGGGCTTTCCCTAGTTGCGGCGAGCAGGGTCTACTCTTTGTTGCGGTGCGCCAGCTTCTCATTGCAGTGGCTTCTCTTGTTGCAGAGCGCAGGCACTAGGCGCACGGGCTTCAGTAGTTGTGGCACGCGGGCTCTAGAGCACAGGCTCAGTAGCTGTGGTGTACGGGCTTAGTTGCTACATGGCATGTGGGGTTTTCCCGGACCAGGGACAGAACCCACGTCTCTGCATTGGCAGGCAGATTCTTAACCACTGTGTCACCAGGGAAGTTCCCCCCATGTTCTTAAGTCTAGCTGCTCTCTTCACTCAGATATTAGTTTGAATATCTTTAGATATCACCTGTCTTCCTCCTAGAGACCTTCTCAAATAAACTCCAAGTCACTAACCTGTTTGTTTTCTTTGTAGGACTCAGAGGGACTACACTGTAATTTACATAAAATGTATTAGAGTAGATTTTGAGATCCAAGGATAAGTTAGCTGAAGTTGCACCCCAGGTGCAGATAGCATTCTAATCAAGAATTCACTCTCCCTGAGGAGGGTGGGAGGCTGTTGTACAGAAAGGCCGCACTCCAGAGGGGGCTACTACTTCAGCTATCTTTATCTCTGATAAAGATGTTGTGCTAATTAGCATTGTAAGTGTCAAAAGTGGATTTTTATCGGTGAAATTAGCACCTCAGTAATTAGCACAATTAATGCTAGAAATGGACTCTCACTGGTAAAATTAAAGATGAATATGTCAAAAACATTTTGGTTGTGTCCCCCAATCTTGGCATGAACAAGGTTTAGAAAACTAAAAAACACTTTCTTCTTAGGATCGGAATACAAAGCTTGATCTTCAAATCTCCCAGGTCTAGCCACTGATTTTTTTTTTTTTTTAACATCTTTTTTGGAGTATAATTGCTTTACAATGGTGTGTTAGTTTCTGCTTTATAACAAAGTGAATCAGTTATACATATACATATGTTCCCATATCTCTTCCCTCTGGCGTCTCCCTCCCTCCCACCCTCCCTATCCCACCCCTCTAGGTGGTCACAAAGCATCGAGCTGATCTCCCTGTGCTATGTGGCTGCTTCCCACTAGCTATCTATTTTACGTTTGGTAGTGTATATATGTCCATGCCACTCTCTCACTTTGTCACAGCTTACCCTTGCCTCTCCCCATATCCTCAAGTCCATTCTCTAGTAGGTCTGTGTCTTTATTCCTGTCTTACCCCTAGGTTCTTCATGACATTTTTTTTTTCTTAAATTCCATATATATGTGTTAGCATACGGTATTTGTCTTTCTCTTTCTGACTTACTTCACTCTGTATGACAGACTCTAGGTCCATCCACCTCATTACAAATAGCTCAATTCGTTTCTTTTTATGGCTGAGTAATATTCCATTGTAAATATGTGCCACATCTTCTTTATCCATTCATCTGATGATGGACACTTAGGTTGTTTCCATCTCCGGGCTATTGTAAATAGAGCTGCAATGAACATTTTGGTACATGACTCTTTTTGAATTATGGTTTTCTCAGGGTTTATGCCCAGTAGTGGGATTGCTGGGTCATATGGTAGTTCTATTTGTAGTTTTTTAAGGAACCTCCATACTGTTCTCCATAGTGGCTGTACCAATTCACATTCCCACCAGCAGTGCAAGAGTGTTCGCTTTTCTCTACACCCTCTCCAGCATTTATTATTTCTAGATTTTTTGATGATGGCCATTCTGACTGGTGTGAGATGATATCTCATTGTAGTTTTGAGTTGCATTTCCCTAATGATTAATGATGTTGAGCATTCTTTCATGTGTTTGTTGGCAGTCTGAATATCTTCTTTGGAGAAATGTCTATTTAGGTCTTCTGCCCATTTTTGAATTGGGTTGTTTGTGTTTTTTTTGTTATTGAGCTGCATGAGCTGCTTGTAAATTTTGGAGATTAATCCTCTGTCAGTTGCTTCATTTGAAAATATTTTCTCCCATTCTGAGGGTTGTCTTTTGGTCTTGTTTATGGTTTCCTTTGCTGTGCAAAAGCTTTGAAGTTTCATTAGGTCCCATTTCTTTATTTTTGTTTTTATTTCCATTTCTCTAGGAGGTGGGTCAGAAAGGATCTTGCTGTGATTTATGTCATAGAGTGTTCTGCCTCTAAGAGTTTGATATTTCTGGCCTTACATTTAGGTCTTTAATCCATTTTGAGCTTATTTTTGTGTATGGTGTTAGGGAGTGATCTAATCTCATACTTTTACATGTACATGTCCAGTTTTCCCAGCACCACTTATTGAAGAGGCTGTCCTTTCTCTGCTGTACATTCCTGCCTCCTTTATCAAAGATAAGGTGACCATATGTGCATGGGTTTATCTCTGGGCTTTCTATCCTGTTCCATTGATCTATATTTCTATTTTTGTGCCAGTACCATACTGTCTTGATTACTGTAGCTTTGTAGTATAGTCTGAAGTCAGGGAGCCTGATTCCTCCAGCTCTGTTTTTCGTTCTCAAGATTGCTTTAGCCACTGGTTTTGAAGACTTCTGATTGCCTAATGCTGACCATGAGGGCAGCAGAATCCTGACTCTGGAATACTGTCATATCCGTCTTGAGGGAACCATCATGTAAGATGTTGGTGGGAATATGTAACAGGAAAGAGAGGTGGCATGCCATCAAGCCACAGAACAGGTTTTATTAACTGTGGTATGCCTGTTTGCTAATAAATTTTATTTAGTAAAGCCTTTATGTGTGGAATTAAGTATGAGACTTGCTTTCATTTATAACTTAACAGCAGAGTTGGAGAGGGAATAGCTCACCCTCACATATCTCAAAGCTTGTTATAGTAACTTATTTACAAAAAACAACCCACGACCTGTGCATACCAAATGAAATTTGGTTTAGAAGAATTAGTAGATATAATTCACTTGCATATGTATTTGTTTACCTGTTTAGTACCCATCCCCCTACCCCCCATCCCATGTAAATCTCCCAAGAACAGGGCTCTTAGGTGATCTCTTCCCAGAGCCTTGACCAGAGCCTGGGACCAAGGAGGCACTATTTCAGTCATTCAATAGCTATTTTATTTTTCTGAAAAGAGAATAAAGGGAGGGGAAGAAAAAAAGGTAAAAAGAATAGAAGAGAGAAACAGGAATAAGGGAACTTGGAGAGAAGAATGAAGAATAGGTATATGGAGAGGAAGTCAACAGAGGAGTCCTTAGTCTTAAACAGGCAATGGCGAAAAGTAGTCGAGTTATGCTCTTTCTTGGAATACTGGCCCTGTGAGATGCTATGAAGAAAAACATATTTAGTGGTTAAATAAGATTGGTAAGGACTACAGAAACCTCTCCCTCACATACCCACAATGCACATGAGCATATTAAAGGCTCTGAGAGGCATTTTAGGGAACACACACACACCCCAAGATGCCTTGTTAATTTTGTTTTACCCAGTATTTCCCAAATTTATTTGAGCACGGGGCTCTTTTTTCTCTGTGGCATTTATTAACAAGCTTTGAAAAAGGCTTTAGAAAAGCATAAGGGATGGTTAGGAAACTGACAAAGAAAATACCAGTGCTTTCGTTATCCTGTGAAGCTAGTTCTGGGGCAAGAGTCTAACCTTCCCTTCCTGTGCACCTCATGCATGGCAAGCATCTGCAACTGGGTTCCGAAGCAACCAGGGAAACAATATTCCATCTACTTCTACCTTCTGACTCACCCTTCACCTAGAGAAGGAAGGTGGACTGAATGGCTCAACCTTCCTTGGAGCAGGAATATTGAGAGATAACTAGGAGCAATCATGCACTGAAAATCGGATATGAACGAGCTACCCAGTGTAGCAGAAAAAAATGTACCCACGAGAGTTGCCAGTACAGTGAAACCCACTTACTACATCCTTTTAAAGATCAGCCTAATGCTCACACATGCTCAATGCTTCCTTTCCTTGGCCCTAGGAGGAATATTAAGAAGGTGTTTCACTTTAGTAAGGTTCATGAGTTTATGGCCTTGAGAATGCCCTTGAGAATAAACTCTAGGGACTGAGAGAAAGGAAAACTGCTTTTAATGGATTTTGTCTCTAACTCTTTTCCATAATACTGCAACTAAAACATCTGAATTAGTTAAATTTTCTAAACTCAGTAACTGCCAGAGAGAGATGACTATTTTCCTTTTATTATCTTTAGTTAACTAAAAATCAAATCATATCAGAGAGTTAGGCAAATACATTTTGGGAGAGATTCCTAAAATATAAACACTCCAAAACGCATACAACTACATTGTTAATTGTTTGACTAACAAAAGGGATATAGGAACCTTTGCAAAGGTAAAAAATAACAAAGGGAGCATGCTCTTTTTTACCCCTTGAACTTCACATGTGCTTTCTTTCAACTCAGAATTCTTTGATCTCAGTTTTGCCATTTATCCTTCAGTCTTCAGTTTAGATGACATTTACTTTGGAAAGTGTTCCCTGAGCCACCTACTAGTCTAAAAGAACCTGATCAGGTGTTCTCATTGTAACTTCCTTTATCACCCTTGGTCATGTATTTAATTGCCCATTTACTGCTAGATTATAAACTCTAAGATGACAGGGGTCACATGTATCTCATTTTGTTCATTGGTTAGTCCCCAGAGTTTAATGAATTGTCTGGAAGGAAACAGATGCTTAATAATTGGTTGGTTAATACAGTTTCTTTTTCTTTTTCTTTTTTTCTTCTTTTTTTTTTTTTTTTTTTTTGGCTGTTTGGCTTGTGGGGTCTTAGTTCCCCGACCAGGGATTGAACCCAGGCTCTTGACAGTGAAAGCCCGGATTCCTAACAACTGGACAGCTGGGGAATTCCCCAGTTAATATAGTTTTGGTTTAACTAGAATATAACCTACATTTTGATATGCAAAATTGCATTCAGGGAAACCTACATCAGCATAAATATTAACTCCATGTTCATATATATTAGCAATCATAGTCACTCAGAGAAAGATATATTCCTGGGATTGGCTCTAGAGTAATTCAGCCAGAATACAAAGAGAAGCTCAGTTTAAGAATTATGGACATTAGAAATTAAAGATTCAAGAGATGAAGTTTCTGAAGTAATTTTGAGTTTTGGAAGTTCATAGAAATGATTCACTTCACGAAAGGATTGCTTTTGGTTATTAAGTCAAAATTAGATGATTGAGAGACATTTCATTGTTTAAGATGTCTGATTCATCAAAATGTACCAGAGTTTGCTTTGAAATTTTCTACACACGATTGTAGAGGTCAAGTACTTATGTGATAGCCACAGATGAATAAGCAAGTAGATGAAAGATAGGTTATACACACACAAAAACACACATACCCCCTGTCCCCCTTCCCCTCTGAAGTTGTGTTTCTTTAGACTTTCATTTGCATGTGTGTTTGCACGGCTATATTAGTGTATATGTGTGTGAGGGACAGGGATAAAAAGAAAGAAAGAGAGAGAGAAGGAAATAAAAAGAAAGAAAAGAAAGAAAGAAAGAAAGAAAGAAAGAAAGAAAGAAAGAAAGAAAGAAAGAAAGAAAGAAAGAAAAAGGAAAAAGAAAGGAAGGAAGGAAGAAAATAAAGACAGAGGATGAGAGCAAAAAATCAAGTTCATAGCCAAATTCTTGTGTTCCTGGTATAAATAAATTGATGAAACAGAAACAAACAGATCTTGGATTGATAGAAGCTAAATTGAAGCCTGTGTGTGTGTGTATGTGCTTACGTGTGTGTGTGTTTGCGTGTGCTTATGTAGGGGTCATTTCCTGGTAGTCTACTGTGTTCATTGACCTTTATATGTTACATCAGGTGTCTATAATCTCCTCTCAACAAATAAAATAACACTAAAGCAATTTGCTGATGACCAATACTTGGTCACACATCACAGAAAGATAAAATGAAATGAAATAATTTGGAATTTTGAGTCTAATTGGTTGCAATGTGGCAAATAAATCTTTACTGGCCAATCATAATTATACAGAAAGGTTTCGACATAGCAAAAAACACAAAAATCAAAACCAAGAATGCACAGGGTAAGAATTTTGAAAGAGGAGTAGTCTCATATAGAATATGGATGACACTGGGACAGGAGAGGAGCAAAACTATATGTGGGAGAGAATAGAATCAAGGGAATAGAGGAGAATACAAATTTTTGAAAGTCAAGTCTCCGAATGCTCAGTTTGATTTCAGTACAAACTATCTTCACTTTATTCTAAATAAAGCTGCTTGAGCATGTGGAGAGGTACAAAAGAAGGAATAGAAAGACAGAGGAGCTCACGACAAGCTATAAATCTTGATGCTTAAATTGAGTGAGGGGAGTTGAGACAGTACAGTACAGAACTTGTTAAAAAAAAAGTGACAAATGGTGTTTCCATTTGTGAAAGTCATTTACAATTGGCCATTAATAAAGGAGTTGGAAGAAGGGGAGCCTCTTGCAGAATTTCCAAAATTTCACTCATCAGATTTAGCCTATTTCATTTAATTCCACTTAACAGCTTAGAGTTGATGTTATTCAGATATGTATAAGGTCTCAAATGGAAAACATTTTGGTAATTTGCATGGCTATTTTCAAGACTGCAAAATCTAATCGTCACAGACAATAGAACCAGACTGTTGGCAATGGAAATAAGGGACAAAAATGACTGATGTAAATCAGCCCTTGAGAAGTTAGGTTTCTCCCAAGGTAACCCAAATCAGTGCAATGCCCATGCTCACAAAGTTGATGTTCACAGAAGTAGCTAGAGAAACTCCAAGTCCTGCCTGGGGCCATGGTCCACGCATCACGCACTCTCCCTATGGTGTTGTCCTTCCACAGTGAGGAAATAAACCTTTTCATCTTGATGAAGAAGAGTCTCAACTTGTTTTATTACTTGGGGCTTAGTTTAAACTCCTTTTCCTTTAAGTGTCTTTGGGGTGACTGTTAGATTCCTTGCTCTCTTGATAACCTGGAGATCCACTGGGTACTATAATTATTATAATTGTGGGCCATAACTGTCTTGTTTTGGGGCCAACTGCTCTTCTCACTTGAATAATAGAGTTTGTCAATGGGCACACATAAATCACAGACAGGATGGTTTTCCCTCTTCCTGACTTGACAAACAACAAGCACATTTAGAATTCAGCCTTGTAATTAAGCAGGGCCCAATCTCCACAGGCAAGGCTGATACAAAAGGATTTGCAGCCTGGGGGAAGAGCTCTTTGTGTTGACCTTGGATGGCAGGCATTATAGCATCTGAGGGAATTGCTGCCCCTACGCTGTCCTCATCTGTGACCCTAAATCATGCACAAGGTTTATGTGGTTAGTAGGACACTGGGCACTAAATTTGGAGTGAAAAGACCTGAGGCTCAGTTTTATCTGTAAAATGTCCTATCTTGGCGGTTGAAATGAGGTTATATGCAAGTGCTTTGTTATCTACTTTAAGGAAGAACCAATTGGTGATAAAAATGAATACACTTTAGGGACTTCCCTGGTAGCACAGTGGTTAAGACTCCGCACTCCCAATACAGGGGGCCTGGGTTCAATCTAGATCCCACATGAATGCCTCAACTAAGAGTTCGCCTGCTGCGACTAAGGATCCCACCTGCTGCAACTAAGGAGCCTGCCTGCCACAACTAAGACCCGGTGCAACCAAATAAATAAACAAGTAAGTATTTAAAAAAAAAAAAAAGAAAACACTTTAAGCCTTCTTCAAAGTATGTGGGTGTGCGTTTATGTACTTGCCCTCTGTGTTGTGGATTATAACAGGGGTACTTTTTCATTGTTTCTCCCTCTTTCCCCTATCAAAGAACCTGGAGCTCTCCAATGCCCACACACATGGCTCAGCTGACTCCTAATAAGCTATGTTCTCTACCTGAAGATGTTGCTGCGGCCACTCTCTCAGCATTGAAAGATGTGATTTGACTCGTCACCTGGACCCTCATAGAGGATCCCGTCAATAGGGTGATCAACTCTCTTGATTTGCCCAGGACTGTCCCAGTTAAAATGAAAAAATTTCCATCCCCAACTCCCTTAGTCCTGGGCTTCATTGCTTTTCAGTTCTTCGTACTCACTCGGGAAAACTCAACTATGTGAGATGGTTGCTCACAGTTGGCACTGTTACCTGTTGCTCTGACAATTTGCTTTGACCTTAGCTATTTATTTAATTCTGTTGGGATGCAACTTGTTCTTACCTTTGTGCTATGCTCTAAACCAGGAGTTTTCAAGCTGTATCTCACTGAACTCCACAAATAGTCCTGCATGGGAAGTTGAGCACAGAGAGCTTCAGTTCTCTTCCCACCATTACAACCAAAGTAGCTCCTCCACATTCTGTTTAAATATTGGGTTCTATGTAAGACTGACCACTAAAAAGATGAGCCATAGCCCTACCAAGTAACTAACTTTATTTAGCCTTCAAGAAATGTCATACTGCATTTAAGAAAAGGGGAGGAGTAGGAATTGCCTTTGATAGAATAGCTTTTGCTTTCTCCTTTTCTTCTGTTGGGGATAAAAATTACTGCTTGTAGTAGTAGACTACTGACTAGTAGTCGAATACTGATAAATATAAAATATTTTCCCCAACTATCCTTTCTTCCTGAGCATCTTTCCCATTCTCTGATAGCACAAATTACCATATGTCCACATGTGAGCATTACTCAGAATGCTGGAGGTTAATTAATGGATGGGATTGTGAAATACAAGCAAACAACTGAAAAAGCATGCAGTTTCAAATTTTTTTCAGTATGTCAGACATGTATGGTATCCTGTGGGTTGGCCTGGGCATTCGCATATAGACCTGGTGCTATTATAGGTTGTAGCCACAGTTTTTCGAAAACAAGTAATTATGTATTATAATGCACATATCATCACACACACATTGTCTTTGGAAAGGACCAAACCTTGAGCTAGAACCTGTAAGGGAAGCAGGACAAAGTGCTGAGGTTAAAGAACATGGCCAATTGAAATTGATGAGAATTTCTTGGGTTTGGGTTATGAGAGGCCTAAATTTAGGTTAGGTTTGGAGAGAGGACATAAATATTTCAGGTAATAGGAAAATTGTTTTAATGAAAATTCAAAGAAGTAGGAATAGTCATTTGCAACATGAAAGAGCAAGAGTGATCTAGGGTTAAGTCTTTGATTCTATTTATTTTTCTACTCATTTATTAACCTCCAACCATCATGTGCTAATATCAGCCTTCCTCACTTTACCACCAACTATTCCTGCACTCTCTCATTCTGCTGGTTTCTGTCTGTTGGACATTTTATTTTTAATCTCTCAAATTTACTGTTTTTTTAACTAAAAAAATTCAAAAACTATATATTGAGAGATATTGGTTTGAAGCACACAAAAAAGGTAGGTCTTATTTATATGTGTGGATTCTACATTCAAGTTAAAATTTAGGAAAAATGCCTTGCTGATGCTCTCAGCCTCTTCAGTCCTGTCACCCAGGCACTCTCTTTTCTCATAGCATCATCTCTTCAACTGTTTCCTCTTCCCTTTTCTCTCATTCTTCCTCTTTTTTTTTTTAACCTAAATATAAATATAAATATGGCTCTGATGCTCACTAAAGTGTTATATGGCTTTTTCCTTCCAGAGTGGAAACATAAACAGGACAGTGAGAAATAATTTCTAATATATGAGAGGGTCACTATTGTCATACACATTTGTGGAACGATGAGACACATCTGAGGGAATCTGTGAAGGACATTATTAACTGGCAGAGATTGGCCACATTCCCAGATGAAATTGGAATATTTCGGTGCCTTTCCTGGTGCTGCATTCTGTTAGTTCTTAAATTTTCTCTTTCATCTATTTTTTTTTTTTTTTCCCCCTAGCAAACCTGAGGAGTTGTCCTGGACAGAAATAAAATGGCCTTTGTCAGGTTACGCTTCCCACGAGGACATGGGGAAAAAGGGTTGTATGTGAATGTGCTAATATGATTCTAAGTGCTTTCAAACCGTTCTGCTTAATTCTTTCTGTGGCATGTAATTCCTGAGGGACATGCACCAAATTGATAAGCTCAGTGCTAAAGTGAACTGTCTCATCTAGTCCCCAGGAGCCTCTGACTGAAGTGTCAAAATACAATTGTGCACCAGCGGTATTGCTGTCCCGTAGAAGAAACACTTCAGCACACTACTGACACCATAAGCAAATTAAAAGACTCACTAAAGTTAATATTCTCGTATTATAACAACATCTTCTATAAATTATTAAAGCCCACACAATTTATTACCCACGTTAGGGGGGGGGAGAAAAAAAGCAAGTTGAATCATAAGCCACACTACTTAATGATTTATTTTTTTTGGTCTTCAATGTTTTGAGGTTTATAAATCATCCTGTTCAACTCTACACTGCACCAAGGAAAAAAGCAGTTGTTAGTCATGCCCTTCTCTCACCAATGATCACTTACGCACAAGGTGGAAGCATACTCATTATTTTAGCATCTATCAGCAGCCTCTGTGTTTCAGACTGGCTGTTCTTTTCATTACTCTAATGCTTAAGCACGGCATTGAATGGTTATGATTTAAGGCGTTAGATGACAGATCTAAGCCTTTTCAGAAATAAATATTAACCTCATTATTTAAGCAGGGAGACCAAACTGACTTGTTTTCTGTCTCAAGGCTTCTAAGAAAATCAAGATTTACTTAGAAATCTTGGGCTGTAAAGTCAGTCCACCAAGCTCACCACTAGTCTATCTTGATTATATTTCATGTTTTTAAACATTTATTTGTAAACAAATAAACATATTTATTTGTTTAAATATTTTATTCTACTCCGAGTGGTATGTTTTATCTCTAGCTTTGCAATTGTGTGGGCTTTAATAATTTATAGGAGATGTTGTTATAATATGAGAATATTAACTTAATGAGACTTTTAATTTGCTTGTGATGTCAGGTGTGTGCTGAAGTGTTCCTTCTACAGGACAGCAATACCGCTGGTGCACAACTGTATTTTGACACTTCAGTCAGAGGCTCCTGGGGACTAGATGAGACAGTTCACTTTAGCACTGACTTTTATCTCTAGCTTTGAATGACTTGGGCAAGTCATTCAAATTCAGAGAGACTGTTTCCTAATCTATTCAATGAGTATACTGTATTAAATAATCTCTAAATTATCTTCCAGATTTAAATTCTGGTAGTCACAGCATATAACTGCAAATCAGCAGTGATTTCCACTGCTGGTGGAGTTCTTGAGAACCCTGTGAATATTTGCCTAGGGCATCTCTCTGCCTTTGCCTTAAATTAGTTCTAAGAGGCCCGGGGTTGCTGGGCCTTTCTGCCCCTTTCTGTTTGTGCTGGCCATAGAGAAGGAGAAAGATTTCAAGAGGAAATTAGCTACTCTTGGAAAGAATAAGAAGTTAGAGATGGGTTAGAACCACTGAGAGTCTTTTAGAAATGATGGGCGAATGTTGTTAAAATTCTAAAAATATCTTCTGGGTTTAGTTTGTAACTCAAGGTCTCTGGTGACGATTTGGTCTGACTTCTTTGCTTGTTTATCCATGAACCTTAATGAGAAGCCTCTAGTTTTGGTACATTCCCACCCCAGACTGGAGTTCCCTGGAGTACAAACACTGATCTGTGCTCTGGAACAGTCACCAGCATGTCAGATTTTGAAAACAGTTTCACATTATATCACTGTCCTAAAGTTAGTGGTAAAATAAACACTCAAAAGTAAACTAAAATGGCATGTAAATACAAGTTGTTTTAATACAGTTTCTCTTGTAAAGGCATTTGATACTCATACTTCTTAGGAATTAAAATAATAGACATCAATAATGCCTGGACTACATATTCAATTTGCTTTGCAGAAGTAAACAAACATGCCTGCATGTTTTATATGAAGTCACAAAACTTGGGAAATGTAGTTTGAACTTTTAAAATGTATTATTCTAGATCACATTTGATAAATTTGCATCAGTATCCCAGTCTCTGATGTCACCTGGATGGAATTCTGTTTTTTCTTTCACTGATATAAAACTTTAAGGACATCACTTAAGCTTAATCACTCAGTTTTCTCATCTGAAAAATGGAGACAGAAATCCTTAGTCATTTCATAGGGCTGATGTGTGACTAAAAAGAGATAATGTATTTGTGAAAGTTCATTTTTAAACAATCTGTATAGGAAAAGAAGTTATTGTTTTGATTTTAACTAATCTGAATAATGACTAAACCCAATGGAACTGTCCATTTCTAATCTAAGTATAAATGTGGAGTTTCACTCATCTGCTATAAACACCTTTCTGAGATAACATTTACACTTTCCTCTCCCTGTTTGAAGAGATTATGGAGTTGGGGGTGGGGGGCGGGATGCAGGGTATAACTTTTACTTTCTACCTTCCAGAAACTATACCATGTTCCAGAAATCTTACAACACAGAGTGGCCAAGGCTGATAGTTTTACAACTTGCTTTCTGATTAAATTCTGCAAGCATTTATTGGGCTCCTACTATGTGCCAGGCCCTTGTTCATACAGTCAGATGGATAAGTGTACTAAGGATTTACTACACATAGGAAATGATTTTCCTGTGTAGGTATCTTTTCCCCCAAGTTTTTGAGTGTTGGGATGTGGTAAGGATGGGGTATACTTGGGAAAGTTAAGTTCAAGCATTTGGTGCCTGAGATTTTTGTACAATCAGACATTTGACTTATTGTAGAGTTGCAGGATAATACCCCATTGTGGAACAAAGGCTTCAGCAGGCTTTGCTAAAATGGAAGGTCCACTCTGCTGATTAGATAGAATCATTGAACCTTATGCTACCCAATATATACAATGGAATCCATAAGCACCCTCCTAAGAGGGGAGGCATTTAGATGAGATCTTTAAGACTTAGGTATTGTGTACCATGAATGAACATGAAAGGCTGGTTGGCATAAATAGCCATTCATTCTGTCCACAGCATTAATTGAAAACTCAGGGGTGCATAAAGCCCCATTCTCGTTTATTGAGTAAGCCAAAAGAATACCTTCACATCTGTATGCAAGTATTTCACAACTGTGAAAACCCACTACTACTGAGTGAGTGACGCTGATGTGAAGAGGCTGTGAAGTGGTGATACATACACGTTGGCTGTGACTTTTCCACATAATCTTTGCTTAACCACTTGTGTATCATAATTTTCTGCAATATACATGTCCTTTAAATGTATTACGGCACTTGTAAATACTAAGATTTGTTCCGGTGTCCTTGCCAAAATGCCTCCAATTGGACTGAAAACCTTGGCAATGTATCTTGGCAGGCTATTAGTATGTTTGCTACATAAAGGATCATGTGTTGATATTTCTTTGCATTCTATAAAAGCTTCAGGTTTTGAATAATTTTATTATATGTATAGGGTGAATAAGTCTTCAGTTGCTGCTAAGACCTTTTCAAAGAATACTTTTTCGTGTTTTAGCACATTCTCTCCTCTCCCTCCTAACCTATACTTTGAGCACAAGTAATGCCATCGATTTTACTGTATCAGGCAATCTATGGAACCCTCAGGGGCCCAGTTCCCTTCCTGGCCTTGCCTAGACTAGCTGTATGGCATTGGACTGATAAATCGCTAACCTTGCTGAGCTGTCCTGCCCCACCCACGTTCCCATAGCGTTCACCCCTGCACCCTGAACACCACCGATGGTGAACACCTGTGACTCTGGGACTTAGAACTTTTATTCTGGCTCCGATAATATGCTCAGTTTACAGATAAAGCAAGGTGGAAATATCCTAGAGTTGTTATCTCTAGAGGCCAACTTTAACCAAAGATGGATGGGGAGTTGGTAGAGGAACACTGTTTTTTTTGCCCCTTGGTTGGGCTAATACTAAGTTGTGTTCTACACCATCCTTCAGCGTTCCCCAGCAGGACTGAGTTCCTCTTGCCAAACTGGAACCTGTCTTGAAAATGCACTTTTTATTGGCTTTCTTCCATTCCCTGTCTCATTCTTCACTCCCTGACAGTGTTTCCTGGGATCAGCTCCCAAATAAATTACTTGCACTTGAATCCTTGTCTTAGAGTAAATTTCTGGGGGAACCCAATCAAAGTAGTTAAGTTTCTCATGTGTAAAATGGAAGTGCTAATACCTGCCTACCTCTCCACATGGCTACTGTAAGGATCAGAGGAGATAATGTATGTGTAAATGCTTTGAAAATTGTGAAACACTAAATATATTCACAGGTTTTAACTATTGTTACTGCTGTTGCTTTTTTTTTTTTTTTTTTTGCGGTACGCGAGCCTCTCACTATTGTGGCCTCTCCTGTTGCGGAGCACAGGCTCCGGACGCGCAGGCTCAGTGGCCATGGCTCACAGGCCCAGCCGCTCTGCGGCATGTGGGATCTTCCCGGACCGGGGCACGAACCCGTGTCCCCTGCATCAGCAGGCGGACTCTCAACCACTGCACCACCAGGGAAGCCCGCTATTGTGTTTTTCAAACTTTAATTTATGTGTACAAAATATCTGCAAATATAATTCTTACCTGTGAGCTAAGGAGAAATATATCTGAAAGTTAGAATTTAAGATAGGAAGTTACCGACAAAGGGTAGAGAATTAGCACCACAGGATGAAGAGAACTTTTCAACTACTACTGTAATACCACCCAACACCCACATAACCCTCTCCCCAAAATGACACATGTCAAAGACAAAGGATTAGAAAAGAGACAACTGGCTTTCTCTATTGTCATTTACATTTCTAGGGAAGAATATCTGTCCATCTTTTCTTTGTTTGGAAGGTGCCTTTTCATTATATTAAATTCACAGGAAAGGGACTGAATTTAAATTATTGTTTTGTGGAGTGCTTTAAAACATTAATCATGTTATTCAAATATTCAGAAAGATAAGGCAAAACTATCTTACTGACCAGAAACAGCCAGGTGGGTCACAGACAGAAGGAAGAATTTAAATAGCAGCAGTTTTACATATAGTGTCTGCTCACCATCTAAAATGCAGGTTGCATATTGAGGCAGAGAATTAAACCTGTCTCTTACCCCCTAAATAAAAGCAGATGTGTGTGAAATTTTTCAGGAAAAAAAAAAAATTGTCAAGCCAGAGGTTTTTGTTGTTTAATATACTTTTACCACCTTACTCAGAAAACTGTCTAAAAAAAAAAAGAAAAGTAAAAATCTACGCATTCTGGAAGCAAAATGGGGGAGAAGATGAAAACTCAGATAAAGAACTGTGGTTGGTGATATATTTAATGGTCTAAAGAGATATGAAAGCAAGTGCCAAAGCAATACATTCATATCTCAGGTTCATGTAATTTTATATTGCCAACTCAACGAGTTTTATTAACTGAATGAAGAGCTGAGCACTTCACTTCAGTTTTTGTCACACTGAGATATTAATCAATTGTGACCGCATTTGCCCCAGAACTGAATATACCACAGTGCATATTTAGTTTTAGCATGTGGTTGATTGCCATGTTGAAATTATGATCTTTTGTAATTGTTAACAATTTTTGTGAAATTTTTTTTTCTATTTTTTGTTTGTTTTTTATACTGCAGGTTCTTATAGTCATCAATTTTATACACATCAGTGTATAAATGTCAATCCCAATCGCCCAATTCAGCACACCACCATCCCCAGCCCACCGCGGTTTTCCCCACTTGGTGTCCATACGTTTGTGCTAATTTTTGTGAAATTTATCACACTTATAGCAGTTAGAGGGGTATGACTGCACAGACTGAGGTCTGTCATTAGAGTCTGTCATTAGGCCCTATCAAAATATTCTTGAGATGTTAAAAAAGGGATATTTCTTGAAATCTTATGGCTATCCAAATGCTTTTACTCCCATTTTTCCTGGGAGGTTACAGTTAAGAATTTTTCTCTGTATTTGTTCCCACAGAAGCTGTTGCTAATCTTCATTCATATACTGACTCTCTTTGCGATCCTTGTTTCTTAAAAAGTTCTTATTACATTTCTCACTTTTAAACCACATTTGGGCAATCACTTTTTTTTTGTTTTTTTTTTCCTGCTCTCATAATGTAGCTGATGCTGCTAGTACAGCACTTGTCATCCTGGATTATAGATAGTCGCTGAAGTGGCTGTCCCCTGCATTAGACTATGAGTTCCCTGAAGGCAGTAGCCACCATTTCATTTTTGCATTCTTAGCACCTGTCACTGTCCTTGGCATTTAGTCGGTGCTCAAAAAGTGTTTGGTGATTGAATCAAATAGACAGTGCAGTGTTGATACTTAATGTGTTTGCTGGTTCATAGGACACCAGTTGTTCCTTACTATATTCTACTTAAGTCCTATTAAAAGAATGAGTTGATTTATTTGTTTGTTTGTTTGTTTTAGAATGAGTTTTTAAACCAGAAAGGCATAATCATATTTGGGTTGAAAATAATTTAGTTCTCTGATTTATCTTTCAAAAACTGTTTGTTGTTCAATGGCTTATTGATTTTAAATATTTTCTCTCTGAAGAGCAGGATTTCAAAAGATTTCCTTTTTTTTTTAAACAGATTTTTACATTGCCAAGGAAAAGCCATAACAGGTAAGACAAATCTTCTACCGGGTAAGTGTGAAAATTCCTACTACTTTGTGATTTGTTCAATTCAAGCCACTGATTTTAAGTAGTAAAAGGAATTGAATACATGTTTTAAAAAATCCCAACTGTTGAAAATTTCTATAATATAATCTAAAATAAATATACCAACTTAGCTTTTCCTTATAAAAAGGAAACTGGTAGGTTTAAAAACCATCTGCAGAATAAATATTTATGGAGCAGAATGACAACTTGACTTATCCAAAGCAGTGGCATACATTTTCTTAGTTAATGTTTGATGAAGCACTTCCACTTACAATTCTTCTATGAACTAAAGAAGAGTTTCATTAACTATTTTTGAAAGATAATGAGGCCATGATCCCTTTCCAGATGTTTTACTCATAAAATAATTGTGCTCTTTCTTCGAAATCTCCCTAGTTGCTTGGTTCCTGTTTCCTTGTTTATTGAGCAGTGAGTTATAAAGGTGAAGAGAAGAAGCAGACTATGCGGATCAGCTATATTTCATGTGGGTCCAAGGTACAAATTCTTATTCTCTGAGCATTATTATAAATTCAAAAGTATTTTTATAAATCTAAAAGTTGGAAACTTGTAATTTCCTGGAGCACTGTGCATAAATATACAATAAACAATATTCTTTATGTGTGTCTATATACATAGTTGCAAATCTATGTATGGAAATATGTACAATATTATTATTTTTTTGCAGTACGCGGGTCTCTCACTGCTGTGGCCTCTCCCGCTGCGGAGCACAGGTTCCGGACGCGCAGGCCCAGTGGCCACGGCCCACGGGCCCAGCCGCTCCGCGGCATGTGGGATCTTCCCGGACCGAGGCACGAACCCGTGTCCCCTGCATCGGCAGGCGGACTCTCAACCACTGCGCCACCAGGGGAGCCCTGTACAATATTTTTGAACTCTCTAAAGGTTCTTGTTTATAGTCGGCCAAGCCAACAATATTCACAAAATTAAGGCACAATTTTACTTACCAAAGATTGGAGGCTCTTGAAGTTTTATTACTAAAAGATAATTATCTCAGATGTGGATAGAGAAAAAAAATTTTTTTCACGGCTTTGCTTATAAGCATAGGTACACTTCCAACTCTTTTTCTACAGACGGGACTCAAGAATATGGCTCTTTGCAGAATTTCCCTTGAGGTCTAGGAAAGAGGCTTGCATTTTTACTTGAAAGCAGACTAACCTAATTCTAGTTTCTAGCATTCTGAGATGCAGGACTAAGAGGAAATAGAATTCATAACACACAACACAATTAAGTATATATTTAAAAAGGTGCATTTAAATGTACCAGTAGATAAATGCAACAGCAACAATAATAATAATAAAGCT
Organism: Grampus griseus; assembly: GCF_964374135.1. Taxonomy (NCBI): domain Eukaryota; kingdom Metazoa; phylum Chordata; class Mammalia; order Artiodactyla; family Delphinidae; genus Grampus; species Grampus griseus. The sequence continues at coordinate 112,297,400 of NC_139017.1, forward strand.
AACATTTACTAAGTGTATGTTATGTACCAAGAAGTCCTGTTGTAAATACTTCTATGTATTAGTTCTTTTTCTTTCCCCACAGTGACCTTATGAGGTAGATGGTGGTATTAGCTCCATTTTACAGATAGGAAACTAAGACACAAAATTTCAGGTGAACTGCTGAAGTTCACACAGCTAATATGGGATAGAGTGGGATAGAATCTGAAGCAGTTGGGCTCTGTGATGATTGTTATTATACTATGTAATAGTGAGCACCAGATATGAGAACTTAGAGCTATTTGTTTTTCCTCTTGGTACTGCCCGTGTTTCCCCATGTTTTCCCAAACTGACATTCAGTTTCATCCACTTTGACCATGTTGGTTCTAGTTATGACAAATGGGCTAAGGAAAGGGATAATCAGCAACACCTATAAAGTACATAACAAAAACTAACAAATTATTTTGCATCCTTTTAGACATCATTAATATTCTTTGTATTTTAATGACTCCACTTCCACCCCTTAGAAATGAATGAAAATGCTTCCAGGCTACTAATAAAGGTTTAATTGGGGTAAAAGGGCTGCCCTAAGGGAGGAATAAGGAAGTACCCCTACCCCAGCTGCTGTGAGGGGTGGTCACTCACAGCTCACAGCTGCGCTCTTCTTCTGAGAAGAGAAGATGCTTTGCTTGGAATGTTCCCCCACCAGGGCAGCCAGCAGCCAATGGTTAACTGATACATAAGGAGAATAAAAGGTTGTGCTTCCAGCCCACCCTTGTTCCAAGGGTGGATTGAACTATGGTGCTCCAGAGCTTCCCTTGGGACAGGCTCTCATAGTTTTCAGCTGAACATACATCTTTGCTTAACTTCTTCCCTTGCCCTTTTCAGTCTCCTTACTTCTACTTCTTCTAAGAGCATTCCCTCAGTAAATCACGTTTATAAGAATCTTCTTCTTAGGTTCTGTTTTTAGGAAACTCAGGCCAAGATGCATGGTCCTGGACGTGGTCCTAGGAAGCAGAGTCTAAGATGAGATTCTAGAGGTAGATGGCAATGAGGTCCCTGTATCACTGGTGGTAGATATGGTATTGGTGTATTTCCAGCCCCTGGCATTCTGTAGCAGTGTGATCATTATGATCAGAGTTCAACAAAGGATGACCTGTGGGTCAAATCCAGCTCATTGTTTTTTGTAAATAAAATTTTATTGGAGCACGTTCATTTATGCATTATGAGACAGAGCTGAGTATTTGAGACAGACACGGCATGACCTGCAAAGCCTAAAATATTTACTCTTAGGTCCTCTCCAGTAAATGTTTGCCAACTCTAGGCTAAAATTTTCATCCATGGTGGTAAACTGGCTTGACATATTGGTAGGAGGCAATGCCATAGTTAGTGCAATGTCTCCAGCTTTGAGAGGTATGGAGAAATTGGAACAATAAGAACTATGGATTTGGGTGACTGTTACTAAGTATCATTGATGCATTGAAGAGAGAAAAAGAGATGCTCTATTAGTTACTACTTCTGTGTAACAAATGATCACAAATTTAGCATCTTAAAACAAGACACATTATCTCCCTATTTCTATGGGTCAGGAGTTCAGGGATGGCTTACTGGGTCCTCTGCTATAGGGTCTTTTAAAAGGCTGTAATCAAGATGTCATCCAGGGCTGGAGTCTCACCCAAAGGCTTGACTGGGAAAGTATCCACTTTCAAGTTCATGTGATTGTTAATAGGATTCAGTTCCTTGTGACCAGTTGGCTGCAGGCCATCCTCAGCTCCTTGCCACACAGGCCTCTCCAATATGGCAGACTAATTCATCCAAACTAGCAAGAGAGGGATTCTGCTATCAAGAATGAAGTGAAAACGTTATGTAGCTTAATCACAGAATGACATCCCATCACTTTTGCCATCTTCTGTTGGTTAAAAGCAAGTCAAAAGGCTGGCTCATACTCAAGAAAGTGGATGATACAATGGTATAAACGCTAGGAGGCAGGGCTTACTGGGAGCCTTCTAAGAGCCTATCTGCCACACAGGCTCAGATCTATTACTCAGCATTTAAAGCAAACTGTGGGAGTCAGAAAGACTCATTAGCAGCATTTAAAGAGACACTCATCTCTTTTAGCTAGAAGGCAAACAGATTTGAAGATCCGTCTCCCAGCATCATCGTAAAAGTGGCAGAACTTTAAAGAAGGCTAAATTCTCAGTCTAGGCAAGTCTCCTAGGCCAAAGTCAGGGCCCTGGAAGAAAAAGAGGAGGATCCTGAGGATAGGAATATAGATAGATAGGAATATCTGGGTAGCTGAGAACCTTAAATCTGTACCTTCTCCCCAACACTTTTGGCTTGCAACGGTGGCTAGTAAGCCCCTTCCCTCTTATGGAAAAGGAGAGCCTCCTTGAAAACTATAAAGAAGTCTCAGATGAGGCAGGTTCATTACAAGACAGTCCTCAGGATCTGTCTGTACTTTCCATTATGGGAGTCAGGCTGATAATTGTGCTGTATCTCAGCATATCCTAACTAGGAAAGTAATGGCCTTTCCAGAGAGGAGATGAGTTTATATACTAACGAGTGCCAGGTGTTGGCTGATACGTATGTCCAAAGAGTATGACTGGGAGTGGACCCTGAGGGTCCTGGACCAAGGTGGCAGAATGTAAAGCTCTATGAACTGTTTACCAATATGGGGTTACTCTGTCGTGACAGAATTTAACGCCCTAGCAAAGCCCTGGGTGATAGGTCTAACATAAGACTGGCATAGCTCTTGGTTGCTTGGAAAAGGTGATGGCCCACATGAAATGGAGTAGAGATCCCAGTCCTGTAGTAATGTAGTAAATGACTCACCCCGTGGTCATTTACCTAGGCCTTGAATGTATAATTGATTGGACCTATTAGAAGTTGGTAGACTTCTATCATTATTTTCTTGATTGGCTATCGTATTAGCAAAAGCCAAGTGGAAGTCCTTGAAACTGTCTCCTCTGCCAAGTTAGTACATCAAAATCAATGATCACATTCTGAGAAAAACTGTACAGAGTGGATGCACTCTCAGAGATTTAAAGGATGCAGGGGTGACGATCTCCATCATATCCCCATGTAAATTCACCAGTCTAGATGATACACAAACTAGATGAATCGACGTGGATGACAATGGACTACTGTCAGTTTAACCACGTTGTAGTCTGAATAGCGGCTGCTGTGCTGTATTCAATATATGCACTAGGTAAGTGACCTGGATACAAGGTTTTGGTTATTATTCTGGCAAACGTGTTATTTTTAATACCCATTGAGAAGGAGGTTCAGAAGCAGTTTATATTCATATGGATGAACAACAGTGGTCATGTTCTTTTCTCAGTGTTATGTTAATTCTCCAGATCAGGCAAAATACAGTCTGAAGGGACTGAGACTGTCTGGACATTCTGCAGAGCATCTCACTTATATAGTCTATGAGTAACATCCTGTTAATTGGACCAAGGAACTCACTTTATGGCAAAGGAAGTATGTCAGTGGGCACATGACCATAGAGTTTACTGGTCCAACCACACTGACACAACTAAGGCACCAGCTTAGAGATGATAGTCTGTGAGGATGGGTACCATCTTTCAGGGCATTGTATTCACTCTCAACCACAGATACATGGTGCTCTGTCCCCAATAGGTAGAATACATGAGTTTAGGAATTAAGTGGTGGACATAAGACAGACTCCACTCACCATCACTTCCAGTGATCCATCCTTGTAAGTTTAGGTTTTGTGAGTCTAGAGGTCCTAGGTCCAATGAATGGAAACTTCCACCAGGGGAGATAGTAAGGGTCTCAGTAAACTTAAAAGCTATTGCCAGATTACTTTGGGCTCCTTGTGACAGTAGACTAGCTGGCACAAAAAAAAAAAATTACTCTATTGGTAGGGAAGTTGACAATATTATTGATGAAGGGGCAGCAGTGACGCTACATATCAGAGGGAGGGAGCAGTGTGTTTGCCATTCAGGTGATCTTTGGGACATATTTTGGTATTACCATGGCTTGTTTAACTGTAATGGGCAAGTACAGCAACCACACCCTGATTAGGGCATGGTAACCCGGTGCTCAGACACCTTAGAGAGGTTAATTTCATTTACCCCTCCCCGCCCCCAGGCAATCTATTTAGACCTGCCGGAGTACTAGCTCATAAGGAGGAGCATCTAGAAGGATGCTGAAGGAAAGAGACGGTGACTATGTTATGGCCCAGGGACAAACCGCTGCAGGAGAAGCTGTAGTTTGTTCTGCTATCCTTTCTCTTATGCATTAGTCCAGAAAACACTATACTATACTAAAATACTATACTAACCAGAATCCTGAAGCAGCTGTGTCTGGAAAGAGAAAACTTAATGTAAGAAGCAAGTGGGTCTGAGCAGTGTAAGGGGTGGACTGCTGTGTTTCTCCCATCCACTGGTTGCTGTGAATGTTTGGCTGCTAACAGCTCATGGCTACACCCTTCTCAAAGATTTGCCCTCAGTTGAATAGCACCAACTCAACAGAAGATTTTTCTCCCTGGAAATAAGAGATGTTAATCCTATGGTACAATTTATGTTCAAGATTTCCCCAAGGCACCGGGCTAAGCTAAAGCTAGTTTTCATCCAAGACTACATCCTTCTTGGCTGTCTTCTTCTGCCTACTATGCTTTTCTTGCTCTCCTTCTCCTAAGAGCATTCCCTTAATAAATCATTTTCAGAAGAATTGCAATCCTGGGCCCTGCTTCCAGGAATTCCAATTTAAGATACCATTTTCTACTATTAACTATACTGGAAAAATCTTTTATCTACCCGTACCCCTCTGACCCAAACTTGATAGTATGCACATGAAAAGTTGCATAGATTGAGGTTTGCAATTAAAAAAAAAAAGTCCTAAAATTTCTCCTCAATTTATTACTATGGCAAAGGCTCTCATTCATTTTCAGTTCTTAACTTTACTATAACTGATGACCATTATTGTATTCTTGTTATTCTCCAAACCTTCTTCTCTACTGATGTCAACTATCTTTTAAAACAATTCTGATCATGTTACTCCCCTGCTTTAAACATTTTGGTGACCTTCCACTGTTTCCTGGATGAAGTCTCAACTAATTAGCATAACATACAAGGCTTTGTTTATTGGCCTGCAATTTGGAACTGAATTCTAGAAGACTTTTCCCCTTACATACAGCCTGCACACCATGTGCTACAGCCAGACTCAACAACTTATTCCCTGAATAAGACATGCTCTGCTTTGAATCCACGCTATTCCTTCTGCCTGGGATTGCTCTTCCTCTATTTCGCTTGTAAATACCTGCTTATACTTTAAGACACAGCTTATTTATCAACTTTTCTGTGAAACTGTTATTGACCAACCCAGCACTTCTTTCCAAACTCCAGGAAGAATTAATAACTTCCTTCTCTGTGCTCTTCTACACCTGTGTTATGATGACTGTCATTTTTTTTTTTTTGGTAATTGTTTATTAACATGTCTTTCTCTCTCACACAAATTTGAATTTTTCAAGGGTCCTGAGATTTGTTTTTGTATCCATAATAATTATCACATTGCTTAGCATAGTATTCTTAAAAAATGTGTATATATATATATATATATGTAAAAGTAAACATATATACACATTTTTAGAAAGAATACTATGCTAGGCCATGTGATAATTATTGTCACATGTATATATAATTGAGTGAAGAACTTGGCTTGTTCTTAGAGAGCTTCTCAGCCTGACATGTTGGCCTGTTCTATTCTAGTTCCTGCCTTCAATCCTTTTCCTCTTGTTGGAGACTTGGAAACGGAAGACAGTCTTTGGATAACTGTCTGCTCACCTAAATCAATTGACTGTCCACACCTTCATTCCATCATTGCATGAGTCTATATAACTTTACTTCCTATTCATCACACCAGTTCATGCTCCCTGTGATTTGTAACAAATAGGGGCAAAGAAATAAACGTCCAAGTGGCAATAGCAAGCCTGAAATTTAGCTAGGAGACCTAAATGCAAGCCTACATTCTGTCTCTCCTTGAAAGTGAAAGTAAGCCAGGGAGAACTGAGAGAGAACTGCTTTAAAAGTAGCCAGCTTGCACCTCCTTCATAACTACTCTGCATTGTAGTCACTCTGGAGGCCAGTTTAATTGGTCTCTGTTTCTGATTCATCTAGACATTCATATAAGCAGAAAGTAATGCTAAGTTTTCAGTTTTTCTAAAAAAACTATTTCTTTATATGTTTGAGAGGCTGGGTTGTGGATATAGCCTTAAGAATTTCAAATAAATACACTTTAAAAAATCCCCAGTATATTATTAGAACTTGTATTAGATCTTGGAATAAATCTGAAGGTAAAAATGATAATAAAAGACTCTTCATTCTAGGAAACTCAGTGGTTAATGTGGCATAAAGCCTGGTTATGAGAATCTGACCTGATAATATTCATTCTTTTCCTCCAGCCACATTCTCGGCCTCAGATCCTCCAGCACCCTCTAACTTCAAAGGAAACTCTGCATGAAGAGGGAGGGCATACAATAGAAGAACTTGTCCGATTATCCCCCTCTGTTTGGAAATGAGTAAAGATTATAGACATGTTTTCTTCTTTCTGTGCTTTGGATATATAATGTCAATTACCTGAAGCGAAACCCCCTACCCAGGCTAATGCATAGATTTGGATTATACCCAAATTGCATAAAATTGGAAACAAGATATTAATAATAATCCATAATGGTGTGACATAATGGAATACATGTTTATTTTCATTGGCTTTAGCTGGTACCACAGAAAAAGTAAATTAGTTTAGCAATTTAAATTTTATATTTATTATACCCTGACCTTTCTTGCTCTTCCCTCACCACTTTATATTATGAATGAGGTAATTAAAAGGAGTCTACTTCTTTCCTGTTCTACTATAGCACGTTTACCCCTTTAAATGTGTTTGTGTGTTTGTGAATGTGTATGTGAGTGTGCATTGTTTATTTTAACCAATGTTTGAAAATAAAGTTGGAATGCTAAAGGCCAAAGGAATGAATTAGTCTGACTTGGTAATTAAAAGGACATACATGAAGTATTAACCAGGAACCACTGTTAGACTTTTCATTCTCCACCCAAAATGAAAAGGCAAGCATAATAATCCCGCATCACTTCTGAAAATGGTATCAGGAAATGTGTTCTCAGAGTCAGCTACTGGTCAAGACTTACATCAAGTTAAACAAAACAATGAAGGATCAGGGAATCTGGAAGGGCCAAAAGTTCAAACAGGAGACCTTTAGCCCTTCTGCCTGCAATGCATAATAATACCTCCTGTTTGTATGATAGGTGCTTACCATTCCCTGAAAGCAAAAGCATTTATGACTTACATGCTAAGGACTAAGTGCTCTGGTCCCACTCTTCCTGTTCAGGATTATTTTCTACAGAAGTTAATACAATTTGAACTACCAAGTGAAAATAACAACAACAAACAATAATCCCCAGTGGACCAATCTACTTAAAGCTGTGTCTTACCAAGCTTCCAGAGTATTTGGGATTGTCTAAACTACAAAAGAATTATGTCAACTATGGATGAATCTTAGCAAGGGTTGGCTTGCTCTTTTTTTCTTTTTTTTTTGGCCGTGTTGTGCAGCTTATGGAATTTTAGTTCCCTGACCAGGGATTGAACCCAGGCCCACCGCAGTGAAAGTGCTGAGTCCTAACCACTGGATCTCCAGGGAATTCCCTGGCTTGCTGTTTAAATGTCTTTAATGAAGACTCCATTTCCCTTGTGAGAGTCTGTATTAGCCAACCAAAGCTGATAGCAATAACAATAGCTGGAGATTTGACTTCAAAAATGCTTTGGTTTGAGCTGTTTCTGCACACAAATATAGAAGATTGTAGATAAATAACATGAACGTAGTTTTGTTATTACTAAAAATAGTTTAGAAATATATAAAAATGTAAAAAAGATTTTTATGAATTGAATGATGTAGTAAGCCCCTAGCTTTAGTGGTTTGTCACTTTTTACCCAGCTTTTAGGCATGACTTACCACTGCCCCAACAAAACAAAGCAAGAAACTTGAACGCAAACCTTTCAGCCAGGTAACTCCACAGTTTATAAGTGGCAATGAATGACATTTCCTCAGGAAAATCTTGGAAATGACCAATGTTGCACATTTTATTAACCTATGTTTAACCTGAAGCCTAAAGACTAGCTCCCCTCTCTTCCTGTCTTCAAAATTTCTGTTACCAACTGTACTATGTTGAAGTTTACATGACAGGCCATTTCAACACTTTTGTTTAGTTAGATGGAAGTGCATCATTTTTAAAGAAAAGCTCTATTGCCAAAAAATATAAACAGCTCTAACTTTGACTAATATAAATATTTAAAAAACAGAACATTCCGTTACAACTTACAAAAACAGTTCTGATGTAGCTGATGGGAAAGAAAAAGTGCTTTCATACATTAGACAAATCCAACAAAATGCAGCTGCAGAACAAAATTTTAAGTAAATATGAATTGTTTGTCTTTTCACAGGGCTACAGTATTTACTTAAATGGAGTTATTTTAGAACACTTTATGTTTCATTAGAAAAACAAAGTGTTTTTTTTTTCCATTTTATTTCTAAAGTATTTAAATTTCAAAGTCCCCTAATTTAAAGACACCATTAAAATTATTCCTCCTGCTCAGTTTAGGGTTTGCTAATAAGCCACTGGACAAGAGATGTGCGAAATGAATAGATGAAGAAAAACGTTGACAGCAAAAGCGAGGCCTGAAGGGTGAAGTTAGTTTATTAGGCCCTGTTTGTCACGAATGGCCCTGCAGCACATATAAAAGCAAATCCCTCTACCTTAGAAGATTAATTCTGAAGGAGGCACTCTTGGGTCAAAGTATACATAAGCGTGTGCCTAATCTCAGAGAAATCAGGCTATTTTTTCACAGCAATTAAGCAGAGGTCTGGGGTTTCACCCACAGCGTATTTAAACACAGGATACAATTAAATCCCAAAGTATTAATATCTTTGCTCTGCAAAATTGCCCAGGAAATAGATTTTGTCCTCTTTCAAATGAAAAGCAAGGCAAATTAAGAGAATAACTTGATTCTTAGCTTAGTTGCTTGAAATGAGAGCATCACATTTTCTTCCAGTTGCAAATGCCGTACGTACATAAAGACAGTTCTTACTTTACACTAGGGTAAGAGTTATACGCCTTCTGACTCCTTTAATCTAAATAAAGAATCTTAGAAGTTTGCATGAAAATGTATTGTTTTAAACTATAATTAAATTTATTTAGCTTATGTTAAAAATCAACTCCTTATAAAAATCAAAGAACTATTGTTTACCACAAATAAAATGTCACAACTGAGAAGCTTTGCAACATATGTAAAGAAGTTAATGTAAATCTTAAGCAAGTGTGTGCAGAGGGATTGCTTTCTGTAGAGATTTTTCTTGAAATTATTTTATTCATATAACCATCTCAAGTCAAAATCTAATCTTCTAGAGAAAATTACTGCTAGTTTAAAACACCGCTTCAAAAATGCTAAATATAAAAACAACAAACTAACTTTTATTTGTTGTGCATCAATTCCCTAAAGGCAAAATTTTCACACTAAAACTTATATTTAATAAACCACCACCTTTATTCAGATCTTCGGAGAAAACCTTTCTCTATTAAAAAAAAATCTGCCCATATTACAAATTCTCTTTTGTTCACATATCAGATTAATATTCCATTTGACTGATAAACCAAATTCTGTTTGGCTTTTGGGGGGAAAAGCAGTGGAGGGAAGTTGGTCTTGGAATAAGAAAGGTTAGAAATAGTTTTTCACTTACATAGCTGAATCAATAGTTATTTCATTCCTATAAGTGTTTCTAGAAAGATAGTTTTGGTATATGATCCAGTGAGAAATCTTATAACCTATGACACGTGGGCATGTTCTTAGAAATGAATAAAACTAAAAGAATGAAGCAAAGTAGAATGAATCAGATGTGGGATGGTATGCATGTGTATACTAACATATTTTCCTCCCTAAAGCTCGACTGTTGCTTTTAGGAGGAGCTGAATACTTAACCACACTATAAATGGTCTGGGCACCTTTTGATGTGTGCTGGGCTTACGTGAGAAGGCATGCAATCCGAATTTTATGAAGGATTGTTTTACTAGGACCAATGACTTTAATAGTACTTCTTGCTGACATCACTGGCAAATTGGTCTACTCTGTAACCTTTAAAAGTGCAGCATATTCCAAAATGAGTTACTTATTAAACAAATGTTCTTTTTTTGAGTGCAACTGACCTTTAAATGATTATTTCTCAGCAACTGCAACAAAGAGAATCTCACCTGTCACCTTTACACTTTTGATGCTACAGTGAGTAGATCCATAACCTTTTCACAACACTTAACATGCTGCACAACATGGAATTACAAACGCTAATGAATACTCTTTCTTTTAAGGGGAAGTCCTATTACTTTATTAAATTGTCGCAGTACACAGAAGCCATGGAAAAGTATAACAATAAATCATTATTTTGATCAATCTGCAACCATTTTAGAAAATATACCTCCAAAGCACCAGAGAGTAATTTACTGCTAAGGACAGTTTCTCCTGAAGTTTTCTCCCCTCAGCTTCCAAGGGGTGTACGTGTGTGTGTGGGGGGGGGGGGCATCACTTAAACAACTGTATTTGATTAGAAAAACATTGTCTTTAGGTTCAGGCACTCATACAATATTTGTAGGCAATTTGAATTAAACCTACATGCAACTAGCACGCTACCCCTTTTCACTAACTGGAAGGAAGGCTTTTGATACTCCAGAAGTATTGATGGAATATGTACATATATCCTGTCATGTTAGAGATTCTAAGATTCTGCTTTCCTCAGAAATAGACACATTTGTAAAGATGTAATGGGTATAATCAAGTCATGGTTTTCTTTAACTGAAGATGGTAATTATAAATTTATTCTTCAGGAATCAAATCAAATCTCCACAAATCTGCAAGAGCTAATGTTCTCTGGGATCTCTTTATTAGTGCAAGGAGATCCATGTTACAAGTCCCAATGACCTTTTCTTGAGCAGATAAACTATTTACACCTTAAGAGAGCTGCTGAATCTGATGAAGGTTTCATTAGTTAAATATTTTCCCTTTTACAGAAAAGCAATATTCCAATTTTGAAAATTTTCAAGAAAAATTTCTTGATCTGAAGGATTCAAGCACTGGAGCAAGGTAGTATGTTCATAGTTACATATGTTTTACTGTAACAATAAGATACAGGTACTGCTCATGTTTGAGAATAAACTTTTTTCTTGCCAATTTGACCTTATTTGTAAAATACTGTTTTGGAAAAGTGTTGAACTCTTAATGTTGTAAAATATCAACTCTCCACAGAATAAAAAGGCATTTTTCACTTGTTCTCTCTTTCCTCTATTCCCACATCTCTTATAAAGTGAACATATTAGAATGAATTACAGAGAAATCTGAGAAATTTTTCCTAAAAATTTTTCCTAAACAATGAAAAATAGCTGTTTCGAAATAATGTTCACTTACTGTTTTCTTTTCGGCTCTGACTTGGTAATATTTTGTAAAGCATGAGAGGCAGCCACAAGTCTTCACCAGAGAAACCAAAATTAATGTCCTTTGGAAATATTGGACTCTAAAAGAAAAGAATAGCAGAGATATGACTGATTTGGCTTCCTTTAGTTTAATTTACACAAAGGTAAATCAGCTATTTTATTGGCATGTAATCACAAAGAAAAATACACAGACTTAAGACTAAACTGACCCATTGTCAAGACTTCCAGGGTCTTGTTCATTAATTATGGTGGCTGCCCACAAACAACAGAAGAAAATCAACAATGCTAGATAAAATAATTACCAAGGGCTTCTATGTCTGTAAACTATTTAAATTCTTGAAATTGAATATTTATGATGAGTGATGCTCCTTTAATGTATACCATATTTCTGCCCGTTCTCATCTCTGACTGCATTCAAAAACCCCAGATGCTCCTGTCCTTTTTTCACACCCACATTTCACTTGGCTTCATCACAACCCTCTCTGCTGACATAGTGCCTATTAGAAAACTGAACACCTAGTGTCACTTGCAGTTTCTCAAGTGCCCGCTCATCTTGTGATACCCATTTCCGTTCTTAACAATAGTTCAGTTTCAATATCCTTTCTGCCCTTTCACAGGCAGCCCCCATGAAACAGTTGTGAAGTTTACTTTGCACTTATCAATACAATGTAAACCAGCATGGGCTTACCTCCTTGGGGTTAGTGAACCCACGTTGTCTGTGAGCACAGACAACACTTTGGCCACAGATGTGACTGGTTAACTGTACAAGCAAGGAGGATAAATCCACATAACAATACTTCATTCACCAAGGAAATCTGCAGTGGATTACAGCTTCTCTATGGTTAAGTCTGGTCTTAATTTACTGCTTTTATTCAGTTTTCAACCACAAACGAGCCCCTTATGAGGCATTCCCTATGCAGAATTGACAACTCTTTTTATCTACTTGAAAAATATTTTTGGATAATAATTTATGGTTACAAAATATTTTAAGCAGTTTGAATGGTTATATTATATTCTTTCAATGCTTAATGATGCAGTATCCCCTGTAAAAATGGAATGCCAGGCAATTTGGTAATTTTACATACAGTATTTATAACAACAGAACAATTTGGCCATATAGAAACACAAATTACAAAAAAAAAAACCTCTATATTTCATAGGAATTTTTTAAAAGACATTTTTTTAAAGCTCTTAAATTGTATCTTAGGAAAAAATCAGAGTTCAGAACAGCATCTAAAGGCCACATATAAATGGGTGAAAACATAACTTTGGCAAGCACTATATTTTATTTATGGACTATTATGTTTAAAATATCATATTTTGAACACCCTTCAGAAAGAAAAAAGCTGCAGCTCTCTCTGAGGACACAAGGGTGAGTTCATATGCTATTTATATCTCATATATGAAACCAAAATGTATGGGTACGTTTGTATTTTTTACCATTAAACGTATTGTCTTAATGTATATTCTGAATTAATGCCATCTTTAAAAAAAATCCATCTGAAGGTGCTCATTATTATTGGACATAGCATCTTTTCAAAAACTGATTGCTAGTAACTGGAAGTACTCTGAAAACCCCAAGTAGGCTGAAAAACATCATATACCTTTAATAAGTGGCAAGTGCCTGTATCAGTTTGTCATTTAAATGCTCATCTTCTACTATTGCCAACCAGCGACCCTATAACTGGAAATGGGACCCATGTAAATGGAATGCATTTTATAAATGAAGACAATGGAAGCAGTGTGGTTGATGTTCTCTGAGATGATAGAGCTCCTTTTGCGTTGCTTTAGATTAATTTAAACCTTCGGTACACAAAGCTTTATAACTTTCCTCTTGGCAGAACTTGAGCACTTTTAGACTCATTGATCCTAAGGGATTCTTCCCATTGCAGGATGAACTCCCTGAAGATAAACAAAGAAAACATTCAGCTGAGGTATTTGCCGTGTTTTCCTCATTAGTGGCTACACTATCTTGAGCAGGGAATGAGTGCTTAGGGAAAAGCAGCTATGGCATTAAGAAGAAAGGACATTGTTTTTACAAGGAGGAACACTTTATGGTTTTCTAAAACATCTCTCCTCAAGTGCCATATGTAAATCATATTTTTAGAAAACCCAAATTATGTGTGCGCTTCAGGGGGAAAAACTATATAAACGTGTGATAGAAAAATAATGAACTGTATCACTTTGGTTAATTAAGCAATTATTGCTTCTTTATAGACTCAAACGCTGATTTGTTTTCATCTCAAAAACAGGTGGGGTTTGCTTTTTTGTTTATTGTTGTTGTTGGTTTGTAATTTTGCTTAAAAGAATTCTTTATGTTATCATTCTTGTTATTTTAGAACTTGCTATGTTCTGCCTCTAATCTGATAGCTAGGTTTCATTACCTTCCTAGATGTTCTAATGAAGGTGTAAAAGAAAAGGTTAGAAAGGTGATAAATTAGACAACACAAGCATCAGATTCAAATGCCACTTAACATAATTCCCAAATCATTTATATTAGAATAGTTTCACTAACATTATTACAGCTACTTTCTGTTGTTTATTGCGAACATATTAACATATAGATAAGAGCAACTTCTGTAATAGAATGTGTAAGTTTGGAATTATGACAACAGCAGTGAACTAGCCTTGTTAGCACAGGCAAAAGTGGTTTCTAATCACCAGCTGTGGGTCAAGGAGCACAAGATTCCTAGGAAGATTTGGTGCATTCTTTCCAATCCACTTAGCACGTAGACGCCTAATGATCCTACATCATGTACATTACACCTTGTGTGCCCAGATACTCGTGTTGCTTCTCCTTCCTCTTCCTGCCAAGCATTATATGTGAAGTTAGAGTGGGAGAGTCATTTAACAATGAATTTCCCCATGGTATAACCATTACAAAGCTATCCATGCTAAATAACTTGTTTTTTAAGTCACTGTGCAATTTCAAGGTTTTAATGGTCCTTCCTTAAAATATAATACCCTGTGTCATTTATTTCCTGAAGTGAAAGCTGGTGCCAGCCTTTGGAATTCATGTGAAACAAGTGGTTCAATATGTTTTGAAGAGAGAAAGAAAACTTGATAAGCAATTAATCTACCCTGAATGCTTTCCTAATGGTTTGTGCCTTTTCTTACTGATTTTTTTTTAATCCGGATTTATTCAAAAGAAAATCAAAGAAAACATACATTCAAATCTTTCTATAGTGCATTTGTTAGAGAAACCCACACACAGTGAGGCAGGAAAGATTGAACACCTAAATAATTTAAACATAATTTAAAAATAAAGGTGTTTTTGGTTGAATAGTAGCAACTTGGATTTTTTTCCCCTGTGCTTTGAAACTATGTGAGAAGGGAAAGATTTGAAACAGGAAACTGGGTGAATGAGCATAGAGAACAGGCTATTTTCCTAACAGGATAATCTTGCAAGTGACAACTGGCTGGGGAAGTGAAGTTGTCTTAGTCTGACTGATGATTCCCAGAGGCCCAGGCTTAAGAGTTAACGCAGGCCAGAGACATCACTGAGACTCAAGACTCAGCCAGTGTATCCCCAGGGAGCCCGGCGAGAACATAGAGAAGACTTGCCAATAAAGTTATATTGTATGGGAGACACTGTATGGGCTAAGGAGACCCTTATTAGAGGACCACGTGGAACATCCAGATTGAAGACCTGGGAGTCCAAGACTAGAAGACACTGCATTTCAGTGGTTAGTGGCGCCAAGAGAACTAGAGCCTGGCACGAATTTATGCAGGGCGCTAATAGCTACAGATGAAAACATCATGACTTTCCCAACTCAACAGAGATTATGTGTCTCTCCCTTGGTAGAGGGGTGCAGAACAGAAATTGCAAATCGGAAGATATAGAAATCAATGAAAAGTTGGACTTACAAGAGTAGAATTAACAGGGCCAATAAAAAAGTCAGAGAGCTTTCTCTTGAGTAAATGCCAAGTGAGTCTTAGGAGCTTTTGCATGCTAGGATACTTCAAGAAACATTCCTTGTCGGGAAATGATAACCATGGCAGAAAGGAAAAGCATGGGATCCAACAAGATGATGTGTATGTCCAAGGCTGGGACTGAGACTGAGATCATGCCTTCCTATTTCTTAGTGAGGAGGTTAAAGTACTTTATAGTATCATACTTATTACAAAGGAATGATAATTGCATATGTATACATATACTTATATGTATATACCTCAATTAATTCCTTGGTAGAACATATATTGCCTTCACCCAAATCGTTAGGAACAAAAACTCTAGTTGCCAAAGTCCCAAGGTGTACAACACTGTCAGGTGCCAAGTAGAAACACTTGAAATGTGGGTGTGTCAAACTGAGCATTCCATCATATTTTTGGCACCCGGCAAAGAATGGCCTCAACTGAATCTGCTGTACATCTGTAACCCGGATGAGTACTACATGCCTGTCATCTGAATGGGGTTAGTCTCTGATTGGCGTATTGCCAAGTAACCCAATTTTAGAATAGCACAAATTTTAATTATATGTTTCATTTAACTGACACCTGTCCTTGGAGGCTGTCATTAAAATGTTACAAGCTATAATGTGGGAACTATTATTACCTATGATCTATAGACAGGCAAAAATAAATAAGAGAAAGAGAGAAAGAAAGGCTGAGAGCTTTAGAACAACGATAGATTTGGAAGGCTGGAGATTACACTGGCGAAAGAGAGGGCTGTATCGCTTACCTAGAAAATTTGTAGAAAATGAAAACCCATATCACTGAATTTCTAGGGTGTTAAGTATGATTTTACTAAATACCCACCTCATCCATCATTTCATGTTGTGGGTATAGTATACCACTCTTTTCCTGAGTAAAGTGGGAAAAATGCCTCCTAAGTAAAATGCTTGACCTTGAAAAGGCACTAGTTTTAAAAATAAATTCTTTCGGGACTTCCCTGGTGGCGCAGTGGTTAAGAATCCGCCTGCTAATGCAGGGAACACGGGTTCAAGCCCTGGTCCGGGAAGATCCCACATGCCGCGGAGCAACTAAGCCCACGCGCCACAACTACTGAGCCTGCACTCTAGAGCCCGTGAGCCACAGCTACTGAAGCCCATGCGCCTAGAGCCTGTGCTCTGCAACAAGAGAAAGCCCGTGCACAACAGTTAACACCCAATGCAGCCAAAAATAGATAAATAAATTAATTAATTAAAAAAATAAATTCCTTCAATTTAAAAATCTCATACTGGAGGAGCTTCAAGATGGCGGAACAGTAAGACGAGGAGATCACCTTCCTCCCCCCAAATACATGAGATATACAACTACATGTGGAACAACTCCTACAGAACACCTACTGAATGCTGGCAAAAGACCTCAGACCTCCCAAAAGGCAAGAAAATCCCCACGTACCTGGGTAGGGTAAAAGAAAAATGAAAAAACAGAGACAAAAGAATAGGGACGGGAGCTGCACCAGTGGGAGGGAGCTGTGAAGGAGGAAAGGATTCCACACACTAGGAAGCCCCTTCGCGGGCGGAGACTGCGGGTGGCGGAGGCGGGAAGCTTCGGAGCTATGGAGGAGAGCGCAGCCACAGGGGTGCGGAGGCCAAAGTGGAGAGATTCCCGCAAAGAGGATCGGTGCGGACCGGCACTCACCAGCCCGACAGGCTTGTCTGCTCACCCTCCGGGACGGGTGGGGGCTGGGAGCTGAGGCTCGGGCTTAGGTCGGATCTCAGGGAGAGGACTGGGGTTGGCGGCGCGAACATAGCCTGAAGGTGTTAGTGCGCCACGGCTAGCCGGGAGGGAGTCCGGGAGAAAGTCTGGAGCTGCTGAAGACACAAGAGACTTTTTCTTGCCTCTTTATTTCCTGGTGTGGGATTCAGAGCGCCACTTAAAGGAGCTCCAGGGATGGGCGTGAGCCGCGGCTATCAGCGCGGACCCCAGAGACGGGCATGAGACGCTAAGGCTGCCGCTGCCACCACCAAGAAGCCTGTGTGTGAGCACAGGTCACTCTCCACACCTCCCCTCCCGGGAGCCTGTGCAGCCCGCCACTGCCACGGTCCTGTCATCCAGGGACAACTTACCCGGGAGAACACATGGCGCGCGTGCAATGTCACGCCGGCCTCTGCCGCCGCAGGCCCGCCCCACACTCCGTGCTCCTCCCTCCCCGCCCCCGGCCTGAGTGAGCCAGAGTCCCCGAAGCAGCTGCTCCTTTAACCCCGTCCTGTCTGAGCGAAGAACACACGCCCTCCGGCGACCTACACGCAGAGGCGGAGCCAAATCCAAAGCTGAACCCCGGGAGCTGTGCGAACAAAGAAGAGAAAGGGAAATCTCTCCCAGCAGCCTCAGAAGCAGCGATTAAAGCTCCACAATCAACTTGATGTACCCTGCATCTGAGGAATACCTGAATAGACAACGAATCATCCCAAATTGAGGAGGTGGACTTTGGGAGCAATGATATATATATATATATATTTTTTTTTTCCCTTTTTCTCTTTTTGTGAGTGTGTGTGTGTATGCTTCTGTGTGTGATTTTGTCTGTATAGCTTTGCTTTTACCATATCCTAGGGTTCTGTGTGTCCGTTTTTTTTGTTTTTTTTAGTATAGTTTTTAGCACTTGTTATCATTGGTGGATTTGTGTTTTTGGTTTGGTTGCTCTCTTCTTTCTTTCTTTTTTTTTATTACTTAAAAAATGTTTCATAATTAATTTTAATAACTATATAATTTACTTTAATTTAATATTATCTTCTTCTTTCTTTCCTTCTATTTTTTCTCTCTTGTATTCTGAGCTGTGTGGATGACAGGCTCTTGGTGCTCCAGCCAGGCATCAGGGCTGTGCCACTGAGGTGGGAGAGCCAACTTCAGGACACTGGTCCACAAGAGACCTCCCAGCTCCACGTAATATCAAACGGCAAAAATCTCCCAGAGAGGGCTTCCCTGGTGGCGTAGTGGTTGAAAGTCCGCCTGCTGAGGCACGGGACATGGGTTCGTGCCCCGATCCGGGAACATCCCACATGCCGTGGAGCGGCTGGGCCCATGAGGCATGGCCACTGGGCCTGCGCATACGGAGCCTGTGCTCTGCAACGGGAGACGCCATAAGAGTGAGAGGCCCGCGTACCGCAAAAAAAAAAAAAAAAAAAAAAAATCTTCCAGAGATCTCCATCTCAACACAAAGACCCAGCTCCACTCAACGACCAGCAGGCTACAGTGCTGGACACCCTGTGCCAAACAACTAGCAAGACAGGAACACAACCCCATGCATTAGCAAAGAGGCTGCCTAAAATCATAATAGGGCCACAGACACCCCAAAACACACCACCAGACGTGGACCTTCCCTCCAGAAAGACAAGATCCAGCCTCATCCATCAGAACACAGGCACAAGTCCCCTCCACCAGGAAGCCTACACAACCCACTGAACCAACCTTAGCCACTGGGGACAGACACCAAAAACAACAGGAACTACGAACCTGCAGCCTGTGAAAAGGAGACCCCAAACACAGTAAGTTAAGCAAAATGAGAAGACAGAGAAACACACAGCAGATGAAGG
Organism: Grampus griseus; assembly: GCF_964374135.1. Classification (NCBI taxonomy): domain Eukaryota; kingdom Metazoa; phylum Chordata; class Mammalia; order Artiodactyla; family Delphinidae; genus Grampus; species Grampus griseus. Next base: position 112,316,364 of record NC_139017.1, read on the forward strand.
AGAAAGGCAAAAACCCACCAGACCTAACAAATGAAGAGGAAATAGGCAGTCTTCCTGGAAAAGAATTCAGAATAATTATAGTAAAGATGATTCACAATCTTGGAAATAGAATGGAGAAAATACAAGAAACATGTAACAAGGACCTAGAAGAACTAAAGAGCACACAAACAGTGATGAACAACACAATAAATGAAATTAAAAATTCTCTAGAAGGGATCAATAGCAGAATAACTGAGGCAGAAGAATGGATAAGTGACCTGGAAGATAAAATAGTGGAAATAACTACCACAGAGCAGAATAAAGATAAAAGAATGAAAAGAATAGAGGACAGTCTCAGAGACATCTGGGACAATATTAAATGCACCAACATTCGAATTATAGGGGTCTCAGAAGAAGAAGAGGAAAAGAAAGGGACTGAGAAAATATTTGAAGAGATTATAGTTTAAAACTTCCCTAATATGGGAAAGGAAAAAGATAATCAAGTCCAGGAAGCACAGAGAGTCCCATACAGGATAAATCCAAGCAAAAACATGCCAAGACACATATTAGTCAAAATATCAAAAATGAAATACAAAGAAAAAATATTAAAAGCAGCAAGGGAAAAACAACAAATAACACACAAGGGAATCCCCATAAGGTCAAAAGCTGATCTTTCAGCAGAAACTCTGCAAGCCAGAAGGAGTGGCAGGACATATTTAACGTGATGAAGGAGAAAAACATACAACCAAGATTACTCTACCCAGCAAGGATCTCATTCAGCTTTGATGGAGAAATTAAAGCCTTTACAGACAAGAAAAGCTAAGAGAATTCAGCACCACCAAACCAGCTTTACAACAAGTGCTAAAGGAACTTCTCTAGGCAGGAAACACAAGAGAAGGAAAAGACCTACAATAACAAACCCAAAACAATTTAAAAAATGGTAATGGAAACATACATATCGATAATTACCTTAAATGTAAATGGATTAAATACTCCAACCAAAACACATTGACTGACTGAAGGGATACAAAAGCAAGACCCGTATATATGCTGTCTACAAGAGACCAACTTCAGACCTAGGAACACATACAGACTGAAAGTGAGGGGATGGAAAAACATATTCCATGCAAATGGAAATCAAAAGAAAGCTGGAGTAGCAATTCTCATATCAGACAAAATAGACTTTAAAAGAAATACTATTACAAGAGATAAAGAAGGACACTACAAAATGATCAAGGGATTGATCCAAGAAGAAGATATAACAATTGTAAATATTTATGCACCCAACATAGGAGCACCTCAATACATAAGGCAAATACTAACAGCCATAAAAGGGGAAATCAACAGTAACACAATCATAGTAGGGGGCTATAACACCCCACTTTCACCAATGGACAGATCATCCAAAATGAAAATAAATAAGGGAACACAAGCTTTAAATGATACATTAAACAAGATGGACTTAATTGATATTTTTAGGACATTCCATCCAAAAACAACAGAATACACATTCTTCTCAAGTGCTCCTGGAACATTCTCCAGGATAGATCATATCTTGGGTCACAAATCAAGCCTTGGTAAATTTAAGAAAATTGAAATCGTATCAAGTATCTTTTCCAACCACAATGCTATGAGACTAGATATCAATTACAGGAAAAAATCTGTAAAAAATACAAACACATGGAGGCTAAACAACACACTACTTAATAACCAAGAGATAACTGAGGACAAAGAGGAAATCAAAAAATACCTAGAAGCAAATGACAATGAAAACACGATGACCCAAAATCTATGGGATGCAGCAAAAGCAGTTCTAAGAGGGAAGTATATAGCAAAAAATTCTACCTTAAGAAACAAGAAACATCTCAAGTAAACAACATAACCTTACACCTAAAGCAATTAGAGAAAGAAGAAAAAGAAAAAAAAAAAGTTAGCAGAAGGAAAGATATCATAAAGATCAGGTCAGAAATAAATGAAAAAGAAATGAAGGAAACGATAGCAAAGATCAATAAAACTAAAAGCTGCTTCTTTGAGAAGATAAACAAAATTGATAAACCATTAGCCAGACTCATCAAGAAAAAAAGGGAGAAGACTCAAATCAATAGAATTACAAAAGAAAAAGGAGAAGTAACAACTGACACTGGAGAATACAAAGGATCATGAGATATTACTATAAGCAACTCTATGCCAATAAAATGGACAACCTGGAAGAAATGGACAAATTCTTAGAAATGCACAACCTTCTGAGACTGAACCAGGAAGAAAAAGATAATATGAACAGACCAATCACAAGCACTGAAATTGAAACTGTGATTAAAAATCTTCCAACAAACAAAAGCCCAGGACCAGATGGCTTCACAGGCGATTTCTATCAAACATTTAGAGAAGAGTTAACACCTATCCTTCTCAAACTGTTCTAAAATATAGCAGAGGGAGGAACACTCCCAAACTCATTCTACAAGGCCACCATCACCCTGATACCAAAAGCAGACAAGGATGTCACGAAGAAAGAAAACTACAGGCCAATATCACTGATGAACATAGATGCAAAAATCCTCAACAAAATACTAGCAAAGAGAATCCAACAGCACATTAAAAGGATCATACACCATGATCAAGTGGGGTTTATCCCAGGAATGAAATGATTCTTCAATATATGCAAATCAATCAATGTGATACACCATATTAACCCACTGAAGGAGAAAACGCATATAATCATCTCAATAGATGCAGAGAAAGCTTTTGACAAAATTCAACACCCATTTATGATAAAAACCCTGCAGAAAGTAGGCATAGAGGGAACTTTCCTCAACATAATAAAGGCCATATATGACAAACCCACAGCCAACATTGTCCTCAATGGTGAAAAACTGAAAGCATTTCCACTAAGATCAGGAACAAGAAAAGGTTGCCCACTCTCACCACTATTATTCAACATAGTTTTGGAAGTTTTAGCCGCAGCAGTCAGAGAATAAAAAGAAATAAAAGGAATCCAAATCAGAACGGAAGAAGTAAAGCTGTCACTGTTTGCACAGGACATGATACAATACATAGAGAATCCTAAAGAAGCTATCAGAAAACTACTAGAGCTAATCAATGAATTAGGTAAAGTAGCAGGATACAAAATTAATGCACAGAAATCTCTTGCATCCCTGTACACTAATGATGAAAAATCTGAAAGAGAAATTAAGAAAATTCCCATTTACCATTGCAACAAAAAGAATAAAATACCTAGGAATAAAACTACCTAAGGAGACAAAAGACCTGTATGCAGAAAATTGTAAGACAGTGATGAAAGAAATTAAAGATGATACAAATAGATGGAGAGATATACCATGTTCTTAGATTGGAAGAATCAACATTGTGAAAGTGACTGTACTACCCAAAGCAATCTACAGACTCAATGCAATCCCTATCAAACTACCACTGGCATTTTTCACAGAACTAGAACAAAAAAATTCACAATTTGTATGGAAACACAAAAGACCCCGAATAGCCAAAGCAATCTTGAGAACGAAAAACGAAGCTGGAGGAATCAGGCTCCCTGACTTCAGACTATACTACAAAGCTACAGTAATCAAGACAGTATGGTACTGGCACAAAAACAGAAATATAGATCAATGGAACAGGATAGAAAGCCCAGAGATAAACCCATGCACATATGGTCACCTTATCTTTGATAAAGGAGGCAAGAATATACAGTGGAGAAAAGACAGCCTCTTCAGTAAGTGGGGCTGAGAAAACTGGACAGCTAAATGTGAAAGAATAAAATTAGAACACTCCCTAACACCATACACAAAAATAAGCTCAAAATGGATTAAAGACGTAAATGTAAGGCCAGAACTATCAAACTCTTAGAGGAAAACATAGGCAGAACACTCTGTGAGATAAACCACAGCAAGATCCTTTTTGACTCACCTTCTAGAGAAATGGAAATAAAAATAAACAAATGGGACCTAATGAAACTTCAAAGCTATTGCATAGCAAAGGAAACCATAAACAAGACAAAAAGACAACCTTCAGAATGGGAGAAAATATTTGCAAACGAATCAATGGACAGAGGATTAATCTCCAAAATATATAAACAGCTTATGCAGCTCAATATTAAAAAAAAACAAACCACCCAATCCAAAAATGGGCAGAAGACCTAAACAGACATTTCTCCAAGGAAGATATACAGATTGCCAACAAACACATGAGAGGATGCTCAACATCACTAATCATTAGAGAAATGCATATCAAAACCACAATGAGGTATCACTACACACTGGTCAGAATGACCATCATCAGAAGTCTACAAACAATAAATGCTGGAGAGGGTGTGGAGAAAAGGGAACCCTCTTGCACTGTTGGTGGGAATGTAAACTGATACAGCCACTATGGAGAACAGTATGGAGGTTCCTTAAAAAAATACAAATAGAACTACCATACAACCACGCAGCAATCCCACTACTGGGCATATACCCTGAGAAAACAATAATTCAGAAAGAGTCATGTACCAAAATATTCATTGCAGCTCTATTTACAATAGCCAGGACATGGAAGCAACCTAAGTGTCCATCAACTGATGAATGGATAAAGAAGATTTGGCACATATATACAATGGAATATTACTCAGCCATGAAAAGGAACAAAACTGAGTTATTTGTAGTGAGGTTGGATGGACCTAGAGACTGTCATACAGAGTGAAGTAAGTCAGAAAGAGAAAAACAGATACCGTATGCTAACACATATATATGGAATCTAAGGGGGAAAAAATGGTCATGAAGAACCTAGGGGCAAGACGGGAATAAAGACACAGACCTACTAGAGAATGGACTTGAGGATATGGGGAGGTGGAAGGGTAAGCTGGGACAAAGTGAGAGAGTGGCATGGACAAATATACACTACCAGATGTAAACCAGACAGCTAGTGGGAAGCAGCCACATAGCACAGGGAGATCAGCTCGGTGCTTTGTAACCACCTAGAGTGGTGGGATAGGGAGGGTCGGAGGGAGAAGCAAGAGGGAGGGTATATGGGGATATAAGTATATGTATAACTGATTCACTTTGTTATAAAGCAGAAACTAACACACCATTGTAAAGCAATTATACTCCAATAAATATATTAAAAAAATAAATAAAAATAAAATAAAAATTCACACTATTTTAATAAAAATAAAATAAAAGTAAAATTTCACACTATTTGTCTTCTACATTTAGTCTACCCAAGAGGAAAAGTGTGATGAGGTTAGGGGTTCAGGTATAGATGAAGCAGGATAGATAATGGGTTGATCATCATTGAATTTGGATAGTGGGTACATGGGGGGTTCTTATACTATTGTTTATTTTAGTGTAAATTCAGAATTTTCCATAACAAGAAGTTAAAAGAAATTCAATTTAGAAAAGTATTTAGATACTTGTACAAATTTATTTGGGCAAGTTAATTCGTTTTATACTGCACAATTGGGCCATAAACAGGAGAATGGAACATCTTACATTAATCACATTATATTACTATACTTATGTGAATAATCCCACTGTAACTATACCAAGTTCTCCTAAAAATGGAAAACCGAAAAATCTGTATATATTTTTCTAGTCTCTGCCTTCACAAGCAGTGTTTTGTTTTTTTTTTTCCGGTACGCGGGCCTCTCACTGTTGTGGCCTCTCCCGTTGCGGAGCACAGGCTCCAGACGCGCAGGCTCAGCGGCCATGGCTCACGGGCCCAGCCGCTCCGCGGTATGTGGGATCTTCCCGGATTGGGGCACGAACCCGCGTCTCCTGCATCGGCAGGCGGACTCTCAACCACTGTGCCACCAGAGAAGCCCCCACAAGCAGTGTTTTTATAACAGCCCCATCTTTCTATACTGAATGCCAAATATGCTTTCCGTTTAGATCAAATTTAGATTTAACCAAAATAATTAGCCCTCCATTCTAATTCTAATGGAAATGTAAGACTCCTCACTATTCGGTGATAGTAGCACTATTAGATACTGCTGCTAACAGTGATTTATATGAAATAATTAGAAGACTTTCTGTTGTAGATACATGCAGAATTTGTCCTAAACCAAAGCCAAAACAATAAAAACTACTGCCTTTTAACCTTTCCTTGAATTTAAATTAAAAATGTGTACTGGAACTGCACATTAATAAAGCCTGTTAAGCTTGGAAGAATATTTTACATTCATCTGTAGTTCATCAGACAGGTTCATGACCTCGGTAGAATTGCTCTAGCTCCTGCAGTTCTTAAGCCGGCAAGGGGGAGGACACAAAATATTATTTTATGATTAGAAAATTTTACTAGAATTGACAGAAACAAGGAAACACTCTGATATTGAGTATAGGCTCTGAAATTAGCACATATAAAACTAAAGATATTGAATGAATTGACTTTTATTCCTCTAGGTACCTTAAAAAGAAGTAACTAAGAAGAGCTAAATATAACACGGTGGTTTTAACTTTAATGTAGGGAATTTAAGGGTCAGCCTCTACTTTGTGTCTGGAGGTACACACAAAGGGGGACCACATCCTTGTTTCATAATTTTCTGAGTTATATAGTAATGAAAAAAGTATATAATGACTTTCATTTAAAATATTTTTTTTTCTCACGAAATTCTATCTGTTTTGGAAGTATCCTAGTGATCATATTTTTATCCAACCTTTCCCCAAATTTCCTGTTGAATGACACTGTATGAGAGTCATTAGCATTCAGGGTATTGCTGCTAGCCCAGGTCCCACTAAAGTGGTAAAGCAAGTTCAGTTGCATCTCCATCACTCGGTCTGAGAAAATTCCATCCGCAGAGCTGATTCATGCTACTTCTTTGGATCTGCTACTGGCAGCACAATAAGGGATGCATGAAATAAGCACTCAGCAGCTGAATGCCCTTAAAGACCACTTGGGAACTTTATTTGGTGCCAAATAAAGTGACCTGCCAATGTCAGCTGTGGGAAGCATATTGTATTGAGCTCTGCAGTCTGTCCTGGTTGTCTGTTCATTTCTGAGGAAATTTTCAGGTATTGAATTTTAATCCATGATGCCCAATTATAATTTGGGACCCTTTTACATTACAGATTGGACTTCACCCCATTTGGCAATTAAGTCAGAGCTGCCTAATACATGATTTTAATTTCCAGAAAGCAGGTGCTTCCTTTGGTAAGTCACCAATCTCTGATTTTCCTTCCTTCTTTTGCTTAAACCATTTTCATTTTTATTTTCATACCTCTCCCTCCCCCTATCCCGCTTCTACAAGTATTCACTGCATGTTAGATGATTTTCCTACTTAAGCCTGTATAAGGCTTCTTTTAAAAGTGCTTATAGGGCTTCCCTGGTGGCACAGTGGTTGAGGGTCCGCCTGCCAATGCAGGAGACATGGGTTTGTGTCCCGGTCCGGGATAAGCACTTTTTTTTTTTTTTGGTACGCGGGCCTCTCACTGTTGTGGCCTCTCCCGTTGCGGAGCACAGCCTCCGGACGCAGAGGCTCAGCGGCCATGGCTCACGGGCCCAGCCGCTCTGCGGCATGTGGGATCTTCCCGGACCGGGGCACAAACCCGTGTCCCCTGCATCGGCAGGTAGACTCTCAACCACTGTGCCACCAGGGAAGCCCTACATTGCTTTTTAAAGTAATCTGAATAAAGGCTTGTTTACATTATCTAACACTTGCAATTATGAAGGGAGACTCCCCAGAAATAATTATTGTCTGCATTAACTTTGTCTCCTATTTTCATCAATTCAATGCAAGACTTCTCTAACAATGAAAAAATATATATTGTTGTTTGAATTTCTTTAAGGCTATGTGTCTTCTCCAAACAGTACTTTGTTTTTTAAAATAAGTATTTGAGAGGGCACATTTGAAAAGCTCAAATATAAGGTGCTTGATTTGGAGACGAATATTGTATAAGTCAAATCCTACCTAAAAAGAAGTTCCCTTCCTTACACATGCACTAAGATGGTGGGGTTTTATCTTCGAAAACTACTTTGTGCAAGACTGAGCCATTACCAGAAGAGCCAGTAGGAAGAGACTGGGAAAGGAAATGTCAGTCTGTGCTGATGATGACAGCTTCTTTATCACTTCCATCACTGTGGATGAGCTGTCTACTTCACTTTTGCCATTCCCACACATGAATTATATAAAATACTGTTGAAATACTGTTGTTATGATGGTCACAAGTATGGTTAAATTTAAACCTTTGGTCATAGACAGACCTAAGTCATTGGAAAGGGAAGTGTTGGAGGGATGGAAAGAAAAAGGGGTGCTTAAGTTGGGGACCCAATTGAGCGCTACCATCAATGGCTTAATCCCTTCAGCCTTTTGCTGCTCTCTGACCACAGATGACTCTGTTACCTAGCTGGACTCCCTGGAATACTGCTGCATAATCAGCTGAGAATTAACAAAACGTGGTAGTCTTTAATGGGACCATGAGCAAATGTTTATTTTAAAAAGAGCAAAGCAACCAAATTCTGGATTTGAAAGATGCAAAATTGGAGAGCTTTGCAAAAACACTGTTGCCTAAGAAAAATTATTTAATATTTCACTTAAAGCATTAGCTCTCCTATAATATAATTCATATGATTTGATTAAAAAGTGTAAAATTGTATGTGGTAGTGTTTCCCAAAATATGTTCCAAGAAACATCCATGTCCTGTTTCCTTAAAAAAAGCATACCCTCATTAAATACATTTCAAGACACTAAATCATATTTGCCCTCTGGGTGAGTTGCAATGCTTATTACTATATTATAGGCACTGAGAAGTCCTGCACTGAAAAAAAAAAAAAAAAAGCTGTTTATGTTGAACCTAGCATTTTACAAAAAATTTGGCTATGAAACTTTTCCCTTTAAAACACTATTAATAATTTTCATTTTCTGGAACACAGTTATAAAGCAGTGTATTCCAGTATTAGTATTTGTGATTTTGCTGTTGTTGCTTTTGTTTTGAAAAGTAGAAATAGCTGAAATGTACAGTAGGTATTGTCTTTGGGACCAGAATATTAAAGTTTACTACAACTGATTAATGTGCAGTTTATTAAGTTGGATATGAACCTTATACCTTATGACATTGTTCATTTTTACCATGCCTGTTTATTTTTTTTTGTATTCCCCATCAGCCTCTAAGCAGATTAAGGGCAGGATCCATGCTTTGTTTTTCATTGTACCTCTGAGAGCTTGCATAGTGCATGGCACATTGTAAGCACTCAATACATATTTGTTTGAATGAATGAATGAACACTTTAGTAGATATCTTTTTAAGAAATAGATATAGCCACATTATAACGTGGGTTTCAAAAAAACAACTTTTGACCTCAAAGTAAAAATAACAGAAATGAAAGTAAGAAAGACTAAATTGAACTGGTCTTTAATACCTTTGTCAGAGGCCAATAAATTCCTCATCGATTACTCTGTTGTCTGATGTGTCATTGCTCTTGTTTTCTGCTCTATTTAAAGTCAATGTTCATTCTATTCTATAATTTTCCAATTTGTTTTTAAGTCTTTATATCTTCAATTATCTTCCAGTAGATATTTCTTACATGCCCTTTACTTTTTGTAGAATGACTTCTTAAAAGCAAAACTAACAGCGAACTTCATATATCACAATATGTTCTGACAAACTTATTGAAGAGACAAGAAAAGGCAGTGAAGGCCTGGGGGTAAGAAGAGTATGATACAGAAGAGGTAAGATGTTTAATTCATTCAACAAATATTTATTGAGAACCTATTCTATGCTGGCCTAAGTACATAAAGTCTAGATAATTCAAGGTCAGCTGAAAATATGAAATATTCATCAGACAGATATCAACAGAATTAAGAATTCTCAAAATTTCATCCCCCTTAAACCAGTTTATACTGTAGAATGACTTGATATTTTTAGAGCAATGATTTGATGGGTAAATTGTTTGTCTTATCTATTATGCTCTGTTTTTACCAAGGTTCATCTTTTCTATCTTGACAGTGCTGCCAACTTTCCCAAAACTGAACAATATTTTATAGGCCAGGACAAAAACCACTTAATGTGATTCTGTCACATAAAATTTAAAGTAATTTTAGTTACCTTAAATCAAAGTGATAACTGTTCAAAAGTCCACCCAAAGAATGGTTTTGACCAAGGGTTGATAAACTATGCCCTGTGGGCCAAATCTGATCTATCACATGTTTCTGTAAATAAAGTTTTATTGTAAGACAGATATGTCTATTCACTCACATATTGTCTGTGACTGCTTTCATGCTCCAACAGCAAAGCTGAACAGTTGCAACAGGGACTGTATGGCCTGCAAAGCTGAAAATATATTTACTATCTGGTTCTTTATAGAAGTAGCATAGATAACCTTTAGTAATTTGGATTAGAGCAAAATGGTAATTTGGGTGAGACAAAATGATGGATTACTAAAAAACCATTCAGCATCCCTTTTTGGATATAATTTTGTTCCAATATGATATGAGTATTATTCTGGAAATTCTTATGCAATACAAACAATATCCTCTTCATTAAAGATCTAAATCAGTAGCAGAAGGTATTCAGTTTCAGTGCTGTTCTTTTGTTCAATATCTGTAAGTATAGACCTGAAAAGCTGGAATGCCTAAGTTTTGTAGTTAACACACTCTAGTAGTTAACACACACTAACATGTGTAGTTAACACATGCTGGGAATATAGAGCTTGTCTTGGGCGGTAGTGTACTTTAGCAGATACCATAGGCAGGCTCCAAGATGGTCTATTTCCTGATATTCACTTCCTTGTGTAATTCCATCCTACGCAGAATAGGGTTGACTTAGGATATAGCAGAAATTATGCAGTGTGACTTCTATAGGATATTGCAGAAATTATGCAGTGTGACTTCTGAGTCTAGGCCACAAAAGACATTGTGATTTCTGTTTTATTTTGAAAGAACCAGCTACTATATCAAGAGAACACTCAAGCAGCTCTTTGAAGAGGTCCAAGTAGCAAGGAACTGAGCCATCTGTCAACAGCTGAAGAGGAACTGAGGCATCCCACCAACACTTATGTTAGTGAGCCATCTTAGAAGCATACCCTCAAGCCCCAGTCAAGCCTTGAGATGACTGCAGCTCTTGCTGACATCCTGACTACAACCTCCTAAGAGACGTGGATCTAGAACCACCCGGCTAAGTCACTTTTGAATTCCTGACCCTCAGAATCTATGAGATTATAAATGTTTACTGTTTTAAGCCACTAATTTTAGGGTTATTTGTTATGCAACAATAAATAATTGATCTGGTATATGACAGCATGGGATCTGATGTCATACAACTTGTGTTTAAACTTGTATCTACCACTTGCTAGATGTGTGACCTTGGGGAGATTACTTAACTATGTTATTTAATTTTCTTATCTGCAAAAATGGGGTTATAATTGCTCCAATCTCATAGAACTGTTGTGAGGAATTCAATGAGATAATGAATGAAGACTTCCTGGCATGTAGTAATTGCTAAGTAAAGGTTAACAACTATTTGCTTTTAATTATTATGAGAACTAACTCCAAGTATCCACCTAAGAATTATTTCAAACCTCCTTTCTTTGGACAATTAAGTGAATACATAGTAGAATTAAAAAAAAAAAACAGAAAACTTTTATCCCATGTCCTAGAGTTTATATAATTTAGAACACCTAAAGTAAATGTGGTAGATCAGTACAGCAAGCAATTAAGAGAAGAGGCTATTGTTAAGACACCTGAAAACAAAATACGTTACTACTGCATAATATTACTTACAAACAGTAGAGGATAAAGACCAGGCTGCTAGCCCAAAACATGAGTAAAACAATACAAGCCACAAATTTTAAAAAACGAAATGACAAATGCAATTTTTGGCCTAATTTGCTAAAGCCAAAACTATACATATCATTTTTTTGGTAAAAGTAAAAGATAAATAGCAAAATAATACTATTCTTTGCAGATTGTTTGAGTTATCTAACCCTTCTTTAATCCAAGGGATTATTGAACAAAACCAATGTTCATTCAAAAACACTTACGAAATCTGTTGTGGATTACCAATATCATCAGTTAAACCTGTTTCAAATTTATTGCTTTCATTCAGGTTAAATAATAAAAGGGTCCATTTGTCCCACCACATGTATATACACGAATTTAGCTTTCATCATTCTCTACAAGTTTAATCCAGTGATTTATGTTTTTTAACGCATATTTGGGGAATCTGTTGAAGAAACTCATCCAGACAGAAGAGCTAGGTGGGATTAATAGGATGTGTGCAGGATTTAAAGCTGGTTGATTCAGTTCAGAGAAAGTTAAAAAGAGAAAAAGATCATAACACTGTAACCCTCCTTGAGTTTCTAATCATTTTAATGACTTTAGCAAAAGGGAACAGGCTAAGGTCAAGAAAGTTGAGAGACAATGATCCCTGTTTCTAGAAATATATGACATGGAAGAAAAACCATTGCTTCAACTTCTCTTTGTTAACAGTGGGATACACTACTATATTTTTCTTAGAGAAAAATCTGCCTTCTATTTAAGTCATCATATCAATGGTTAAACCTGAGGTTTCAGAATTCTTGATTTTCTTTGTGAAGGCTTGTATTTCACTTAACACCATAACCAGCAACAAAAACTAGGAAGAAATTGGGCAGGCTGACTTTTTAATTTCTTTTAATGTTTTACAGCAAGGCAATATATTACTTTGAGATCTTGAGATAGCAAGTTCTCAGGTACAAAAGAATACTATGACTTGATGACTTTGCACACTTTTTAAAAAAAATTTAGTTATTTAGATATTTATTTTTGGCTGCGTTGGGTCTTCGTTGCTGCGTGCAGGCTTTCTCTAGTTGCGGTGAGCGAGGGCTGCTCTTCGTTGTGGTGCGCGGGCTTCTCGTTGCGGTGGCTTCTCTTGTTGCAGGGCACAGGCTCTTGGCGCACGGGCTTCAGTAGTTGTAGCTCGCAGCCTCGGTAGTTGTGGTTTGTGGGCTCTAGAGCGCAGGCTCACTAGTTGTGGTGCACGGGTTTAGTTGCTCCGTGGCATGTGGAATCTTCCCGGACCAGGGCTTGAACCCGTGTGCCCTGCATTGGCAGGCGGATTCTTAACCACTGCGCCACCAGGGAAGTCCCGACTTTGCACACTTAAACATGTCCAGTTTAAGTCTCACAAGAACAAAATATTGGAATATGGAGAGGAAAAATCTTTTTTCCCTGCAGAGAGAAGCCCATTCCACTCTATCAGGTATTTTGTTTCAATGACATTCTAATCTTTACACACATTAAGAACTTCCTTTCATAATATTGTTTTGTTTAGTGTAAAGAGCATTTTAACAAATATGCTCTTTTCCATTAACTTCTTTCCAAACACAGAGGACAAATGGAGACTTGATAAGCATATCTTAGGGCTTCATTGAACCCAATATGTAATTCTAAGTATTTCCAAGCCTCATTTTGTTATAACTTCTATAATTTAATGGAACACATTGGGCCATGATGTATTTTGTGTTCACTAACTTTTAAAGAAGAAGAGAAATGCTATCTAATTGTCAGCATTTTGAAAAGAATATCAAGTGCTCTACATATTTTCCTGATTATACTGGTGACATAGACCATACATAGGGACATGGCGAATGGGAAGTAGAATTCAATGCTGTCCAGTAGAACTTTGTGTGATGATGGGAAATGTATTATACCCGTGCTGTCCATAGCACAGCTACATGTGGCTACATATGGCTACTGAACACTTGAAATGTAGTTAGTGCAACTGAGGTACTGAATTTTTAATTTTACTTATTTTAACTTGTTTACATTTAAATAGCCACATGTTGCTAGTGGATATCATATTAACAGTGCAGAACTGGATAATATATAACCAGATTTTTAAAAAAGGACAACTAATTCTCCAACAACTAATTACCCTAATTTTTAGCTCCTGACACTCTTATTCCCACATTGATAATGTCTAAAATGATCAATCTTTGGGTTATTTTTAAATGCTATAAACTTAAATTTGCTAGGGAATGTCTGCCCTTTGAAGTATTTTGCATATACAGACAAAATGAGATTTATTTAACTCTTTTTTGAATAAAGTTGAGCTGCTCACATGAAATTTAATTTAAATTTAGTTGTTTCAAATTTATGATTTATTAATATAACTGAATTTCTTCTTTGTTTCAATGCCATGAATAGTTTGAAATTTCTTCAAACAAGTATCAAGAACTATTTTTAGAATAAATAAAATGCTATCAGATCATAATTTTCTACTTTTATGAAAAAGTAAAATATTTGCCTCAGGCAAAATATATCTGCAGATACTTAATATCATATTATTTTAAATGTTGTTTACATGGTGACTTGAGTTCAAGTAAATTTGTGGAGTGAAAAAGCATAACAAACATGTAAAATTTTCAATAGACTCCTGCATTTTCATAAGTGGCTGGGGTTTGACTTATTATGTTAATATACATTTTATCTTTATTAGTCCAGTTGTGAAATTCTTAAATCATCATTTTATCCTTTTCTAGGCTCTACCATGATTACTACAAGATTATGGGCAAGCCATTCATATTTGGGGTTTTTTGTTTGTTTGATTCCACTTAAATGGGTAATGCCATTATTATCTGCTGTAAGTTATTTTAAAACTATTGATTGAACAAAACTAATTAGGATAACCTTATGACAACCAGTACCTATTTGTGGGGATAGCAATACTTCCAAATTTCATGGAAGCACCCTGGAATTCCTTTTCCTCTCTAATTCTCTGTATGTAAAATTCTTTTTTTGTTTTGTTTTGTTTGAATTTATATATGCTACCACGACCATGGAGCATGTAGTACTTCAGTACTCCTAAGTCCTTATTCTTCTTTCTTAAATTTTGTTTTCCACAGATTAACTCTACCCATGTACCTTATAAAGAACTGCAATATCTTAACTATTCCAGCCCCAAATCTATTCCGCACTGCCTGTCAATCACATCACCTTCCAAGGTACTTCACTGGACACAAATCAAGTTTGACTCAAGTCTACTTCTAATCAATAGATCCTTATAGATTGCTTTAGTATACCTAAATCACTTCCCAGAAAATATCTCGCCATCTCATTTCTAATGGGAAAACATTAGATGAGATTTCAATCTGGGCCACTAAAGAAGAAAGGCTAATGTACTCTTCTGGTCCACTGGGGGCCTAAACTCCACGTACTTCTTACATGAAATGGCAAAATGTTTTCTCTCAAGTCAGACACGCACAATGGGAACATTTTAACTGGAGCTGTGTGGAATGAAGGAAAACGGCTGAAGGAAGTGCACACTGCCAGATGGTTTCAACACCACAGAAAGCTTATGCCTTTCAGTGTGGACAGGCTAGCAAGTCTGAAATCACAAGTGCCTCTTTGAAATAAAACTGCCAGGAGATCTTTTTTTTTGTTCCCTCTTTCTTTAGTAAGTCAACAGCAAGTGTGGCTACTAATGGTACTCTGAATGCCATAAAAACACAGTCCATTTATTACCCGTAATCCAAAGATATTTATTCCTCCAATAAGACAGTTAAATAGTATGCTAAGCAGCTGTTCTTAACAATCTATCCTGTTCTGTAGCTAAAGGGAGGACTGACAAAATTTGTAATTATATGTTGCACTTTGCAGTTAAAATACTCTCAATACAGGTCATCTTATTTAATCTCCATAGCTGCCCTGTGAGAGTTAGTGTGTCCTTGAACCACAGTCAGGAAACTGAGGTTCTGATCGGTGAGGAAGTTGCCTGTGTTCAAACAGCTGGCATCTCTGAGATGTATCTTTAAACATGGCCAGAAGATTCCAGAAGCTGCCTTCTTTCCATTATATTATACAAAAAAAAGTATTACTTAGGTCTACCATTTTATCAGAAGTTTTCTGATATTTTAAATGAAAACATAATTCTGAAAGGTAATGAATTTTGTTTTAGGTGACTCCCAGGCAGAATTGCACTCTTTCGCAGGCCATGCTGCAGGTTGACCTGCTACACTCTGCCTAATGTTAAACTCTGCCTGAATAAGGATGGAGACTACTGCAGGACATTCACTTCAGGGGTTTTGCTAAAACCAGATGTAGACCAGAGTCAACTGAGCTTGTAGCCCTCAATATTTTCTGAGAATACTTTCTTTTCTTTTTTTTTTTTTTTGTGGTACGCGGGCCTCTCACTCTTGTGGCCTCTACCGTTGTGTAGCACAGGCTCCGGACGCGCAGGCTCAGCGGCCATGGCTCACAGGCCCAGCCGCTCCGCGGCCTGTGGGATCTTCCCGGACCGGGGCACAAACCCGTGTCTCCTGCATCGGCAGGCGGACTCTCAACCACTGCGCCACCAGGGAAGCCCGTGATGGATACCTCTAAGATGGCTCTTAGTGATTCCCCTCCTCCTGGTATTCATGTACAGTCCCCTCCCCTGGAGTATGGGATGAACCTAGTGACTTGCTTCATATGAATGAAATATGGCAAATGAGATGGTGTGTCACTTCCGAGATCAGGTTACAAAAAGCCTCTGGCTTCTGTCTTGCCCACCCTCTGTTGCTCTCTTGCTTGTTCATCCTGATGGAAGCCCAGCTGCCATTCTCTGGGCTGCCCTGTAGAGAGGCCCACGTGGCAAGGAACAGAGGAAGTTTCCAGCCAACAGCTGGTGAGAAACTGAGGCCTTTAGTCCAACAACCCACGAGGAACTGAATCTTGTCAATAGCCATCTGAGTGAACTTGGGAGTGGCTCCTCTTCTAGTCTAACCTTGAGGTGACTGTGGCTCTGGTGGTCACCTTGACTGCAGTCCTGGGAGGACCTGATCCAGAGGACCCAGTTAAGCTGTGCCCCAATTCCTGACCCACAGAAACTGTGAGGTAAAATATTTGTTGCCTTAAACTGCTAAGTTTTGGGAGTAATTTGTTACACTGCATTATATAACTAATACATTGACTTAACAGAATTCCTTTTTCCTACTCTTTATGTATGCAATACCCCTCTCACATTCCAGAATTAATTCTGGAAAAGGATTTGACATCAGTAACTATGAAAACTATACAGTGGATAAATCCATTGCTTTGGAGTTAGAAACATCTGGGCTGTGTCTGGATATGCCATTTACTAGGTCTGATACAATGAGGAAGTTATTTCATGTCTCTGATTCTCCCTTTATTCATCTGTGAAATGATCTACCTCATAGGTTTTTTTTTTTTCTTTTAAGTGAGATCATGAAAACAAAACAAAAATGTTTAGTATCTAGTAGGCACTCAGAGAGTGTTAGCTATTTTTATGACAATTATTCCTTAATTTGAATTTTAATCTATTAACTACATCTACCCATTTTGGTTTTACATTTCTAACATCCTTATTCTTATGGAAAGAATTAATAATCAGTCACATTTTGTAAATATCAATGAACTAATATAAGCCATCCCTTTGGATAGCAGGAGCCTAGGGAACACACAAAGTGGGTGGGTGACTGCTTCCCTTATTTTGATATTGCTTACTGACAATACATGGTCAGGTTAGGTGGTGGTGAAAAACTATTATTTCTCATAGCTTAAACTCTGTGTTCTGCGTTATAACTATGCATATTTGGGTGTAACTGCAATATTTTTGCATATACAAATACTTGTACAGGAAGAAGAAATTTGGTACTTATATGTGATGTTCCTTTTTTGAGATTAAGCTTCTCATAGGCAGGACGGAGATTTATTAAATGAAATAGAGGGAATGTTAGCATTAGAGTTAGAAGACTTGAATTTTATTTTCTCTTTAGGTACTAGATTCCTCATTGGAAAAAATAAAAGGGGGGTTTTAGCTGTAAAATTCTGTTATAGTTTGTCTGCATTGGAAGTCATCCAAGTATGTATAAAATAATGCCATCTATGCCATGTATGTCACTAATAAGACAAACAAAACAAGTCAATTGTATATTGACCATTCTTTGAGCTTCTCTTTTCTTTATCTCCTCTCTTTCTTCCTCTTTTAGATAATGCTTTCCAAAAAAAAAAAAAAAAAAAAAAAGAGGCTGGTAATTAACTCCAAATGATATTATTCTATTCCCTAAGTAATCAAAGAACTCCCATTAAAAATGGAAATAATAGTGAGCTGAATACAAGGAGAATGTCAAGGAAGAGCAATAAAAGCCATTCTAAAATATTTTGCAAGACACAAAAATAATCTAAGTGCATGATAATAAGTGGTGTGTAACGTCTTAAAGCAGAAGCCAAGTTACAATGATTTTCATTAGATGCCTCTCAAATCCTATGGGTGACATGAGCCCATTTCCTCTGTCACATTTCTGAAGAGATAATTGCAGGAAACACTGTAAACAGTTTAACATTCACAGGTCATATTGAGAAATGTTTATAGATATTGACAGCTAAATACAACGTATCACAGTGGAATCCACCTAACAATGAGTTCTGCAAATCAAAGGCAAAAAGTCAAGCATTGCTATGGTAATGAAGGAATATAGAAATATTCATTGAATGAGCGAATGAGTGAATGAGTGAGTGAATGAATGAATAAATAAAATGCTTTCCAGAATTACAGGTTTGTATGACATATTATATAAATATTATTAATGAAACAATTTTTCTTTTATAATATTTAAGTTAGAAACTCCTTGGATTTAGAAATTAAATAACAATCAACCCAAAATAGGAAAAGCAATTCTCTAAAGACTTTACTGGACAGACAGTAAATATAAAAAAAATTTCCTACTATTCACAGAATATTATCAAATATTTTTATAAAAACTGAAAAATTCATGGAGTTTACCAAAAAAAATAGAATTAAATTTGCTAAAATCTTAAATAATAGAAATATCTACTAGGAAATAGTAACAAATAAACCAAGTCTCTATATAAATTATATTTCCCAGCTGACAATGTATAATTTAATATTTAGGGCTAAGTGGAAATCAATAAAATGTATTTACATTGATTGGACATAAGAAAAATTTAAATGTGGATATAAATAAAAGTTTGCATTAGAAAAGAAGGGTTAATTTTTCAATATTTGTTAGTTACACTGAACACGTACATTAAACATGTCAGTACATTAAACATACAGAGTCTGGGTGTAATTGTTTCCTAGTCTTTAAATGAAAATATGTGTGGGTGGAATAGATATATTTATATACACACACTTGAGAAATTATATACAGAACAAAGTTGCTAGTGTTTCTAATTGAATTACCTTTCCTATCTACTTAAGAGCCGCAAAAATTGTTTTAACTACTGTATATTTTATCTATGCACTTCCCTCCTAAATGGCCTCTTTTTTGTACAATTTGGTTTCCCCTTTCTACTCTTATTTCCCCATCTTCTATTTATTATTTATTAAATTGTACTTTACAGCTAAAAATACATATTGGTGATTGTGAATGATGATTAGATTCCTTAGAAAGCCATTCATGCACTTGTTCTTGTACCTTAAAAATTACGATGTTTAAATATTTTACCTTCTTCAAGAAAGATTTGAATCGGTTGTGTTTTTACATAAGAAATGCAAACTTATGTATTTTGTGATTTGCCCAAAAAGGCATAAAGTTTGGGCTGAACATAACAAAACAAAACAAAGAAAAATCTTGCTTTTCTAAGCTCGGGATGGTCTTTGCTCATATTAGAACTAGGCCAGGATAGAGAATGTTAATTGCTTCATGGAAATCCTATAACTAATGTAATATCCATGTAAAATGAAAAATTTTATTGGATTTAAACAGAAAGAAAAAAACAATGGCAAGCGAGAAAAGGATTAAAAAATGAGAAATCTTACAACCAATATTTATTTAGCACCTATTATGGGTCAGGTTCTGTTCCAGGTCCTTGGGTTATATTAGTGAAAAAAATGAACAGAAATCTCTGCTCTCTTGAGGCTTACTTTCTTGTGGGGGGAAGGGCACGTGGGTGAAGGGAGAGACACAGTAAATAACAAACATAATAAATAAACTATAATATGTTAGAAGGTGATATGTGTGAAAGATAAGAGAAAATGTAGAGCAGGGTAAGGGAAATTGACAGTGTGTGGAGGCAGGTGAGGGAAGGGGTGATGCAAGTGGTATTATATAGGGGAGCAATGGTAGGTAAGTCTTGCTGAGAAAGTGACATTTGAGCAAACACTTGAAGAAACTAAGGAAATTATCCCAACAAATATCTGAAGAAAAAGCATTTGAGGGATAGGAAATAACTTCAATGAAAACCCTAAGGTTGCAGTGGGTCTGGTAAAATCAAGGGACATCAGGCAGGTAAATGTTGCTGGAGCAGAGGTAGCAAAGGGGAGTGAAGGGAGGTGGGTTGCAGGGGAATGGGCTTGGGAGTGGGGTGGTGGCGCAGTTCATTTACGGACTTGTAAGCCGTTGTGAAGACTCTGACTCCGACTCTGACTCCTGATTGGCCAATCCTTTGTCCGTGCCAGCACCTCCTCCCTCTCGTTCTTCACCATTGTCACCTTCATGTCCAAGGCATTTATTGAACACTTATCTTAATTTGAACGATAATAAGATTCTAAAGCTTTAGGAGTATATTTTCACAGTTTCCTTATTCTCATCAACTCTGTTCAACCCAAAGATATGTGTTGAATTCCTAACATGTGCAAAATTGTGTATTAGGCATATTTTAAAAAATAGAGACTGTAGCAGTCCATTGGATGCTTACCGTAGAATATGATTCTCTAGACTTCTATTGAAGAGGACAATACTAAGTGTTTTATATGTACTAAGTCGGTCCTCCCAGCAGCCCTGTAAAATGGATGTTATTATTTTTCCATTTTAAAGATAAGGAAAATGATGCACAGAAAGGTTAAATAACTCATCCAAGATACACAGACAGCAATAGAACTAAAACTTGAGCTCAGGTATTTTTGACTCCAGAGTCTGTGTTCTTGACCATTCACAATACTGCCTTCTCTTGCTATAATCCTCTACAATACTCATACTCTTTGAATATTTTGTTTAGTCACTTGTTCATTCACCAAGTGTTTGTTAACATCCTACTGTTTGCTCAGCCTTGTTAGGCATTGTAGAGATAGGGCAGCTGCAAGCCTCACACAAGTGTCTTTATGTGAATTAGAAAAAGTTGTGTCTTCCTCATGGCACTTGACTTCCTTCTGTCTAAAAAGTACCGTAATATTCTGATCTTTTAGGAGCAAGATATTTAACTGCCATTGTTGCAAAATTGTCATAATAAACACACAAAATTGTATATAAGTCCAAAGGTAGAATAAATATGAAAGCCAAAATATTAAAGTGTTTATGATATAAATAATGCCCCAAGATGTGATGCCTCTGTGAAATGCACAACCTGAAGTGATGTACATGATGCCCCTATATGAGCCAAATAAAAGACATAAACATTGCTCCTAGAGATGAAAAATTAACCACTCATAGTAGGTTAGGAAACTCATTTCTTTTCTACAAGACCTTTTGGGGCTTTATTGATTGACTCTTTCAAAATCTTTTTGTATGAACTCAGATAACTCAGCACTGTTGAAAATTATTTGAACAGTAATAAGACACTAAAGTTTTGGAGTGTATTTCTGCCATTCTTTTGGGATTGTCTCTTATTCTTGTCAGTTCTGTTCAGTTAAAAAATACATGTTGAATTCTAAACAAGTGAAAAACGGTGACATAGGCATATTTAAAAAACATAGGCCATAGCCTACTGGGCACAGACCACATAACTGTGATGCACTAGAGCACTATTGAATTGTACATGGTACCAATTCTTCATAGTATTTATATCCTTCACGACTGACATTAATCAGTTATCTACTTAAGAGAATTTTTTTCTCTCATGAAGATCAGAGCATACCTATGCCATTAATTTGATATTAATTAGCACTTATCCTCAAGAGATTTTTAAGTATGACTGGTTATTAGTTCCAACTTCACAAATTACAAAAAAAAGCAAGTTCACGGCTGCTAATGGTGGAGCCAGTTTCAAACGCAGGAATTTCTGACCCCAAAGTCCATCAGGCTAGGTTGCCTCTCCGCATATGGTGGGAGGATGACTAAGCCCCCATACCTCTTGCAGGCTGATAGAAAAATTTGAGGTGAAGACTATAGAAGTAAGAGAGAGCACACGGCCAGAATGACAGCCTGGGAAGATCCCGCCCCAGCCAGATTCCAGCTTGCTTACGCCTACCCAGACTAGGCACAACACCTATTGTTTAGCAGCCAACTCAAATGGCTGAACGCTGAACTATAATTTTAAATGCATGGAATGGTCCCAGAATTTGCTGCAAAGTTCATTATATCACTCTTCTTCTCCATCTGTACTTGCTTTTAGGCTTAGATATAGTGCTTCTGAAAGGGTAATTTGAAGATATCAGGGGGGTATGAAATAAGAATAACAAACACATATTTGTAGTTAATCAGGTGCCAGGTACTATTATAAGCACTTTATTATATTAACTCATTTAGGAAGTGAGAATCAGTCCTTTTTTTCCCCCTAAGAACAAATTTTAAGAGCCTAGGCCAAACTTGGAAATATACTGGAGTTGAAAGGCTGGGTAAAGTAATGAATATAAAGGAATCTTTGCATCTCAAACTCTCCAATGTGGCAATGTGACCCTGAAGGCATTGTCAATAAACCAGTGGGTGAGATGTTTCAGTCATAGGAATAAGTGAAACCATACTGATGAAAGGTGTTATAACTTCATATAATTCCTTCATTCAAATGGTCATTTATTTTTTACTTTTTCATGTAGTCTATAAATGACTAATTTGAGAAATAATCCATTGGGGGTGTTATCACAAAGAAAGTAAGACTTTCTTGTAGCTGATGAAAATAATTTTTTTAATTTATTTACTTTTTATAGTTCTTTTCCTTCTTCTTAAAAAACAAAAAGGAAAAATACTGTCTATACTGTTTTACCTACCTTATTGTAAGCCTTAAGAACAAGAGCTAAGATTAATAACTCTTTGAGTTTTTAGCGTTTACCCTTCTACTTTGCACATGGAAGATTTCATTCATTTATGGTTGATGATTCACTGATGGTTTTTGAGCACCATTTTTTTGAGCATCTACTATGTGCCAGGCATTGGGTTAGGCAAGGAGGTATGATGGCAACTAACACACAGTCCCTACTGAAATTGTCATTGTACAGAGAAGCCAGACAATAAATAGGCAGTTTCACTAAATATAAAGACAATGAAGGGCAATATAAGGGTGTTCACTAAAACAGAAGTACTGAACTCAGACTAAGGTGATAAGCGAGGACTTCTCAGAGAAGGTGACAAATATTCTGAGATCATAAAGAAAATAATAGTTAAGAGGAGAAAGGGCAGGACAGGTAAAGGGAACCACAGGATCAAGGTCTTGGACCCAATAGCAAGAGCTCAGTCTGTTCTGGGTACTTTACATATTCCTTGTGTTTAGGAGAGTGAGGTTTTGACTGGTGAGACTAGAGAAGTAAGCAGGAGACAGCTCAAAAAGGGAACTCTGACAACATTTGTTTTTGATGCTGATGAAGCCCTTGGTAAGTTCATGATTCCAGCTAGAATTCCTATAGGTGTGGCTGAAAAGGTGTCCACACAGACAAGTCATTATGACAATCACCAACTGCCTCTCACAGAGGACAGAACAAAAGGCATCAGGGTGTTCTCATTACAAGTTAATCCAGGGAGCAGTGTAAAATGGGTGAAGAATTCAGGAGTCATCAGTGTCTGAATCTGTCTGCTATAATTGTCAGAGTATTAGAAGAAAGGTGGAATCTGGTCAGTAGGTGGGTATTTTTCATATTTTCCAAACTTGTTTGGATATCATCTATGTGACCTTAAGATAAATATAACCTGAATTTTATAAACGACCTACCCAGACCTAAGCAAAATAGCTTTTGTTCTATTTGCATTTTTGCAAATTAAGCATCATCTGAAGGTATATATCTCATTGCAAGCAGCTTTTGCTTCTCTCAACCTTTCCTGGCTCTAAAAACATTTCTCCAATATGAGCTAGGTACTGAACTTTGAAGAAGGGTCCACTGTAATAACAGTAAAGTTTAATGGTGCATAACTTTGAGAGACTGACAAATTTCCAGCCAAAGTATTGATTCTTACAGAATTTATGAAGCACATGCTGTATTCTGTGTCATTATGGTCCATTTTTGGCTGAAAGAATCATGTAAAATAGATTTTTAAATGAGTGGTAATAGTCAGACGTAAAGAAGGTATTGACGTGTGTCCCGAAGTGTGAAATAGCATGCCGGATTAACGCATATAACAAATCAAAAACAACAGTACCCTCTACTACTGCAAATATAAATTTGCTTTTGCTTTTAATCATCCCTCCTATTTACTACTTTGCACATTTACAATTTCCTTTCTTATAGACCTCTTTTGAAGAACATTAAATATGTGTAAAATTTTTGCATAGTTGCATAGACTGCTTTGGGGAATACTAACAGTTCAGAAACTGGTTGCTTAAACTTGGCAAAGTAATTTGCTCTTATATGTAAATAATGTCCTTTGTAAATAATGCTAAAAGCTTATAATCTAATCTTTATTACATGCATATAAATGACATATTTAGTGGATTAATATTTAAATCTTTTTATGAAGTCAACAATTTTAAAGTACTACTGGAAATTGTTTGTTTTTCAGAAGCATAAAAATGTGTTTTTCCTTTATGACTTCCAGCTAAGCTTTTTCTTTCTGTCTCCAAATGCTCTCACGGAAGACATCCTTGCATCTAACTTGTTTTGAAAAAGTATAGAATCTACGGCCAAACCACCCTGAACGCGCCCAATCTTGTTTGAAAAAGTATAGAATTTATCCCTCTGGTCCTCTGCTGCCTATTTTTGCCCTGTTCATCTTAATGCCTGCTATGAATTAGTTTCTCAAGAAGCAATTGAAATGTAAGTCTTTTTTTCTCCCAGTCGACCTTTTGTTTTGACACACTGGGGAAAAAGTGGCTTTCAAAAATAATAATTTAAACTTGGATTTTACTCTTCACTTTGGAATACATGTTTATTAAATGTATATCTCCCCCACAGCGTAATCAATACAGATTGTGTAGTACATTACAAGGAAACCATGTCTGAGGTTATTAGAAGAATTAAATGCCTTTAGTTTTGCTTATTTGAGCAATATGTGAAAATTAACAGTTTAAACCCTTCCAGGCATCTGACCAGACTTAGCCTTAGTCAGAACTCATGGTGTGACTAGGCTTTGTTTCTTCTTTCTTTTCCTCTTCTCCCCTTCCCTCCCCTCCCCTTTCCTTCTCTTCCCTTCCCTTCTCTTTCCTTCTCTTATTTTTTAACTTATCTGGTTGGTTAGCATTTACCTAGTGCACATCAAATTACCTGAAATCCTAATTTTATAGACTAACATTTATAGAGAGATATCCACATTGAGAGGGGAGACAGAGGGAAAAGGAAAATGAGTGGCTATGGCTTTCTCTGAAAAGTAGTTCAGTGTTTCCATCACATTCCAGAAACCTTTTTAGAGCTAGAAAGAGAGGTCACCCAGGTCTAACTGTGCTAGGGACCAACGAATCCCAGGCACAGATACATCTCCCTCACATCCAGAAACCCCAAGAGAATGTTAAATCCTTTTCAAACAACTGCTTTTCAACAATTTAGGAGTTTATCAGCCTAACAATAAAAAGAACTTGGCAGGAAGAAAAAGGCTGAGACTCTCAATAGACTCTTCTAGGGCCTGGTAGAGCCTGAAGAACTCTTCAAGGTCTTAGTCAACAGTGAACAGAGGAGTTTAAACTAGCGCATTCATCTATACCACAAGCGAGAGACATTGGTCTTTACATAAACGTTTTTCCCAGGCCGAATGCAGACAAATTCAAAAAAAATAGGCCAGGTCCTGGATGGAAGATTAGAACAACAGATCAGGGAACAGGAAAGTGAATCCCCCCCTCCAGTACAGTATCTCATGAGCAGTCCCATTTACACCCTACTGTTCACCTGGGGGTGTTTCAATTCACGGTGTCTGTGTTCAGAGGTTTTTCAACTTGAGATTTTTCTTTTAAGAACTTTCTTTTCTTTTTTTTAGATGGAGAATTTTAATTAAATTGACATATTTAAGACCAAAAAGACAAAGTGGACATTGTCAGTGTATCTTCAGCCCCTGCCTTAACAGGCGAATGAACACAACTTGAAACACAGGTGAATCTTGCCTGACCTGTCTTTCGTCCAAACAGAATATGGAGATTTGGCCCAGTCTTGTGCTTGCCTCCCTTTTCCACAGTATGGCACTGGACACACTTCTGAACAAAAATCTTCTTGCCCTTCTCAACATCACCCATTTTTAAATCGTTCTTTCTCCGCGTACGACTAAGACGTTCCCGCTCGCAAGCCGAACGTCCCGCTCTCTAATCTAAGAACTTTTAATTCACTGATGTGTTAGAAGAATGAAAGTTTTAAAAAGGTATGAACTTCAGAAGATTTTTTTTAAAAAAACGTAGCTACACTCAAAGATATTTGAAATGCAGAGGCTGTTATTCAATTTGGACCTTCATTTCCTGATTTTTTTCAAATCAGACCCAGCTTTCTTTAGACACTATAGGCAGACTATACACATAGAGTGTGTACGTAAACGTACATAATTGTAGCATTTGGTTGTGACAAACTAGTTTTACTAACACGGAGGATTTAATAGACGAAATGAGGAAATATGTCAATGTAATAGCATATTAGATTTTGCAAATGAGCTATTCCTAAGGCAACATGAATTGCTTGATTTTATATTTCCACAATTGTTCGTTCATTTGACAACTAACATTCAGAATCCATCTTTGATCTTGGAGGATTCGTACAAATCAAAGTATAATAAATCCTTAGGAACTTAAAGTGACACTCAGACAAAAGACGTCTTCTGACAGAGTCTTCGGCCTGTTGCATATGCAGACCCACAATAAGACCTGAAGTCAGGCCTAGCTGCAGGCAGGCTTGGGAAGAGGGCAAACTTGTCTTCAGGGCTTTCAACATTGCTACGGGCCACATTTCTCACCAAGCCTCAGGGACCCCAAATTCTAGTTACCATTTACTGAGGATTTATTTTGTGCCACACATTTACATGTATTATTTCTGATCCTTACATCAACTTTCAAGATCAGTATTTTATCCCTATTTCACAAATATGAAAATAAGGCTCAATAAGTCTAAGTACTTCTAAGGGGCAGTGCTGGGTTTCCACCCTGTGTCTGAATTCAAAGCCCCTCTCGAGCTCATGACATCACTGTGTCTCACCATGAGACCTGAGGCTTCCCTCTGGAGTTCACACCCAAACCTGTTCTTCCTGTTTTGACTCCAGATTCCCTTTGGCTTTCAGGCTTTGAAATATATGAAATAAATGAACTTTTTAAAAGGGGGAGGGCCAGGTGGAGGGAAGGCATGAATGGCTCTACTTCTGTTAACTTTTATTATTAGAATTCTATTTACTTTCTGACAGGGACCTCTTGGAAATGATACTTTCACCCAGAGGAGTTGTAACAAGATAAATTGCAAGCAGCATGGAATATTGTTGATCGGGCAGACAGCATGACTGCCAATTTAGCGTACTGTTAAGATTAGCCATTTGTGTTGGCTCGACAATGTTGTGAAAACTCCTGTTAGCTTCTTGGAACTACAAAGCATGTGATGAGAAATTTTCCTTATTTTGCTTTGTGACTATCTGCCATTTGATTTTCACTTTAAAATATAAATTGACAGCTCTTGGACTGGTAACAGAATTTTCCCATTGTGAATAAGTCCCTCCAAACACAATTAAAGACCCCTCTCTGAAATTTACTGTGTGACTTAGGCAAACCAGTTAACCTCCATAAACCTTCAAATATAAAATGGTCATCAAGGGGCTTCCCTGGTAGCGCAGTGGTTGAGAGTCTGCCTGCCGATGCAGAAGACACAGGTTCGTACCCCGGTCTGGGAAGATCCCACATGCCGCGGAGAGGCTGAGCCTGCGCGTTTGGAGCCTGAGCTCCGCAATGGGGGAGGCCACAGCAGTGAGAGGCCCGCGTACCAGGAAAAAAAAAAAAAAAAAAAAAAAAAAAGGTCATCAAGAGGAGCAAACTGGGTTTTACAAAAGGGCTTTACACACTGTTAAGTTTATACAAATGTAAGGGCATTCCTGGGCATCATTCTTCTTCTTCTTTTTTTTTTTTTTTGCGGTACGTGGGCCTCTCACTGTTGTGGTCTCTCCCGTTGCAGAGAACAGGCTCCAGACACGCAGGCTCAGCGGCCATGGCTCACGGGCCCAGCCGCTCCGCGGCATGTGGGATCTTCCCGGACTGGGGCACGAACCCGCGTCTCCTGCATCGGCAGGCGTACTCTCAACCACTGCGCCACCAGGGAAGCCCCTAGGTATCATTCTTAATGCAATTCATTCCTTCCTGAGAAGCAATCCTGCAAAATAAGGCATTGACCTGAGTCTTCCATCTGTGATCTCCTTTTGACCCTACCGTATAAAGGAAGAACTAAGACTCCTTTCAGTAATTTACCACTGCTCTGCCAATAATCAATATGTCATGAGCTCTGAACATTTCTCCTTGGATTTCCTAATCCTGACTAAATGGTAAATCCTGGAGTTATTAGTTGGCAATGGCTCATTTATCAAATCCGTAGAAAGAAGCTTCTTTTTTGGAATTTTTTTTCCTCTCCTATCATTTAGTAGTTTATCTTTTATAATCACTGATTGCTGTCTAGGCTGCCTACTTGAGAAAGAAAGCAGCAAGTAGCAGAACCATATGAGGAATGATAAATGAAGACATCTACTACTTTCTTCCCATTTGCCTCCTTACATTTGGGATAACAGGTACCTTTCATGCCCATTCATCTGATTCTTTCTCTAAAAGTACCTTAGTGCCCCCTGCAGGTTATATGAGTTTCTCCTTCCACAACCTTGTTTATACTTTTTTTTTTAACCCTCTCCTGAAACCCCCAGTGCTAGTTTCTTCTCAATGGCGCTAGTATCTAGAAAAAAGATTATGACCTTGAAATTCTTGAACACTTTCTGAACCTTCTGTTTCCTGAAATGTCACTCATTCATTCCAAAATGATTAATTGGCGTTATCAATCCTAGGTTTATCTTGCTTATTCTAAGTGCAGAATGTCCTTCTGCACAAATCAAATCCTTTATCACCCAAGAATTTTGAGCTCAGGAAAGCCTTTCTCTTTTGAAACTATTTAGAGATTTGGAATAAAATTTTGAAGGAACTAATGCTGTATTTTAATCTAAATCCTTGGGGAAAAAAATTAAAATCCTGAGATATAATTAAGTCCGCAGATCAAAATGGAGGGTGAAAATATCTAGATGTAAGTTCTGAGAGGCCAAATTTTAAAAGATGACTTTGTGAAATGGTAAGTGTTTAAACTACAAATCTATGTTTATTCAGCATCTGGATTTCTTCTTGCTAAGTAATTTTAAAGCTACTTAGTATTTAATTGACATTTTACTCACTATTTTACTTGCTTCAAGTCTTTCATATTCAAGCTCTCCCAATTACAGCTTTTACACAAAAAATTACCTTAGCCTGATTTCCAAATGGCTAAATAGTTTGATGTAATTTCTATTAGAATTCAGTAATACTGATACTGCAGGTGCTGGAGAAGCATTTTTCAATTGTCAATTATGACCCTTTAGCAGGTTGTAAAGTCAATTTAGTAGGTTGTGACAGCATTAAAAAGAAAGAAAGAAAGAAAGAAAGGAATAGATTGCATGAAATATAAGAAAATGAGTGGAAATTAAATATTGTTATATGAAACTCTTGCTTTGTTATGTGTATATCTGGATTGCGACATAAATTGTATTTCTTCTGTGAGTTGTAGTCAAACTGAAAAAAACTATTCTAGCCTGCAGTAGATAAGAGCAAGAACTCCTTACCAGCTGTGTGAACCATTCTGAGCCTTGGTTTTCTTCTCTGAAAATAGGTGTAATAAGACTTTCATAATAGAGTTATTGTAAGAGTTAAGTAAAAAAAATAAAATAATGTTGGTGCACAGAATCTGACGTAGTCAGAGACTAATGTTGTTATCTTAGTGGGAGTTATAATGAGAATTATTTGAAATCATATTTGAAATCATATTTGAATCATTTGAAATAATAAATCAAAGTACTTACACTTCTCCTTTAAATTGAGTTCCCTTGCAAATCAAGTTTCCTTCTACCTCTTGAGCATATAGCCCCAGGGAAGAAGGTGTGCATTCCCAGGGTTAGAACAAAGAAGCCATTGATCAGTTTTGGATCTCACAAACTGACTCTTTTGAGACAGTAGTCATGAAATTTGGGTCGTTGGAAAGAAAAGGATTTTCTAAATTCCCTTCTTTAACATATTGAGAAGCTGGCCAAAAAATACTAGAGAGTCTTAAAGGAGAGGAGAGTGGGACAGGTTAGGAAGAAGGCAGGACATGCCTGGCTTCTCAGCTCCTATTGGATTCTGGGTAGAAGAAGGTAGAAAGGTAAGTGAGCACTGCTCCAGTTTTTCTTCTCTACACTAATTCCTGGGGTAGGGAAGTGTTCAGTGGGAGAAGAGAATTGAAGAGATGTTCTAGAGAGTTGGGGGAAATGCTGAGGAGAGTGGCTTTTGCCCTCCATAAGGATATTGGAAGCTATTGCCTTAGAAACTTCTGCTTAAACATGGAGGATGTTACAGCAAATTAAATTTAATGGCTTAACATGGTTTTGCACACAGAGGTCTGAGTTTAAGCCCCTTAGAGTCTCCCTCAGCTCGTGTATGATATGACAGCTATCCAGAAGTTTTGGAGCATCCTGGTTCGGAATGAACCAGAAAGATCTGACTGAAAGTAGCTGAAGGACCTGCCTAGCAACTTTGCCAAAGGAGGTTGCCTAAGGGGAATGAAGCCACCCACTGTAGGCTAAATTCCCATTGAGGTCACAGTAACATGCCACGGAATACATTTTGTCATCAAAAGTAGAGATGAGGGCTTCCCTGGTGGCGCAGTGGTTGAGAGTCCGCCTGCCGATGCAGGGGACATGGGTTCGTGCCCCGGTCCGGGAAGATCCCACATGCCGCGGAGCGGCTGGGCCCGTGAGCCATGGCCGCTGAGGCTGCGCGTCTGAAGCCTGTGCTCCACAACGGGAGAGGCCACAACAGTGAGAGGCCCGCCTACCGCAAAAAAAAAAAAAAAAAAAAAAAAAGTGGCGATGAGGGCCCAATCAATCAGTAAGTGTAAATGATGCCCCAGAGCATTGTCAGAGTTAAGTAAACATGAATGATTATCACCAAAGGCAGTTTCTAGCAATGGGGGCATCAGATTGCCCAGGGTAGGGACAAGTCACTGTAGGATGTCACCAGCTCTGGGAACAGACCAAACCAGGAGAGCTTAGAAGATATGTCATATACTCAAGGAGTCTACCTCCTATAAGATTACATACGCCTTATTCATCGTGTGTATATCCAGGTGGAGAGGGCAGAACTCTTGACAAGCATTTCCCTGACTCATCTAGGCAGAAACTGGGTTACATAAAGAGATGGACTGAATTACCAAATAACATTGAACCAACAATTTAAATTTAACTAAAATATGTTTTCTAAACTACCTGGTGGGTATGGGATTGTGAAGGAAGCCCAATTCTTAAATAAAGTAACCCCATTTCTTTCACATCTGAGCATAGTGTAAATACATTTGTGACGCTTCTGATTTTTCTTTATTATTGTGTCATATCATCACATCTATGGGAATTAAATTGTTCTAAGCCTTTATTTGTGCCGATCTTTGTATCATAGAGTATTTTGGGTAATAACTCCTTTGATACAAATTAACAGCTATCTAATTTAGATGCTTCTACCCCAAACCTCAACTATAGAAAACCAACCACAAATGAATATGAAAGAAAAAAGGGAGAAGCCAGTCCCTGGGTTTCCAAATGAAATGCTACCAAGCCCCCATGCAACCCACAGTCCTGAGCAGAAAAATAAAGGTAAACATTTAAAATTTATATGGGACTTTTTTGATTAGATAGTTGAAATTTAACTGTAATTTTGTATCTTAACCTTGAGAGTTTTGTCCCTCCCCCACAGTTGTAGGGGAAGGTGGTAGAAGTGGTGGTGGAGGGGATATAAATCGTTAAAATGAAACAGGAAAAGACATGGTAAAAAGGACCTTCTATTTTCAGGGGACTGATCTGTCCAGAGTGGTTCCTTCTCCCCACAAAACACTGGCAGGATAAATGGCTGCTGCCAGCATGTTGACAGAGGAGCATAGAGGGCTCACCTTTTTCAAGGCCTACAGACCAGCATGTAGTGATGGTCAGAGCTGGGCCAGAAATGTGTCCTTGTCCATGCCACACGAAGTAAGATGGCATAGTGGAAAACATTGGAGTTAATTGATAACATGGGGGTTGGGACCTCTCGCGTCAGTTAGGTAAAATGGGCTCTACTCCTAGAATCACCATTTCTGAGAAGCGTGAACTTAGACAAATTACTTAATCTTTCTAACTTTAAGCTCCTGATCTGTAAAATGGGGATAAGAAATGCAGCTTCTCATAAAGCTGTTGGAATTTAAATGCGATAATTCATGTAAAACATACACCTCACTCTCTAGAATGGGTTCAGTGAAAGTCAGCCAGTTTTATTCTCTTATCCTTTTGGGAAGCTTTAGGCTTGAACCTCACTTCCTACGTGAAATTCAGTAAAATACTTAATCTTTTCTCTCTCTCGCTTTTTTTTTTTTTTTGGCCACGCTGCATGGCTTGCAGGATATTATTTCTCCAACCAGGGATTGAACCTGGGCTCCTGGCAGTGAAAGTGCCGAGTTCTAACCACTGGACTGCCAGGGAATTCCCAAATACTTAATCTTTTTGAACTGAAGTTCCCTCATTTGTAAAATGGGATTAATTTACATTATATCAGAATATTTGGAGATCATAATAAGAATTATATGTCAAGCTTCTCTCTCCTCTTCCTCCCTTTGACCCTTTTCTTGTGGTCAGTCTATGCATGGAGGCCAAAAAGATCTCAGAGGAGATGGGACAGGGATATCATTGAGCCTGTGTCTTTGCTGCATATGCAGACTCTTGGAGAACTAGTAGGTCTGAGATGTGAGTAGGTGACCAAAGACAGAATAGATGAGAAATCGATGGAAAGAGCATCACAAGAAGGGAAATTAAGAGTTAGTGCAGAATTAGAAATGAGAATCACACTGATGTCTGGGCCATTTGATACATCACTGTCAGAGATAACTTTCTTAAAATTCTAATTTTGCTTAAACCAATACAGTGGCTCACTGCTGCTTCTCACAGAAAGTCTAATTGTATCGAAGGCCACCTCTGATAAGGTTCTGGCCTCCTCCCTGCATTATTGCCAGCCATCCCCCCTACCATGTGCCCTTCCTAGTGGGAAAGGAGGCAAGGACATTAATGAGGAAGTTATTATTGAAATGGAGTTGGCAGGGCTTGGCAACTTGGCAAGAAATTAATTTCAGGTGGAGGAAGGGGAGTGATAAAAATTAGAGAAAGGAAAGTCATAAATGACATTAAACTCTTTTTTTCTTAACACATGCTAAATTAATTCTGGCAGCAGTGAGTTCCAAAAGAATGCAAGTGTCCCCTGATAATATTTCCTAGATTCTAAGACATAACTGACTGTAACATACATCATTAACAGGAGAAAAGGAAACATATCGTTTACAAGACACATCTTGACTTTTAAAAACATGTGAAAAACATTCCCTTTTTTTTCTTCATTCAACAAATATTTACTGAGAACCTAATATAAGCTAGTCCCTGTTCTAACAACTGGAGATGCAGCAAAGTAAAATAAAAGTAAAAGTTCCTGCCTTCCTGAAGCTTTCTTTCTAATGGAAGAAGTCAGAATATAAACATAATAAATTACATAATTATGTAGATGATAAATGCAATGGATAAAAGGTGAGGCAAGATAAGGCGAACCAGGATTGCCAAACGGGTAAGGGTAGAGGTTGGCATTTTAAACAAGTTAGTGAGAGTAGGCACCACCGAGAAGTTGCCATTTGAGCAAATGACTTGAGGGAAGTGAGAGAACGAGACCCTTAAGGCAAGCAGAGAGGATAATCAGTGTAACTACATACCATGTACAGTAAGACATGTTCCAGGGTTCTATAGTCACATGAAATGGGAAAATATAGTTCCACATACTGTATCCTTTTCTTGGAGGTCAAAATAAGAATTAGCATATTATTAAGGCATTGTGAAAACAAAATAAAATGTTTTTAACTTTATTCAACCCAGCATATCCCAAACTTGTTAGATAACATAAACTGCTGTTGATGGACATCTGCTAAGATCTTCAAGGACACCAGTTTTCTGTGAAACAATGGAAGAAATGTTGGATTAGGGGAATATGATTTCTTTAATCAGTATTATTTGCTGACATATCTACTGTAAAATTTGAATAATCCATTGCTGAATTATGAATATCCTTTATATTTCTTTTGAGCTTTGAGTGTTATCATGTGGTTATTAACTAGGTACCCAACAGCAATAATGCCATGACTCTATTTATTGAACTGATAATCAAAAGAGTAGACCACTGTATTCTTGGATTTTATGCCTTTCCTAGGATCAGAAATGTTATACAAGTGTTATTGACCCTACTATTCAGAAAATGTATTGCAAATTAGGGCTGTTTATTTTATTTTATTTTTTTATTGCTGTATAATTGACATACATTATATTAATCTCAGGTGTATAACATAATGACTTGATATTTGTGTACCTGCAAAATGATCACCACAACAAGTCTAGTTAACATCTGTCCCCATATAAAGTTTCAGAATTTTTTTCTTGGGTACTTTTAGGATTTTCTCTCTTAGTAACTTTCAATTATTCAATACAGTGTTAGTAACTATGGTCGCCACACTGTACATTATAAATGTTTAAATTATATTCTTACTCTTGCACAGGTTTGAAAAGTTGGTGCTAGATGAGAACACTCTTTTACTCACGAGAACACCCTTTTATTCACCACGGAAGCAATGCATGCCGGCTGTAAAATGCCTCACCTAACAGCTAAAGAATGTTCAGAAGCATGCCCAGCCAATTGAAACTACAGGGGGTATTTAAGTAGGCAAAGTGTTATTACTCAGTTTAAATTGTGTCCAGGATATCAGAACTACCATTCCCTACTCTTGCAAAAGGCACTATGGGAATGGGAATGGCCACAAATGTTAGGCCTCTGACTTTTTAAAATTTTCCTTATCCCAGTTGTTCTTGACAAACTCAGAGGGCCATCCATCCACACTACCATCCACAAGAACTGGGATTATTGTTACGAATGTGAAAGTCAGGTAGTTTTTGAACTCGTGGTATCGAGTGCAAACCCTATGCCATGAGGCTATCACAAGAAGTTCTCCAATGTCAATATGTTTTGAAAATTTGCCTCAAAGTATATATTTATTTTATTTATTTATTTTTGGCTGCGTTGGGTCTTTGTTGTTGCAAGCAGGCTTTCTCTAGTTGTGGCGAGTGGGGGCTACTCTTCGTTGCAGTGCGTGGGCTTCTCATTGCAGTGGCTTCTCTTGTTGTGGAGCACGGGCTTCAGTAGCTGTGGTACGAGGGCTTCGTTGTTCTGTGGCATGTGGAATCTTCCCAGACCAGGGCTCGAACCCGTGTCCCCTGCACTGGCAGGTGGATTCTTAACCACTGCACCACTAGGGAAGCCCCTCAAAGTATATTTTAAGTAGCAAAAGTGTAGTTCTTCATCTAGGACTTTTAAGTCTGAGGCAAGTTACTCTTAGTTTATTCCAAGATATTTCTTTGAAAAGATATTCCTAATACAGTGCACTGGTTATTTTAAATGAGACAATTTGCTATATTTGGTCTAATTTTCTTATTTGAAATTAAATCAGTTTCTTATAATTTCTAGAAAGCAAATAGCCTATGTTGGCCATCTATGAGTTTGTCTATTATTTAGGCAGAAGTGTTCACAAAAGTGGATGTGTGAAGAGCTAGAACAAATAATCCTAAAATTGATATGGAACCACAGAAGACCTAGAATTGCCAAAGCAATCCTGAGGAAAAAGAACAAATCTGGAGGCATAATCCTTCCAGACTTTAGATAGTACTTCAAAGCTACAGTAATCAAAACGTGTGGTATTGACACAAAGACAGACAAGTGGATCAGTGGAACAGAATAGAGACCCCAGAAATAAACCCACACCCCCTGGTTAATTAATCTTCGACAAAGGAGGCAAGAATATATAGTGGAGAAAAGACAGTCTCTTAGGCAAGTGGTGTTGGGAAAGCTGGAAAGTCTCATGTAAATCAATGAAGTTAGAACACTCCCTCACACCATACACAAAAATAAACTCAGAATGGCTTAAAGGCTTAAATATAGTACAACCATAAAACTCCTTAGAAGAGAACATAAGCAAAACATTCTTGGACATAAATCCTAGTAATATTTTATTAGATCAGTCTCTCAAGGCAAAATAAATAAAAGCAAAAATAAACAAATTGGACCTAATCAAACTTATAAGCTTTTGCAAAGCAAAGGAAATCATAAACAAAATGAAAAGGCAACCTGTAAACTGGGAGAAAGTATTTGCAAACCATGTGACTGACAAGGGCTTAATTTCCAAAATATACGGACAGCTCATACAACTCAGTATCAAAAAAACAAACAACCCAATCACAAAATAGGCAGAAGACCTAAATAGACATTTCTCCAAAGAAGGCATACAGGCACGTGGAAAGATGTTCAATGTTGCTAATTATTAGAGAAATGCAAATCAAAACTACAATGAGATATCACCTCACACTGGTCAGAATGGCCATCATCAAAATGCCATCATCAATATATGCTAAAGAGAGTGTGGAGAAAAGGGAACCCTTCTACACTGTTGGTGGCAATGTAAATTGGTGCAGCCACTATGGAAAACAGTATGGAAGTTCCTTAAAAAATTAAAAATAGAGTTACCATATGATCCTGCAATCCCATTCCTGGGCATATATTTGGAAAAGACAAGAACTCAATTCAAAAAGATACATGCACCCCAGTGTTCACAGCAGCACAATTTACAAATAGCCAAGACATGGAAGCAACTTAAGTGTTCATTGACAGATGAATGAATAAAGAAGATGTGGTATATACATACAATGGAATATTACTCAGCCATAGAAAATAATGAAATACTGTCATTTACAGCAACATGGATGGACATAGAGATTATCATACTAAGTGAAATAAGTCAAAAAGAGAAAGACAAATATTATATAATATCACTTATATGTGGAATCTAAAAAAAAATAATTCAAATCAACTTATTTAGAAAAACAAAAACAGACTCACAGACATAGAAAACAAACTTATGGTTACCAAAGGGGAAAGGGGAGGGGGAGGGATAAATTAGGAGTATGGGATTAACAGATACACACCATATAAATAAAATAAATAAAAGTATTTACTGTAAAGCACAGGGAACTGTATTCAATATCTTATAATAACCTATAATGGAAAAGGATCTGAAGCTAAACATCTGAAACTAATACAATATTGTAAATCAACTACAGTTAAATTTAAAAAAAAAAGTGGATCTGTGAAGAGGCCAGAGCTCAGGATCTTTGTTGGCAGTTGTGCGTGAGAGCTTAGATATGCTGGTAATGCCTAAATTGAGTGTTCTTTTAACCTTCCCACCAACTGCTACAATCTGGTATCTACCCCATGTCTAAGACCTGGCGTAAATTTTTCCTACAGAAAAAGTATGTATGTGGAAAAGAATGAAATACCTATTTGAACGTTGCTCACGTTCTGGTTACTGGCACAGGAAAATCAGGCTATAAATACAATAAGCACCAGCAATGATATAACGTAAATATATATATATATATATATATATATATTTTTTTTTTTTTTTTGCGGTACGCGGGCCTCTCACTGCTGTGGCCTCTCCCGTTGCGGAGCACAGGCTCCGGACGCGCAGGCTCAGCGGTCATGGCTCACGGGCCTAGCCGCTCCGCGGCATGTGGGATCTTCCCGGACCGGGGCATGAACCCATGTCCCCTGCATTGGCAGGCAGACTCTCAACCACTGCGCCACCAGGGAAACCCCGTAAAAATATTTTTATATTTCTACATATTTTCCCTGTTAACACAAAAAAATGACTTTTTATAAGGTGTCAGCGGAGGTTCTATGAGATTACTGATATGATTTTTTATTTGTTAATTGTTCCCCTAATAAATTATCAGATCCCAGTGGGCAGGGACAATCATGTGTCTGCCATACGGGACATATGGTAGGACCTCAAAATGTGATTGGTTCTTGGTTCTGCAATATGACGTATAATTAATTAAACCTTTTAAACTGCACTTTGTAGATTTTTTTTTCTCTCTCTCTCTCTTTTATTGCCACCCCTCTGTCTTAATTGCTATCATTTCTCCCTGGATTATTTTTTCTCCTCTCTTTTATTTCCTTTCACCAAAAGCAGATATGACACTAAACTGAAAATTGATTCACATAATTCCCGCTTGAACCTCTTCAATTGATTCACATAATTCCCGTTTGAACCCCTTCAATATCTTTTTAAAAATTTATTTATTTTTGGCTGCGTTGGGTCTTCGTTGCTGCATGAGGGCTTTCTCTATTTGCGGCGAGCAGGGGCTATTCTTCGTTGCGGTGCACGGGCTTCTCATCGCGGTGGCTTCTCTTTTTGCAGAGCATGGGCTCTAGGCATGCGGGTTTCAGTAGCTGTAGCACGTGGGCTCAGTAATTGTGGCTCGCGGGCTCTAAAGCACAGGCTCAGTAGTTGTGGCGCACGGGCTTAGTTGCTCTGCAGCATGTGGGATCTTCCTGGACCAGGGCTCGAACCCGTGTCCCCTGTATTGGCAGGAGGATTCTTAACTACTGCACCACCAGGAAGGTCCCCCACTTCAGTGTCTTAACCTGTCCCTGAAAATAAACTGGTATACATCCAAATTCATTATCAAGGCCTATTAGTATCTGTATGATCTTGTCCCTGTTTATTTTTACACTCTCTTCTTGGGTCACTTTCCTTTTCCCTCGTCCCTCACTATTCTGCAGCCACCCTGGTCATTCCATCCACCCCCCCCCACCCCCCCCACCCACCCCCCCCCCCCGTCGTACAGCCTTTGCACAGGTTGTTCCCTCTGTCTGGAATGTTCTCCCCATCCCCACGATTTGCATAGCCAGCTCATTCTCCCCAAAGTTCTCTATTTGGGCTTTTGTGATCACCCTATCTAAACTTGGTCACCTCTGTTAGGCTCTTGTTTAGACATGTATACATTTCTTTCATAGTACTTGCTATAAACTACAATTATTTTCTGTCTATTTATCTGTATAAGGGAAGAAGTTGTGCCTATCTTGTTCACCATTAAATCTCCAGTGTCTAATTCAGTGTCTAGCATGTGATAAGTGCTCAATATGTATTTGTTTAAAAGAATTATGGCAAAGACATAAGTTTTTTTCATTAAATTCTATGTTCTTAATGTACTTTGTAACACTGGAAGGACTTCTGAAAATAAAAATCAATCACAACGAACAGACTGGGTAATTGTTAGGGGAAAAAAAGGCTTAAGGATTGAGTTTAGTCATAAGA
Source organism: Grampus griseus (assembly GCF_964374135.1). NCBI lineage: Eukaryota > Metazoa > Chordata > Mammalia > Artiodactyla > Delphinidae > Grampus > Grampus griseus. Next base: position 112,355,741 of record NC_139017.1, read on the forward strand.
TCGACTTTATAGTATAATCTGGATTTTGGAAATTTGAAATACCTATTAAGTTCTCCTTTTCTTGTTTTGCAGATGGAGAAACAGAATCGTAGAAGTTAAATGACCTGCCTGGGATCTAGCAGCTCGTTAGCAGCACAGCCAGAATTAGAATTTCTAGTTTGGTGTTCATTTCACTATGCCACTTGTCTGGTAGAACAATATCTAATAGATGTTTGGAGTTACCAACAATCTGTAGGTTTAGAATCTCAAAAATAAAAATATTAAATTCTGGAGAAAGAGATATAAGCAGAAGTTGTCTGTGTAGCTTTTGAGATTTTCCTTTAAAGGGAAAGATTATGCCTTTAAAAAATATATTTTCCCTTTTCACTGTTGGAATACAGATATAGTAGCTAGAGCTAGAGCAGCCATGTTGGATGCATGAAATGAAAATATATTTGAGAATGGCAGAGCAAAAAGAAAGATGTACCCAAGGTCCCCAAATTATCAATCTGTACATATCAGTCCTGGAATGCCGAGGAAATCTTTTACATAAGAAGGAAATAAATGTCTGGCCAATTTAGGGTTCCTTTATATAGCAGCTTAAACTCATAACAAGTACAAGATCTGGTACTGGTAAGTGGCATGTTGTCCTAAAAGAATCCTTGAATTATATCATTGAATCCTTGAATTATATCAGCACTGGGTGATGGGTGACAATGATATAGATATTAATGGTTAGAAATCTGATGATCCTTCATTACACCATTGCAAACTATATGTTAAAATTGTTATCTGTGTTATGTTGGAAGTTAGACCAGGTGTCAACATACCTTGTAGCTCTAGAGCTATCTATATGAGTTGCACTGTCCCTAGGGGACACTTTGGAAATTTGTGGAGCTGTTTTGGTTGTTACAGTAACTAGAGGAGGGAATTGCATGGTCAGGGCCAGGGATGATAAATGTACCATAAAGTATAGGAAAGTCCCACACAACAAGAATTGATCCACATCCCATGACTTTCAAACATTCTGCTAGACATTTCTGTAGGTGAAAAACTTGCTTATAATTATCCAAGCCTAGAACCTAATTCTATTTCACATCCAACACAAAGTTTTTTAGGTTTATTTTGCACTGTTTTAACACACTTTCTTTCAGAAATGCAAAAGCTATATAAATTGAGGGAAGCTTTTATGTTGTTTTATTCCAAATTTTACTAAGAGTTGTATGTATACCATTTTAGAACATCACCCAAAATAACGCTGCCTCAACATAAACCAGGATCCTGGTATGAAGCTGTATTTAAGGCTATTATATTCACAGCAATTCTATGCGTAGGTGCAAGCATCTCACTACTTCATTATGTCTTCTGGTATGGTTGTACCTGAACAAATACTATGAATCATTTCAGAAATTATGTGCAAAAATTTCAGATTATGCCCTCAAAAGAAAGAAGCATGCATTCCTCTACCCTTTTCTCTTTTCCTGCTAGTTGAAGGCAGAGATGATGGCTGGAGCTGGAGCAGACACATTAGGTCAGGGGATGGAAGCCACAGTTGAAGATGGGAGAGCAATTAAACGGAGGGAACCTGTGTCCCTGACACTGTGCAGCTGCCATATACCAATGGTCCCATCATATAAACTCTATGTGAAAGAGTAAACTTTTATCTAGTTTGAGCCTCTGTGTTTCAGAATTTCTTTTTTTATGATAGCTTAGTTAGATTCCTATCTAATATAGATGTGAAGAGCAAAATATAAATAAAATCTAGCATAAGTCTCAGAACTTCTTGTTAAATATCCAATCCTAAAAAAACATTTTCAATGATAAATGCAAAAAGAAGCAGCATGAATACAAAACCAACAATTTGAAAATGACATTTTATGTATTTTAAAAAAATCTTTCACTGTAACCAAGACTGAACTGGCATAAAACTGGCATAAAAAACTTGAGGATAGAATGAATAGTAGCTTCATTCCTAATAGGGATAAAATAATTTTAATTAGAAATAGTGTTCCTCAAAGACCAAAACCTATGGGATACAGCAAAAGCAGTTCTAAGAGGGAAGTTTATAGCAATACAATCCTACCTCAAGAAACAGGAAACATTTCAAATAAACAACCTAACCTTACACCTAAAGCAATTAGAAAAAGAAGAACAAAAGAACTCCAAAGTTAGCAGAAGGAAAGAAATCATAAAGATCAGATCAGAAATAAATGAAAAAAAAAATGAAGGAAATGATAGCAAAGATCAATAAAACTAAAAGCTGGTTCTTTGAGAAGATAAACAAAATTGATAAATCATTAGCCAGACTCATCAAGAAAAAAAGGGAGAAGACTCAAATCAATAGAATTAGAAATGAAAAAGGAGAAGTAACAACTGACACTGCAGAAATACAAAGGATCATGAGAGACTACTACAAGCAACTCTATGCCAATAAAATGGACAACCTGGAAGAAATGGACAAATTCTTAGAAAAGTACAACCTTCCAAGACTGAACGAGGAAGAAATAGAAAATATGAATAGACCAATCACAAGCACTGAAGTTGAAACTGTGATTAAAAATCTTCCAAAAAATGAAAGCCCAGGACCAGATGGCTTCACAGGTGAATTCCATCAAACATTTAGAGAAGAGCTAACACCTATCTTTCTCAAACTCTTTCAAAGTATAGCAGAGGGAGGAACACTCTCAAACTCATTCTACAAGGCCACCATCACCCTGATACCAAAACCAGACAAAGACGTCACAAAAAAAGAAAACTATAGGCCAATATCACTGATGAACATAGATGCAAAAATCCTCAACAAAATAATAGCAAACAGAATCTAGCAGCATATTAAAAGGATCATACACCATGATCAAGCAGGGTTTATCCCAAGTGGAGAAAAGGCAGTCTCTTCAATAAGTGGTGCTGGGAAAACTGGACAGCTACATGTAAAAGATTGAAATTAGAACACTCCCTAACACCATACACAAAAATAAACTCAAAATGGATTAGAGACCTAAATGTAAGACTGGACACTATAAAACTCTTAGAGGAAAACATAGGAGGAACACTCTTTGACATAAATCACAGCAAGGTCTTTATTGACCCACCTCCTAGAATAATGGAAATAAAAACAAAAATAAACAAATGGGACCTAATGAAACTTAAAAGCTTTTGCACAGCAAAGGAAACCATAAACAAGCCAAAAAGACAACCCTCAGAATGGGAAAAAATATTTGCAAACGAATCAATGGACAAAGGATTAATCTCCAAAATATATAAACAGCTCATGTAGCTCAATATTAAAAAAACAAACCACCCAATCCAAAAATGGGCGGAAGACCTAAACAGACATTTCTCCAAAGAAGATATACAGATGGCCAACAAACACATGAAAGGATGCTCAACATCACTAATCATTAGAGAAATGCAAATCAAAACCACAATGAGGTACCACCACACACTGGTCAGAATGACCATCATCAAAAAATCTACAAACAGGGCTTCCCTGGTGGCGCAGTGGTTAGGAATCCGCCTGTCAATACAGGGGACACAGGTTCGAGCCCTGTTTGGGGAAGATCCCACATGCCGCGGAGCAACTAAGCCCGTGTGCCACAACTACTGAGCCTGCGCTCTAGAGCCTGTGAGCCACAACTATTGAGCCCGTGCGCCTAGAGCCCGTGCTCCACAACAAGAGAAGCCACTGCAATGAGAAGCCTGCACACCGCAACGAAGAGTAGCCCCTGCTCGCCACAACTAGAGAAAGCCTGCACGCAGCAACAAAGACCCAATTCAGCCAAAAATAAATAATTTTAAAAAATCTACAAACAATAAATGCTGGAGAGGGTGTGGAGAAAAGGGAACCCTCTTGCACTGTTGGTGTGGATGCAAATTGATACAGCCACTATGGAGAACAGTATGGAGGTTCCTTAAAAAACTAAAAACAGAACTACCATATGCCCCAGCAATCCCACTACTGGGCATATACCCTGAGAAAACCATAATTCAAAAAGAGTCATGTACCAAAATGTTCATTGCAGCACTATTTACAATAGCCAGGACATGGAAGCAACCTAAGTGTCCATCGACAGATGAATGGATAAAGAAGATGTGGCACATATATACAATGGAATATTAGCCACAAAAAGAAATGAAACTGAAGTATTTGTAGTGAGGTGGATGGACCTAGAGTCTGTCATACAGAGTGAAGTAAGTCAGAAAGAGAAAAGCAAATACCGTATGCTAACACACATATATGGAATCTAAAAAAAAAAAAAAAAAAAAATGGTTCTGAAGAACCTAGGGGCAGGACAGGAATAAAGACCCAGACGTAGAGAATGGATTTCAGGACATGGGGAGGGGGAAGGGTAAGCTGGGACAAAGTGAGAGAGTAGCACTGACATATATACACTACCAAACGTAAAATAGATGGCTAGTGGGAAGCAGCTGCATAGCACAGGGAGATCAGCTCCGTGCTTTGTGACCACCTAGAAGGGTGGGATGGGGAGGGTGGGAGGGAGACGCAAGAGGGAGGGGATATGGGGATATATGTGTACGTACAGCTGATTCACTTTGTTATAAAGCAGAAACTAACACACCATTGTAAAGCAATTATATATACTCCAATAAAGATGTTAAAAAGAAAATACACGAAGGACATAAAAATAAAAGAAATAGTGTTACTGTGAGTTCCAATTAATATATGTATTAAGGCACAGATATATGTATTCAAGGGAGATACTCCACAAATTTAAAAACAGTAATTTGAAAACAGAATAAAAACAGTGCAAGAGATTTGATATTTTTTGTGTTTAACAAGTATTTTTCAAAAATAAAGGAGTTCTTTGTATTTAAAATGCACAGTGATCTTTTTATGGATAATTATCCTTAATTCATACAGTATTAGCCTGCTGGGAAGTTTATGTTTTCACAGAATGACAGTTTCATAAGTATGTTTTGATTTAAGGACCAAATATATTTATGCAGTGCCTAGCTCAGTGTCTGGCATACAGTAGGCTCTCACTAAACGTTTGGCTATAATGGTGAATGATTATATTCCTGAACGGTGTATGATTGTATTGGCTCCCGTTTTATCAGTATATTGTGTTTATAGACCAGACCAATTAAAATATTCTAATGAAAGAACTCAAATAATTTTATCTATAAGTCTGATTGTGTCCATTATAAAAACAAAGCAACAACCACAAGAAACAAAGGAAGAACTGAAAAAAACTGGGATCACGGTAATCAAGTGAGTTTCTAAGAGTCAGAGAAAATTCTGCAGATAAAGATGAGAATAGAAGTTAAGGCTGATGATTCCCCATTTCAATGCTTTGTTTTACCTGACCACACTTCCTCCCTCCTTAGAGAAAATCGATGCACAATGTAATTATCTGTACTCATCTCTGGTAAATAAATAGCAGAAATCTTTCTTGTTTCAAGACATCAATGTGAAACAATTATTCATATGAAGAATTTGGTTTGTTTTTCTCCACGGCTCTTCAATTTTTCGTTTTGCCAATTAAAAAAAAAGTAAAATGTTTTCATAATGTGAGCAAACAGCAACTACAGAGAGGATACACAAAATTTAAAAATTATTTAGAGGAAATTTCACTCAAATATATATTTGACACACATTATTCAGAAACAAAAAATGTTTGTACGTTTAGTCAAACTTGTAATTTCAAAAGGAATTGGAAGGAATTTAAAATGTAAAGGAGATGAGCAGAAAAGATAGCAATTTTCAGGTGGATACCTGTATTTAGCAGCTAAATGTATCACCCTTAAATTGCATGTCTGAGATCCACATTTTTACATCTGTGCACATATCAAATTTGGGTAAATATATGTGCAGTTCAGAAATTTTACAAATTATATCTGAAAGTACACTTAGAATACGCACGATGACATTTTTACATGTGTAGAATGTTAGGCTTTTTCAGGGTGTTTTATACCCTGCCTCTCTAATTTGTATTTAGATTTCAAACCTGCTTTGCAGGAACCGTATCTAATTCAGTGTTCTCTGCACCATCGGGCATACTACTTGTACTAAATAACTGTTTATCATCATTGAGTGCCTGAAAGTAAACACAACACAATTTCATCTGCCAAAATTCTGCTATGCATTTATATGTTGCTTTTAAAATCACATAACCCCAAGTAAATCACTTAAACATGGTCTACTGTACAATTTTGGTCTCCTGTCTGTTTCTTCTCTCATTATTCTTCCAATGTTACTTTTATTTCTATATCCCCTTCATCGTTATTTTTAGATCAAACCATTTTTACTATAAATTCAATTCTTTGAAAAGATAAGAAGTTTTTGGTCTCTGATAAACCTTTACCATTCAGAGAAAATGCTGAAAGAAAGAGAAAAAGCTGAAAGAAAGAGAAAAGAAAAAAGAAAGGAACTCACACACACACTCAACATACACACAATAAAGAAGGGTCATATCATTCCAGAGCGAAATTCCAAAGATAGAGGCTTTCAATTATGGAATGGTTAACAACAGAACTGTAATCTGAAAAAGATTGGAAAACAAAAGAGATATTTAAAATATTTAAAAATCACTCTCACATATTCCTGTGTTGATTTCTTTCACTTCTTTCAAAGAAACTTGACAGCTCTTGGAAAACAAAACCCTTCAAATCTTCTTGAAGCTTACAGTCTCAGTCCTCAGAAAAGAACCCTTTCTATGTTGTACACACTTAGAGCAGACATGGACTAAAGTGCTAAACAACAGTTCAGTAGCAGCCATCTCAAATCACTGAGATTCATCCAGAAATGCCAAAAAGCACAGAACCAGCAAGCCCACAATCAATGGGATAAAGAAAGAAGGGTGAGATGAAAAGGAAAGCTTCATAAATGTATGCTTTTGTCATCAAAATTAAAAAATCACAATTTTCAGCCAGTATCTGAATTAATAAAGACTTTTTAAAAATAACTTGCATTTATTTCTGTAACCTTTGAAAAAACTTTAAAGAATAGCTGCGTTTTTCTGCTCTTACCAGACACTGAAGATTCTCAGGCATAAGCCATGTAAAGTGTCTCCAAGATGGGAGGGACATGATTCTTAGAATCTCAGATTTACAGAAGTGGGGCCAGTGGGGTATAGTCAGAAACTCACTAAGTCAAGAATTAAAAGACTTTGCTAAGCATCTGCCTCAAACACTAATTAAGTTTAATTTGGATAAAGTATTTCGTCTCTAAGCCTCAGTTCCCTTATCTGAAAAATGGGAATAGTATTATTTGTCTTAGCTCAAAGTTGCTGTGTAGATCAAATGAGATAATGTATGTGAAAGAGCTTTGATGATGGTAAAGCGTGCTGCAGCTAAAAAGCATTATCTTCTAATACAGTTCTAATGGGCAGATAAGGTAAATGAAGCCCATTGTAATGGCCAGCAGGACCAGAAGTAGAACTTTGGTTTACCATAGTCTGTAAAAGGAGATTCTCTTCAGATTTTCGTGGTGAGGTTTTGCATGAAACACGCATAATCTGAAAGTGGCCCCATGTGTACCCCCTCTTTTCTGAATTCACGTGATGATTTTCTCTTATGCTAGGAAGGAGTCAAGACTCGAATGAGCAGTAATATTCTGCCTACTGACTGTGAAATTCCTGAAACAATAATTCCCAGCTGGTGTTCCTTAGACTCCGAGGATGAAATTAGGGTGGGAGGAGGGATTGGACATGGAGTTGTTCCCAGAAGAATGTACACCAACCTCTGTACTAAAATATTCTATACACATTTGTATTGCTTTGCTTCCAATGCATGTAGCTGCTATTAAGATTATTCAGATAAAATCCATCTGAAAGCATTATGGAATTCAGAGTTGCTTTTGGTATTTTGTAATTTTTAAAATGAAAAGATATTTAAGCATACATACAACTACTAGAAAAAGGACTTCTCAGACTTTAAAAATTTGGGAAATTTTGCCTAATCCATTTCTTCCAATTCTGAAGTGATATAATGAGTAGGTAAGGTGGGAAACAAATTCAGTATAACATATTTAAGGGCAAAAATATGTAAGAGCCCCTTTCCCCTCAAAAATATGTAAGAGTTAACTTTTCTTTAAAAGATAATTATGGGGCTTCCCTGGTGGCGCAGTGGTTGAGAGTCCGCCTGCTGATGCAGAGGACGCGGGCTCGTGCCCGGTCTGGGAAGATCCCACATGCCGCGGAGGGGCTGGGCCCGTGAGCCATGGCCGCTGAGCCTGTGCGTCCGGAGCCTGTGCTCCGCAACGGGAGAGGCCACAACAGTGAGAGGCCCGCTTACCGCAAAAAAAAAAAAAAAAAGATAATTATGAAAATAATAAAATTCTAATCACACTTTACTTGGTGATTGTTACAATACAAATTATGCTTTTATTTATTGATTTGCATTGCTTTTTGGGGGTTTCCAGATAATAAGGATGACCACTAAATTATTTTCTGAATTTGGTTTTTTGTTCAGCCAGAAAAAATTCCTTGGAATAATTTGGTGAGAAGGTAATCTCTTCAGGAAAAATCGTTATTTAAAACTTTAGTACTCAGTTTTACACTTATACTCAATGGATGCTGAGATTGTAGAAATTTTTAAAAAGAAAAGGTATGTTCTGAATTTGGTATGTAACTCTTGCAAATCAGCATCTCCAGGAATTCTAACATGATAACTTGAAAAGTAAAGGAAAAGTTATGATAGCCTTATTTAATGGGCTTCTGAATACTTATAACAAAATATCAGTTATATATAATATTTTAAATATAAAAAGGGAAAAATGAGTACCAGAATCACTGGACTAATTAGTGATAATAATGCACATTTAAGCTTTTAATAATCCTGAAGTGTAGTTATTATTATTTCCATTCATAGATGAGGAAATTGAAAATAGTGGACTAAAGCCATGGAGCTTGTAAGCGTCGTAACTGGAATTCAGTTCTAACTCAACCCGAAGTCTAGGATACAAACTTCAGTTATCTGGCATGATGAAATGGCAACAGGAAAATTCAAATATTTTTTTTGTTCCAGCTGGAGCTAATGTACGGCTAGTGGTTCAGAGGTGTGTCCAGGTTTTGTGGGGTCTGAAACATAAAAATTTAAGAAATTAAAAAAAAAAATTGATAATAAGGCCCATGCAGGTGAGGGGTCCATTGACCTTCTGGGTAAATAAATCCATCTTGGATGTGGTTTCAGGAATCCAGCCAATACCTATCCCAGGTCCTCCATTGTAAACATGATTCTAGCCCTAACCTTAAATCAAGAATACCACTAGGCATTTGTGCTAGTACGTGCGTGTTTCCTGCTCTAACTTATTAAAAGATATTACAAAATCCCTTCCATAAAAATTGTTCATTAAGACATGGATTCCTAGCGGTAAATGTCATTGCTCTGAGCTGAGACCCATAGCTTCAGGATATGAGAGTTTGATTTTCTTCTTAAAATGAACATATTAGTTATTCAACGCTCTAATTATTTATTGCCTGCCTACTATTTGTTTAGTATGCTGCTAGTTTCTGGAGTACAGCAGAGAACCAGAGAAGTAATTCCTAGCGTAACAAAGCTTCTAATTCTTGGAATTTCTATCAGTTACGTCACCTCTGTCAAATGCACAGCTTCAAAAACTTGGTGTAGGCCATGACTTTTTTCTCTCCTTCTCCACATATCCAATCTATTATGTTGATATTTTCCTGTGACATATCTTTTGATTCATTTATAATTCCCCTTTTCTATTAACATGAGTCCTTTCTGCCTCAAACTTGAATTATTAGGATACCTTCTTTGAAGTTTCTTTCTTCTTTCAACAAATATTTATTGCATAACAGGTATACATCAGATAAGAGTGCTAGGTACTTATCTTTCTAAACTCTGTTCTTTTTCCTCTCCAGTCTATCACGTGTACTAAAAATATTACTTTCCTCATGTCACACAGAGCCTCTAGGGGTTTTGTGCCAGAGTAATAAGATGGAACACGATGAAACTGAGTGTGATGAAGAAGATCACAGATACGTTTTGAGTCGGTGCCCTCCTGAGAAAAGAGCAGTTTGAATTGCTCTGGAATAAGATGCTTCAGGGAACTCTATTCAATACTCTGTATTGGCCTCTATGGGAAAAGAATCTAAAAAAGAGTGACTATATGTATAACTGATTCACTTTGCTGTACAACTGAAACTAACACAACATTGTAAATCGACTGTACTCCAATAAAAATTTAAAAAAAAATGAGGTGCTTGCTGGATAGACTGCATTCTAGGTCTGTACTGGTATGAGGACTGAGCTGACACCTGGTAAATGGGAGAGGAGGGTTCATTCATCCTGAATTCCAGGGCTTGCCACTACTGGAAAATGATTGGTGATCAATAAATATTTATTAACGGATTGATTCCAGTATGTATTGAGTCACAACCCTGTTTCAGGCGTTCAGCCCAGTAGCCATCATCAGGCCCAGATTACACCTTCAATGCTTTCCCCTTCATCACTCACTCTCATGCAATAGTCAGGCTGACCTCTCCGATGTCCTGGGCACATTATATCATTCCTTTCTGTGTAGTTGCTTATACAACTTCTCTTGTAAGCCCTATCTCTCTTCTTCCTGCTCTAAAACAAAATTCATGATACCACAGGTGTTGTTCCTCAATAACATTTAGTCTTATGTCATCCATTAATGACTTACATATATGTAAGTCATGTATGGTCTAGTGGTGAAACTGCAGGCTTGGGGATCAGACTGGTGGGATTTTATTCCTGAATCTATTCACTGGCCTTGTTACACTGGGTCAGTTAGTTAACCAACATAACACCAAAGTTTCTGTGTAAGTAAATTGGACACAAACTGTAGTACTGGCCTCATAAATTTGTTGTGAGGATTAAATAAGACAGTCTGTTTAATGTACCTGGGACATTCTGTGTGCTCAATACACATTGCTCTTAATATTCTTAATATTCATCTTAATCAGTATCTTGAGGGTATCTATGTTATTGACTTACTTCCTCTCTATTTCCCATAGCACTTAGCACAGACTGGACAAAGATAAGGATTCAACGCATACTTAATTGTGCCCAATATATATTGGACAGTTCATTGTAACAAACAATGCAATTATTCTCAGAAGAACGCCACAAGGCCCATCTGAAACATGCTGTTTATTCTTGTGACAATCCATTATTAGCACAAACTTTATCCCATTCTCCTGACCCCTCATCTTCATTCTTCATATTAAAAGTCACTAAATGCTCTGGATTCTTAATTTAGCATCTCTCCCAAATCTGTTCCTCCCTTGTTTCCACTGCCTTTCACCTCTACACCAGCTGCTTTGCTGCATATTGACCTCCCCTTGTGGGGCTGCAGCTCAAACTTCCTTCCTTGGAATGTATCCCCCCACTGCACTGCCAGGTTAACTACCTGATACAGCATTTTTCATTATGCCTTTCCTCCACTGCTCATTTACTTACCTAATAAAGTCCACACTCCTCCACTTGGTTTTTAAGGCTCATCATAAATCTCTTTTCACCTTTCCTGGTAACATTTAGATTTTACTTTTGGCTTTATGTGCTCTTAGTTTTGGTCTGGAAACCTTATTCATTGTCCTCTTAAAACACTCTTCTCATTTCCTCTCCAGAGTTGGGCTTCTGCTATTTTTTCCACTTACTATATCTTTTCCTATTCTACTTATCAATAAAAATCCTGCCCATTCTTCAAGATGTTGTTAAAATTCTATTTTATTCATAAGGTTTTCCTTCTATATCAGCTAACAATAAACTACTGAGCCTCTAATTCTGCAACAGACATTGACTGAGTGCTCACTTTATACCAGGCACTATACTAGGTGTTTAGATTACCAGTATGAATAAGGGTTGTTTTCTATTCCAAAGAATTTAATTTGTCCCCTTTCTAATTCCTATAGCATTCATCGGATCACTTATTGTGGCACCCAACACATATTGCTTATCATATCCAACTGACACCACTTTGAGATGAGGAAACTGAGATTTAGGGAAGCTAATATGACTTACTCAAGTTCATACAGCTGATAAATGATCTGCACTGTTTCTGAAGTTGCTAAATGGAGATAGATTCACGTAGGCACTTTTTATTTATTTATTTATTTTTTGGTGATGTCAACAGTACCCAACAGATTAAATGCTCAATCTGAATTTACTGAATAAAGATATTCTGATTTTCATATATTGATTTTATGTTTTCCTTTTGCAATTTTTATAGCTAGAGGTAATTTAAAAAGGTCATTGGCTTTTGATTTTTTTTTTTTTTTTTTCTGGTATGCGGGCCTCTCACTGTTGTGGCCTCTCCCGTTGCGGAGCACAGGCTCCGGACGCGCAGGCTCAGCGGCCATGGCTCACTGGCCCAGCCCCTCCGCGGCATGTGGGATGTTCCTGGACCGGGGCACGAACCCGTGTTCCCTGCATCGGCAGGCGGACTCTCAACCACTGTGCCACCAGGGAAGCCCGGCCTTTGATTTTTAATACCACCAAAATATATCCATTAACCTGATAGCCAGAGAAATGTCGAAGCCAGAGGTGTCTCAAAATGGTCAATACAACACTTTCAAATAAAGTAAATATGTGCATTACAGTGATACAAGTAGGTGTGCCTGTGTTAGCTCTGTCCTTGGGCAAACTTAAGCTAGCATTTTAATAATAAATAGACAAAAATATCTGATTTAATTTTTATTTCCCAAATATGGAGAGTTTGTATATCTGAAATAGACTTCCCTTTGGGCAATACTGACACAGGTAATGTCAAGCAGAGTGTATTTACATAAGCAGGAGCTGTTTTTGAAGGAGGGAAAATACAAACACCCCTGAAAAAAAAAAAAATCTTGAACATATACTCACTTTAGAGAAAATCCTCTATAGAAGAGAGCCTAACTGGGGCTTATAAAAGTTTAACGCAGAATGATGTTAAAAATTACATTTTTTTGCGCATTCAAAGTAATTTTCCTTTGAAGATGCATATAACATTCTGTGTTTTCTTTCATCATATTTATTAATAAAAGGTTAAATTTATATAATGGCCATACATGTATATATAAGCAGTTTGCTACTTATAAAGCTATTATACCTAGATGAACTTGTTGTGCAACTTCCATGTGAAGGGGGGTACACCTATAAGGAAACAATCTACAGAACATAGTTAAAGTGCAAAATAACTGACCAGGGTTTTTATTATCATAACTTGACCACTGTCACTAGACATTAATTCCCATAGGGTCAAAAGTTATTCTGCATTCCTGTGTGTTGCAAAGTTGTTCTCAATTATTAATAAAACAAGCAAATATTAAATGAGATGCACTAAATGATACAAAGAAACAAAATAAGCTTGCATATCTGCTTAATTCTATTTATCCAGCTTTTCCGTAACTGTCTAAAAATGAGACAGAAAATTCTCTGTACTTTTAAACTGGGAAGATAACAGTGAGTGGCATCTCCATGTTCTCCTTTCAATAGGTGCCACTGATTGTGCATCAAGATGAGGATATATTTTTAATTGTTAGCACTCCACATGCATTATGCTTATCCTCCTTTACCGTGCACCTCTCATCAACTTCACTGTCATTTAATGTCAACCCATGTTTTAGGAAAAAAATGTCAAGTAATTTGAAAGTCTCAAAGAAAATCATGGTAAGAGAATATGTGAGCCAGTGCTGTGCTGCGGAATGTCTAACCACTGGCTCTCCTCCTCCCCAACTCTAATTAAACCCTGATTTGTAGTATTTGCAAATTTCCTTGGGGTAAATACTCCCACCAGTATTTCAAGCTACCAGTGCAATGTCACTGAATGTCGAGTTGGGAAGATATTTTACAAACTATCAGAAAGTACATTCAGGTTGTCCATTTTGACATTTTTACATGTGCAGAATGTTAGGCTCTTCTTGGGTGGTTTTTTTCACCCTGCCTCTCTGATTTGTATTTAGATTTCAAGCCTGCTTGTTTAAAGGGAGCTGGTTTCAACATGCCACTGAGCCACTCTCCCTTTAATTAGAAAATAGGTGTCTGAAACTAATCATGCTTATAGGATACCACTGTTATTTACAAACTAAGATGCTTAAAGTTTGTTGTATTTCAATTTATTCTTTGAATATTAATACGCTCAAAATATTCTAATTTAAAAGACACAAAAGGTGTGAGAAGTTTCTATCACCCCTGTATCCTAGCCACCAAGTTTTCTTCCCTGGAGATAAACAACTTTGTCAGTTTCCTGTGTATACATACAAAAATATTCTATGCAAATGTGTATATCCCATCCCCTCCTTTTAAAAACATAAATGGTAGCATACTTTACAAACTGTTTTACGTCTTGTTTTTTGTTTGTCTTAAAATATATTGACAAATGTTTTATAGTGTTGATGTGGATCTATTTAGGTTATTTTCTGTCTTTTGCTTTTACATACACAGACACACACAAAGCTCCTATTATGGCATTACATGTAGGTGTGGTTTTGCACACGTATATGTATAGTCCTAGAAGTGTAATTTCTTTTTCAAAAGTTTTTTATGTTTGTATGCTTTCTTTTCTTTGCTTTGCTTTGCTTTTGCTTTTGCCAAATTGCCTTCCAACGAAGTGGAGAGATTCAGTTTCTTCACACTTTCATCAATGCAGTGTATTATCACCTTTCAGATCTTTGTCAATCATACACATGAAAACAAAAATCTCTAGATGATACTGATTTATATTTCCCAGATTATGAGTGAGACTGACCACCTTTTGTTTATTTAAAAGTATTTGCTTTTCTTTGAGATTTTTGTCTCCTTCACCCGTGTTTTATTGGATAATTTTTTTATCTTGATATATGTTGTGGATAGTTTATGGATCCAAATTATTTTTTTCCACATGATCATCTTACTTTTTCAATGTTTTTTATTAACTAATTAAAGTCTTTTCTACATATTTGCTATGTCGTCTTCACATACTAAATTCTCCTATGCTTTTGGAATTTCTGGACTTTTAAAACTATTCTGTTTATGTTTGTGCATGTTTGTGTGTATGTATGTACATGCATGCATGCCGATATTATATGGTTTTAAATACTGAAGCTTTATAAGACGTTTTAATAACTGGAAGTTCTAGTTTACCCCTCATGACTTTTCTCATTAAGATTTTCATGGCTCTATTTGATTGTTTATTTTTTCGTATGAATTTTAGCATCAGCTTATCTGTTTTCAAATATACTTGGATTGTTATTTTACATAGGATCACACAATTTTTATAGGTGAACTTAGGATAACGGACAACTTTATGACGTGTGTCTTCTTGTTCATGAACATTGTTTCTATCTATTCAAGTTATTTCTGTTCTATAGTAGCTTTTCAGATTTCTTCATATAGTGTTTGTTCACTTTTTTGGTTAAATTTATTTCCAGATTTTTTTTTCTGTTGGTATCAGAAAGCCAAACTTTTATTGTACTTCAATTTCTACTGAACCTTTGAATGTAAATAAATTACTGGAAATGAGCCATAGACTTCTTGTTGAATAAGAATAAGGTTTGTATATTGGACTGGAAAATGGATACAAACCAAACCAGAGTTAGCTTTATCATTCTTTTACATGATAAAGATAGCTCTCTATCAATTAAGAGGTAAAATATAGATTTTATCTATTTTAACATAATTACATATTAGTTCACTGGCTTAAATCATTTCAAATGTTAAGTTTTTGTTCTTTTTTCCCTTAAAAAGTCAGCAAACAAGTAAATATAAAAACTGGCAATAAGTACAGCTTAAACTACATACACCTATAATTTTTGAAGATATACATCACAGGACAATCCTAGGATTCTATTCCTCCTTGACATGTGCTACTGGCCACTCCTTCTACCACTTAAACAACCTCTGCACATGCCCTTACTGAACGGTGATGAAGCTCTCTTGAACTGACATCTTATATTCATAATGTTCCTCCAATAACATTTCTTCCTACCTCCTATCTCAACATACAACTTAATCACAATGAACCAGCAACTCTTTTCCCAGATTTCTTGGTCCTTACCATTTCACCAGTTCTTAGCATTGATGTTATTAAATCAGTACATAATTTATTTTAAACAAAGTATGTATCTCGTTTGAATGACGGTGATAGTGTCTTCTCAACACTGCCCACAGCAGACAGAGGTTAATACACACAGGAGAAGGACTACTAAATCATGCTGTGTGTTTTGTACACGCAGCCAAAAGAAAAGCAGAATTTAATTCCTCCACATCATTTTTTCCCGTGTCTCAGTAGAGTGACACCTTCCTCAATCACCTAACTAATGTGCGGAAAGAATGAAAACTCTTTGAGAAATCAGTGACTCAGAAAGTTACAAACCAAAAATTATGAAGCATCAAATGACATGCTATTTATCATTTTTCTTCTTCATAAAATCCACCACTTATAGACTCTGCTAGTGGCTATATATAAAAAGCTTCTCTGACTGCGTGGTTTAAAAATAGTAGATATATATGTGTAAGATATTTTTATTATAAAATTATTATTTGCTTATTCAAAAAGTCTTTAAAAATAGAGAAATGTAGGAACAAATCCCTGATTCATTCATGTTCTTAAATTCAATTACATCCTCTCGTTCAAATCTTTTGAAAGCATAATTTTACCCATACCTATCTATATACAATTTTATCCTGTATAACATAGTAAAAGCATTTTACCTTTTACAGTATATTTAAATTGTGAAAGAGTTTAAAGATAAAGTATAGAAAATAACACAACAGATTTCTCCCATCATTATATAATTTAATTAACTACTAGAGACAGTGGAATACAGCAGGAAGTACACGGCTTTGGAGTCAGATAGATGTGGGTTCATCTACTCTCTGTGTCTTCCTCTCTATGTTCTTCACTTTTTCCCTACCAACTGAATTGCCGATTTTCAGCTCAGTGGATGACCTCCCAGAACGAAAGTAACATTTCCTTGCCTTCTTGCAGCTAGTAGTTCTATCCAATGTGACGTGGGTGAAATGGTGTATGAAACCTCCTAGCCTGAACTTAAAAGTGGAGGAATATTCTCTTCCTCACCCCTTTCTCCTTTCTGCTAGCTGGAATGCATGTATGAAGGCTGGAGTTCAAGCAACCATCTTGATCTCAGCAACAAGAGCACATTTCTGGAGCAATGGAAACCTGAAAAAGTTTTGGTCTCTGAGGACTTTGTGGAATGCCGTATTTGCCCCAGAATACCTATCATGGGCTTTTACGAGACAGACTTTTATCCGTGTTTAAGTCTTAGTTACGTTGGAGAAATTCTAAATCTCTCACAGCTTTATCTAATTCCAATTAATACAATTGCTTTCAGTACCAAATAATAGATGAACAGTGGTTTACACCAAAAGGATGTGTATTGTTTCCATAAAAAAAAAACACATAGGGCTTCCCTGGTGGCGCAGTGGTTGGGAGTCCGCCTGCCAATGCAGGGGACACGGGTTCGTGCCCCAGTCTGGGAAGATCCCACATGCCGCAGAGCGGCTGGGCCCGTGAGCCATGGCCGCTGGGCCTGCATGTCCAGAGCCTGTGCTCCGCGGCGGGAGAGGCCCCAACGGTGAGAGGCCCGTGTGCCGCATAAACAAAACAAAACAAAAACAAAAACCTTCAAAGGCTGGCAATCCCAGGGTGGCTTGGCAGCTTGCTGCAATTTTCATGTACCTAGATTATTTTTCTTGTTTACTTCATGATTCTCATTATTTTACTCTTATCCCTTCATGATCCCCAAATGGCTGCTTCAGCCTCCAGCATCATCTACTTACATAAAAATGTTCAAAGGCAAGAAGAAAGGTTGCAGAAAAAGAAAAGAAAAGGAAAAAAAAGGTTGGAGGAAGCTATTTAAAGAAGCCCCCAGCAAGTTATTCTTAAGTCTTGTTGACCAGAATTATACTGCATGCCCATCCATGGATTTAACTACTTACAAAGGAGATTGGGACTACTCTAATCAGCTTAGACTATTCTCAGTTCATCTCATGGGGCTATTTACTTTTCTTCTCAAGCAAAATCAGGGCTCCATTAGCAATAAAGATTCAAGAATGGCCAAAGGATGAATGATGTGGTTACACCAGCCATATGACCTTGGTTTTGTGTCATTACCTATGTAATGGGGTGAAAATGGTGCCCAACTCTTAGGAAATCAAAAGAGATGTTATTTGAAAGGAGCTAATAAATGTAGTGTTTATACCGAATGCTCAATATATGGTAGTTATGATGACTATCATTATTTCTTTGAATTGATGTATCTTAGTTTACATAACTGATCCCATCTCAAAGATATTAGGTTATTTTTTGCTTGTTTTTGGCTATTGTATATAACTCTAAAGTTAATATCCTTCTCTATACAACTTTTTTTTCCTCTCTCTGTTTAGGATTCTTTTCTTGGGTATACTCCTAAAAGTATAATTACTGGGTCATTCAATATTATTGGAATAGATTGTGGCCCTTCTGGGATAGTATGAAATTAACACAGAAATCAGGAAGTCAAACACTCCTTATACCTTCCTAGGAAAGTATACTGGGCTGCACATAAAGGAAGACTCAACTTTGGGGGATCATGAATATAAACAAACAGAATTAAACCTGAGATATGTTCATTTTGCCATGGTTCCAAACGTTTCTCTTCTGAATAGAAATCAGTGTGGCCTAATAGAAAGTTCATTAAACTTGTCTTCAGATTTCTGGGTTGAAATTTCTGCCTTGTCACTCTCTGTGTGACCTTGGGTATGACTCTCTGACTCCATTCCCTCATCTGTAAAATGGGGATTATAAACATGGCCTACCTACCTGAAACAAGTAAATAGATAGGGGAACACTTTGGAAATTGTAAAAGACTGTAGAGATATAGATGATTATTAGTATCTAATGAAAAGATCTGAGATAGAAAAAAAGGGAATGCTTTCAGTTCAATATAACAAATATTTCTGTGTTCCAGGCATAGTTCTTAGTACTTAAATTATATTACCTCATTTAATCTTCCCAGTAAACTGAGGAGATAAATACCATTAGTATGGCCATTTTACAGATGAATAAACTGAGGCACAGAGAAGTTAAATACCTTGCCCACAGTCATTGTGGATTTGAACCCAGGAAGTTTGGTTCCAAAATGCTGAGGCTGAACCACAATGCTATATAGTTTGTGTTGTGTTAAAAATGTTCAGATGAATGCCCCTTTCCTAAGACTTTAACAATAAAGCAGAACTTTATACATATACATATGCCACCTGAGTGGCAGCCTGTGTAGCCAACATTCCCTATTCCTCTGGATAGTGAGTCCTCAGTGTAGCCACACTGGGCTTCACACAGTGTGAAACTTGAAGCAGGATCTAACAGACATAGGTTGGGCTTTTTTTGTGGTTTCATGTGTTGAGATGTGTATCAATATAAAGGTCTATGTGTGATCAGACATTTTCGCTAGTATTGAGCTCTAAAGAGAACATAGCAAGCAAGCTACTCCTAGGACAAATTGTGAAGGTGACATCGTTTCCGATCTGCTTACCTACTGCTTTACAACAGCTCCTACCCCCTCTCAGTGTCTTCATGTTGCCCTTCTGCTCTTCATTCCTCTCAGCCATTTCTATCCCTGCCTGGTTAGTACCTGTTGCTCAGGATTAAGCTCTCTATCCTCCCTAGCTAAAAACCTACTTTCAATTAACTTCCCCTTTAAAGGGACCTAATTATTTTAAAGGGACCTTATTATTTAAGGTGTTAATAACAGAAACGAAGCAATGTGCTAGCTTTCTTTCCAAAGATAAATGCATTTTAACACAAAGGGGGTGGTGGCTTAGTTTGCTGATGATAAAATTTTAGGCATTAACAGAAACTGGTGGTGAGGAAGAATTTTGGGGTGGGATTTGCAGCACTCTTCAACTCATGCCAACTGAGTCTAGTCTGTCTCAGACAGGAAGCAAGTAGGAGAAAGAGGTATGGTAAGAGAAGGGAAAAGCCATCTTTGGCAGGTAGACAATTATTCTGGTTTTCTTTAGGAAAGCAAGTGCCAGCTCTCCCAACCTCGCTTGCAGTGAGAAGTGGCAATGACCAATGAGATAGTCACTGTCTATGCTGAATTCCTCACGTGGGTGCTTCACCTCTCTCCTGGTCACTTTCTCCTTCTTCTTTTCTGAAATGAAGACAAAGACTGAGGCAGCAACAGCAGCTGTATGTTGATGGGTGGAGGGAAAAGGCTAGGTTAATCCCAAGCAGCTTGATTCTGACATCTTTATGCCACTAATCAACACCAAAAGGGCACACCTCTGGGTGTGGCATTATGTAGGGATAAAAAATGTCCCTTATTTGTTTAAATTACTCTTTTTTGATTACTTGTAGCAGAACACAATTCTTAATCAATATGACCTCTGGCTGAAATGGGCTAAAGGCATTTAAAATGGCCTTCAATGAGTACCTTGAAACTTTCTTATCTAAATATGTCTGAAGTATTTACTATTTATTAAGCACCCACTGCACCACTGGCTATTTATACAATCGCATGAAGATGATTATTATCAGTGTCTGACAGAGGACACTGAAGCTCAGACAGTCTGAGCCATTTGCTTAAAGCCGCACAGTGAATGAATGAAGGATTTGGTATAAACACTGGGTCTTTTGCTGAAGGGTATATATACATATATATTTCCACTCAGTTCTCCTGTCTTGTCTCCTAAGCAAGAACAGAGATTATGCTCCACATGGAAGTTGGTCAATGCTGAATTTATAAGAATTTTCATTTACTGAAAATATTTCTTAATATTATTTAATCAAACTATTAGGGTTTATTATAAAAATGATCTGTATACATGGAAAATACATGGGGCTCATGGGTAGTCTTAAAATAGACCTTAAAATTCAGGTAATACTTTAGAGGGGTGATAAGGGTCTTGAATAAGATGCAGAAAAATAACAATGCAGGAAGAAAATAGAGGAATCTAAATATCAAGAAGAAGTGTTGGAATAACAAGTGGGCTTAACCCCTTTGGACACTTCAGCCTACTTTTCTTTCATGGTCACTACCACATATATATCCCTAACCTTTCAGCCCTTTTGCAAAGGTGGGTGATTGGTCCTGACAAGGATCAGATAAGTCATGGAGACAGAGCCATACGTCCATTGTCATTTTGAAAGGAAAAAAAAATGTAAAGTGCACGCTATTTTTGTAAATATGATTCAAAAGCCTAACGTTTTGACTAATCATTTCAGTTCTGGACGCTTACCCTAAGGAAATAATTATTGACACGGGCAAAGAATTAAAGGAAAGATAATATTTGCAGTATTGTTTATGTAGACAATATACTGGGAACAACCTGAAAATTAAAAGTTTGAATTTATAAATTTGAATGGTTATATTGGAGCATTTGGATGATTAAATACTTCATTCCAACAGTAGAACGCCATGCAGCCATTTAAAATATAGCATAATCTTCTGTTGCTCTGTACTGCCAGTGAATAAGGTAGTATGTGCTGCATGATATCATTTTTTTGTAAAAAGTATAATGCATGCTTCTTTTTTTTTTTTTTTTTTGCGGTATGCGGGCCTCTCACTGTTGTGGCCTCTCCCATTGCGGAGCACAGGCTCCGGACGCGCAGCCTCAGCGGCCATGGCTCACGCGCCCAGCCGCTCCGCTCCACGTGGGATCTTCCCGGACCGGGGCACGAACCCGTGTCCCCTGCATGGGCAGGCGGACTCTCAACCACTGCGCCACCAGGGAAGCCCTGCATGCATTTTTATGTATAGAAAATACAATGGAGGGACATAGATATGACAAATGTAAATGACAGTTATGTTTGGGAAGAGGGGTTTCGGGAATTTTTAATTTTCTCCTGGTTACATACATTTTCTTATTTTACTACATTGAAATATTATTTTTCTACATATCATTTTTGTTCTAAAGAAGAAACATTGAAAATAAAAATAGTGAAAACTATAAAAGAGGCTACATGTGCAAATCATACAACAAAGTAAATGGCCCACTCCTACACTGTCTGTAGACACTGCCATAAACAAATGCCAGAAGATTGTTAGTTATTTTGTGCTAACAGAAAACATTTTTTTTTCTTGAGGTGCTTGGCTCCTTAGAAATACAATGCCTCTGTCTGAACAGATTCTGGTTGGAAGGCACCATTGTTGTGTTCTAAGCAGAGGCAGAACCATATTATTAGCCACGAATAAAGGGAAGTATTCATTTTATAGCCCCTTAAAATAGCATTAACAGTAACAAATGAAGATTCTCTTATACTACCTTCCCTAAGACACTAATGCTGCAATTTAAATTATTTATTTTCACTCTTTCCTGTCCTTCTCCTGGTGTTATCTGTTTGCACACGGGCAGGAGATGAAGAGCTCAAGTGCCAATCAGAGACTGAACTGAGATTGTTGAAGGATGGAAAAAAAATTAGATATAGGCTGTCACTGAACATATCTTTTGCATTAAATTATAAACAATATACTGTTAACATTTATATCAGGAAGGAGTACCAGAATTAAAAAAAAAAATGACCCTGCTTCTTTTCACTGTCCCATTTTCTCTTCACCATGTAAATGTCAAAAGTACATATCTAAGTATTCCATATTGCCAGGAATATGCATATATGCATGTACACAACATTGAAGAGATGGCAAGACAAATGCTTTATTAAATTTTATGTCTGATGCAGAATTTTAAGTTTGTTGTTTTCAACCCAAATTTAATATCTTGGGGTTTTGGTACATATAAGCTTGACAAATCAACTTTCTGTTCTTGAGTTAAAGGAAAATAAAAAGCATTCAGAAAATTTCATGAACTTCAAATGTCAGTTGCAACACAAGATTCTCATACAACTCTAAGTAAATCTGAAACATGTGGATTGAATTTTCCTAGCAATATTCTAGTGTTTGGAAGGAAAATCTGTGCAAAAATGTGTTGCGGGTTTTCTGAAACCCCAAAGTTGAAAAAACATTTTGATTTATTTAGATTTAGAAATGGGATAACCATTTTGCACCCCGGGAAACCTAATTAAGTACCAAATTAAGTTCAGCACTGCATACACAGGGACCTGAATGAGTGAATCCCCCTTTTTAGTTGTATTAAAATGTTTGAATACATTGTAAGTATGGAATCTAATCAGTTAAGGAGCCAAGAGGTTTCTAACTACCCTATATAATCTCCATCAGCTTCCCCTCAAGTCACCTCCGATAAACATGCAATAAATAAACAGTAAGCAAACACAATATGTAAACCCAAACAACCATACCACCTAAGTAAAAATTGTGAGTTTGCTATACAAACTAAACCTCCAGACAAGTTTTCCCATCCTCCAGAAATTCTTGTGTTTCTACTAGTTAAGTATATGTAGAAACACTGATGGACCTCCCTGATCTTGTTTTGTTATTTTTGGCTCTTATTGCACACCTTTGTCCTTTAGTTTGATTTGACTGGACTACTTCCCAACCCTCATTCAAGTTCCATTCAGGAACCCCTGTTCCAGCAGTTCACACCTGTCTTTTACTCTGCTGGATTGGAGATGTACAGAAGATGACAGGAAGGAGGAGAAAATGGGCTAAAATACCTTTAGAGGAAGATTTCATTGCTATGGGCTACTACACCCTTATCAGACTATGGTTGCTACCTATTGGGTTGTCCCTCAAAAACACTGATTTGCAACTGCATTTTAGGAACATTTCCTCTTCCAGGTTAGGAGTCTCTTCCAAATTAGAGATTAAATAAATGGAATTGGTTTAGTACTTCCTCTTCTTGCCTTTCTAAAAATGTAAAATCATTATACAGAAACACAGAAATAAAAAAGTGTAAGCTTTCTATTCAGGCAGTCTTTGAATTACTTTTTGGTTACTGGTTATAAAAACTGGAGAAAGTACTTTAAATTCTGGAACTCATTTTCCTCTTTTGTAAATGTGGAGATACTAGTACCTCCCTCATTTCAAGAATTAGTGAAATAGAATAAACAGTTTAACTGGCAAAGTGTTTTGTACATGCTAAAAATTCAATTAATGCTACTTTCTCCTCCTCATTTCTTCTAATATCCTAATAACTACACTGCTTGGTATTTTGGTTCAAATCATCAAAGTATCAAAAACAAATAAAATAAATTTTCAAAACCAGAACCCATTGCCTGTTATAAAATTCTCTAATTTTTGATGTCCAGGAATACAGAGATATTACGAAGCATCCCCTCCAAAACCATGACCAATTGTTTACGTTCATCCTCAACAAATTAAGGAAGTGTCAGGGAATATTTAGAAAATGAACAATCTCTCTCTTTTTCCTTTCTAAAATCAATAAGTATTAAAAAGAGAAAAAAACATATAAATACCATTAGAAAACATTAAGGAACACAGATATCTTAATTTTTCACTCACTATATATAAAAAGTACATTTTTTCCAAGACCACAAAGACATTACAAAATTTAAAGATTCATGCTTTTTTCTCTATCAGGTATTAAACACTGATTTGAAAGATATATGCTATTAGCAGGCATTGGGGACTAGGTAAAAAAAAAAAAAAAAAAATTAGCCAAGAGAAAGCAATGATTCTGATTAAGTAAATTCCATTGAACTCTTTCTAGTAAGCATTATTCAGGTCATGAATGCTAATTTGTCCTGCAGGGGGCTGTGGGTAATTACCCAGAAAAACTATCAGCTTTATTGAGTTGCTACGAAACAGATTTACTGAATGGTACACTGTAAAGGAAGACAACCTTGATATGTACTCACAGAAGAGTGTATTTTTTTCCCTACTGGGAAGATTTTAGAGCCTAGATAGAAATGATAATAAATGGCATTTTGCTTAGAAAAATAAAGCCACATTGGTGTCATTTCCTACTTAATAGTCAAATAAAATTCCTGACATGCAAAGACATGTATCTGAGTAGTGCCACCAAAATACTCGAACAATTTTAGCTTTCTGCATATTTAAAGTTGTGTAGAATCAGAACCATCTCAAAAAATGAAGCAAATATGGCACATTGGCTGCATTCCAGCAACTACACAGAACTGCTGATGTTACTAAAATCTAGACAATTTAGTCCCATATGGGAATCCATACCACAATTATATTGTCCCTGCTCTGACACAGCCCTGATTTTGCCCTTCTTTAAGCCTGGCTTTTTATAATTTTAATTCCCTTCACCAATAAAGCAATTTGCATTCACATAGTCTGCCTGGCTAAGAAAGAAAGAAGAAGAAATCTGTTACACGACCTTGGTCTCTTTACAGTTGATTACAAGGAAACAAACTCTTCAACTCACCCATTCTCTCATCTTTTTTTAATTGATGTGGAAACATCACACTATAAACCATTGAAGACTACACACAGCAGGCTGGAGGCTCACAAATTATAATGTAGATGTTTTTTAAATCACGTGGTTCCCTCATTTAGCATGACGAGGTAAAACCCATACTAAGTTCACACAGACATACATCATGAACAAACACCTACATATTAAAGAGATAGCATTCTCCTTTTAAAAAATGGAAAAAGCTATTACAAAACGTTGAGATCTAAAAAGTGATTTTTACAACTCCCCTTCCTTTCCTGAACTAACCTGAAAAATGTGCTTGCTTGGTTCATTAAGGCCTATCCTGACACTTCATAAGTTTAACAAAAAGTAATCATTTCCAGGACATAGTTTTCTCTATAATTTGGCCCAAATAGTGTCAAATATTCACATGAAATATATTTTCTTTTTGACTTACCTTGCCTGTCTGAGAACACAAAGTAGTACAGAAGAAACATGTAGAAAATATAATCATATCATACAATTAAACTTGATGGAAAAAGTGAGATTATTAATTTTTTAAAAATCCTATGTCATCTCCTTTTCCCTAAAAGAAAATAAAGGTGCAAGTTACCTGTAATTATTAACAGCAATACTTTTAGAGAACTGAAATATTAAAGAAGCAATCCTGAAGCTCCTTAATCATCTGTGTATTGAAAAGTTTGTGGTCTTCTTTAGTTGTGGTCTTATTTGAAAAGGGAGACAACATCCCCCATGTTACCAGTAGCATTTTGATTGCCTATGATTGCTTATTTCAGAAGGGTTTTATTCCATGTTCAAAATGGTCTGGTGACAGTATCTGGCTGTAGCTGAGATATTTCATATTGTTTTAGATACAATATAAATTTTACCTTGAGGGGTAGGGAAGATTTTATTTATTAAACAATTTTGTCCAAGATCAAGAAATATCTCCAGATAGTCTTTGTATACCATTCACATTTAGCACTAAGATACAGTTAAAATTTGAAGCTCTGATTGTATTCAGAGTTAATATGATTAAGCTTGCAGGGCATGCTCTTCATTTCCTTTCTTCTGAAAACTTGTGCGAACTTGTATATACTCACGTATCAAACCAAGAAAGCTATTTTTTCCTTGTCAAATAGTTTTTTTAAAGGAGCCTGAAAAAGGCACTGACTATGAAAAAAGACAATCCAATAATGGAGGGTTCAAACTGTTCATGTGTACTAATAACGAAATACACAAAAGTATTTTTCATTCTTTCTACACCTTGACAATGACAAAAAGGAGCCGACATAAATTTCCCCCGCCAGCGGGTTAAAAGCAGCTCTCAGGTTCACTGTAACTGTAACCTATGTCTAATAACAGCCTTTCAGTAGAATTTTTTTAAAAAATCAATATTATTACCAATGCATATCTTCTCTTGTTCTAGCCTTGAGAATATAAAATTGTGTTATATCATGGCTCATTTTAAGGGAAAATGAGTACCATATGTATTTCATACATAGTATTAAAGAGTTTGGATGTGTTCGTCAGGTTAACACTTCTGGTTCTAGTAGGGGATTTTGTTTTTCAGCCCTCTTTTCATTACTCACCTAGGACCTAATTTACCATCCTTACTCTGAAAAAATTCCCTCCAGTATTCAAAATTGGGCTGCTGGGGTACTTGCACGTTTCTGTCGAATCTGCTTTAAATGGGAGTATATGCACCTGAGAAATATTATTATATTCAGCTCTCACATGATCATTATCACTCCTAACACAACTAACATGAATGTTAGTTCAGTCTAATTTAGTTCATTAGCAGGATAACTCCTTTGATTTCTAAAGAGGCATCATGACACTTTAATCAGTGGGTAGTAACAGCCTGTTTATTACCATCATTCATTTAACTTTTTCTCCTAACAGTGGTGTTTGCTGGGTGAGAAGAAACTGAATATAGAACAAAGCTCCACAAACTTTTTTTTTCTGGACTTGACTGTGTGCAGTGAAAGACTCGAGGCTTCCTTCATCTGTTGCCCTGGAATTTCCTCTGTTGGGCAGAATTGCAAGGATTAAGAAAGCTGTCCTGAGCATGTATTTCACTAAATCCTCACATGCCATTCAGAGTGGCTGCTGCCTGAACAAGTTCCTCCTGTTTGCACACAAGAAATGGCTGGTGCCGACAATTCAATAGAGAGCTTGCTTGGCACAGCGATTCAGGGTGTTCGTTCAGCTTCGTGCCAGTTGTTAATCCATTTGCTTTACATAAAAGATGGAAAATAGGGCTTTGTTACTTGAACTAGTTCTTTAGGCTCTGTGTAAAGGTTTTTTTTTTATCATTCACGTTTTTTTTTTTTTTTTTTTTTAACAATTTCTAGCATCCTAATGCTTCTTGTTAGGAATTTGGTAATATGATTTCTACTACAAGGCAGGCAGGCACCAGGTTTACAGTACATTTATATGAACTGTCTGTCAAAATGCTGCATATTCCACCTCAGTTACAAAGCACGTCTCTGAATAGGGCAGGTCAATACAATAGGTAGAGTGGTAAAAGGAATGTGCCAGAAGCAGTTTTTATGTCTGTACTACTATAGGCAGCATCATTTTTGCCATGTCACTTACATATTTTTTTTCCAAGTGATTTTGCACGAAAGGAAGACAATACACCTTGAGCAGAACGAGGATTATATTGTCCCCAAGAGACTATGTGAAGGCAACCAGACCCTAAGATATGGTTAATGGGGTGTCAGAATTACTAGCAGACTTGTTGGCTTTGTGTGTTTTGTGCATTAATTTCCAATTCATTTTGGCAGTCAGGGTACTCCGTTACTCTAGATTTTAATCTTTCTGAAAGACAGGGATTTGACTCACAAAGAATGTGGCAGTGGTTGAAAGAAAGAAGGAAGCAAAGGGTGACTTGAAATGTGATTTCAGCATGAGAAGGGGGAAGAGGAGCTATGATACTGCATACATTAAAAGATGGATGGACTGCTCCATTAGTGGATCAGAAGTTTCTAGAATTGAGCCTAAAGAAAAAGGGCACAAGGATTGGGAGCATTTTTAGCTTAGTTGTTCAAACTAAGTCCTGAAAAAATATTTAATATATATTCTTGGTGCGTATTTCACCTGCTAAAGGTTATGTCAGAGGTACATCTGGAAAATAAATGAAAGAACAGCATCTGTAACACTCTTTGTGAGATGGCAATACCCTCATTTGTGTTTTCCACTTTGCCTCTTGGTGTGCTCTGTATAAAGCTGTCGTGGGTGTACAACTCATGCACAGAGCCTCAGAGCAGTAGGGCCTGGCACTTGCTTTAATGCTCTACTGTCACAGGATTGAAATCCCTTTTTTTCCTCATAGGGCATGCTTTTCATGTATAGTGTAATCAGATTGATAGAATATGGCATCAGCCAGTGAATGTCTTGATCTTAAACAACTTGCAAAAATAGATTTTTATTCCTTTCTTTAATCCTAATTTGATGCTATTAATCAATTCCATGATTTAAGTTGACTATTAATATCGGAATCGCTGATTTATCAGAATGTATTTCCTAATAATAAGATTTTCTTTTTAGCCTCTTTTAAACTTCATTTTTTTCCCAGTTTTTTTTTGAGATATAATTGACACAGAACACCGTATAAATTTAAGATGTACAATGTGGTCATTTGATACACACATATATTGGAAAATGATTACCACAATAAGGTTAGTTAACACAACCATCACCTCATAATTACACTTTTTTTGTGGTGAGAAAATTTAAGACCTACTCTCTTAGCAACTTTCAAGTATATAAAACAGTATTGTTAACTGTAGTCATCATGCTGAATATTAGATACCTACTGGGTTGGCCAAAAGGTTCGTTTGGTTTTTTTGGTAAGATGGCTCTAGTAGCACTTAGTTGTCTTTAACTTCATTCGAAACAATTTGTTAGGTTGTATGTGACGGCTGTCATATCAACGTGCATTTTAAAAAAGACATCAAAATTGGTGAATTTTTGTGTAGCCATTTTAATATTGAAGATGGAAGAAAAGAAGCAACATTTTCGGCCTACTATGCTTTATTATTTCAAGAAAGGTATAAACGCAACTGAAACGCAAAAAAAAAAAAAAAAAAGATTTGTGCAGTATATGGAGAAGGTGCTGTGACTGATTAAACACGTCAAAAGTGGTTTGTGAAGTTTGGTGCTGGAGATTTCTTGCTAGACAGTGCTCCACGGTCGGGTAGACCAGTTGAAGTTGATAGCGATAAGATCGAGACATTAATTGAGAACAGTCAACGCGTTATACCACACGGAAGACAGCCGACATACTCAACATATCCAAATCAAGTGCTGAAAATCATTTGCACCAGCTTGGTTATGTTAATCGCCTTGATGTTTGGGTTCCATGTAAATTATGCGAAAAAAACCTTCTTGACCATATTTCCGCACGCGATTCTCTACTTAAATGTAATGAAAACGTTCCATTTTTAAAACAAATTGTGGCGGGCCATGAATAGTGGATACTGTACAATAACATGGAACATGGAGAAGAGAAAGTGGGGCAAGCGAAATGAACCACCACCAACCACACCAAAGGCTGGTCTTCATCCAAAGAAGATGATGTTGTGTATATGGTGGGATTGGAAGGGAATCCTCTATTATGAGCTCCTTCTGGAAAACCAAATTATTAATTCCAGGAAGTACTGCTCCCAACTAGACCAACTGAAAGCAGTACTCGATGAAAAGCATCCACAATGAGTCAACAGAAAACACATGATCTTCCACCAGGATAACACAAGACCGCATGTTTATTTGACCAGGCAAAAACTGTGACAGCTTGGCAGGGAAGTTCTGATTCATCCACCGTATTCACCAGACATTGCACCTTCAGATTTCCATTTATTTAGGTCTTTACAAAATTCTCTTAATGGAAAAAATTCAATTCCCTGGAAGACTGTAAAAGACACCTGGAACAGTTCTTTGCTCAAAAAGATAAAAAAAAGTTTTGGGAAGATGGAATTATGAAGTTGTCTGAAAAATGGCAGAAGGTAGTGGAACAAAAGGGTGAATATGTTGTTCAATAAAGTTCTTGGTGAAAATGAAAAATGTGTCTTTTATTTTTACTTCAAAACCGAAGGCAATTTTTGGCCAACACAATAGAACTTATTCATCTTATAAGTGGAAGTTTATACCCTTTGACAATCATTTCCCCATTTCCTCCACCTCCAGGCTCTGACAACAACCATTCTACTCTCTGTTACTATGAGTTTGGCTTTTGTTTTTAGATTCCACATATAAGTGAGATCATATAGTATATGCCTTTCTTTGCCTGACTTATTTCACTTAGCAAAACACCCTCAAGGTCCATCTATGTTGTCACAAATGACAGGGTTTCCTTTTTTTTTTATGGCTGAGTAATATTCTATTATTCTTTATCCATGGACACTTAGGTCATTTCCATGTCTTGGCTGTTATGAGTAACACTGCAATGAATACAGGGGTGCAGAAATCACCTTGAGATAGTGATTTCCTTTTCTTTGGATATATACCCAGATGTAGAATTGCTGAGTCATATGGTAGCTGTATTTTTAATTTTTTGAGGAACCTCTTTACTGTTTTCCATAATGGCTGTGCCAACTTACATTTCCGCCAACAGTACACAAGGGCTTCCTTTTTCCACATCCTTGTTAGCACTTGTTATCCCTTGTCTTGTTGATGATAGCCATTCTAACAAATGTGAGATAATATCTCATTGTGGTTTTACTTTGTATTTCCCTGATCATTAGTGATGTTGAACATCTTTTCATGTACCTGTTGGCCATTTGTATATCTGCTTTGGAAGAATGTCTAGTCAGGTCCTCTGCCCATTCTTTAAATCAGATGATGATGATGATGATGATGATGACGATGATGATTTGCTATTGAGTTATATGAGCTCCTTATATATTTTGGGTATTAACCCCTTCTCTGATATATGGTTTGCAAATATTTTCTCCCATTCTGCAAGTTGCCTCCTCATTCTGTGAATTGTTTCTTTTGCTGTGCAGAAGGTTTTTAGTTTGATGTATGAAATTCTTAATAATTTTATCTTTGAACTTGTATAAATAAGTCTGTGGGGACAATGGAATATGCACATACATGCAATGTATGTGTCTATTGTTTCTTGTGCCCTCGTTCACATAGAACTTTGGTGATGCCTCATGAGCACAAAATTTTGATGGACCCATAATGTGTGGGAGTTCAGTGAGTCTCAAAGTGAGTACAAGGTAAGAATGTTATGTCTGTTATGAGGTGGTGGCGATGATTAAGACATAGAAGGAAATTAAAATATAGGGCAACACATAGCCTTTTTTCCTTTCATTCCTTCCTTACTCTTTAGTGAGGTAGACAGTGATGATAGACTATGCATGTATCAAGAAGTGAAATGAGGGCTTCCCTGGTGGTGCAGTGGTAGGGAGTCCGCCTGCTGATGCAGGGGACACGGGTTCGTGCCCCGGTCCAGGAAGATCCCACATGCCGCGGAGCATCTGGGCCTGTGAGCCATGGCCGCTGAGCCTGCACGTCCGGAGCCTGTGCTCCGCAACGGGAGAGGCCACAACAGTGAGAGGCCCGCGCACCGCAAAAAAAAGTGAAATGAAAATAGTTGAGTTAGTTTCGTGTAGCATTTCCACTGTTCTGGTAAGAATAAAGTGCAAATACATATCCAAGTTATGGAATATGAATTGTGTAATTTCAGCGATTCTATGTGACTTAAATGTTCTTATATTTGCATTTCAAATGGGCATTGTGCAATATAAAATAGAATAAAATTCATGCTGATAATTAAAAATTTTACTCTACTTAGGAATGACATTAAGTAGCAAATAAACACCAACACAAGTCAAGAGAAAGAGACCTTGGAGGAAAGGAAAAGAAAGCTGTATATATTAGTACCATTATTTTGAACAACAGTCTCCATATTTTAATTTTGTACTGAACCCCACAAATATGTAGCTGGCTCTAAATGTAGGAAATATTTCTACCAGGGAAATAGAAAATGTGCTGTGTCCCCAGGTAGCATAAGGTAAACTTTCATGTTTCTAAATTATTTTATCTTTGAAGGAGTGTTATTCAATCTTGATTACAATAGTAAATGGAGCCCTTTCTTGTGGTATCAAGAATCAACTCAGGCAAACATGTCAGTCCCCTGTCATTGTTCTACTCAGCACAGCTCAGCAACATGATGGCTACCTCTCTGGTTATGAAAAATGATGTATTACCAGTTGCTTCCACGTGCTGCCTGCCTCCTGAGGAACAAGATGAATGGCTGCCATATAATGTGCAATGGAGGACTTGAGAGTAACACACTTTCATAATATGTGGTCAACAAGGAGAGCGTCATTTTATATTCTCACCAGCAATGTGCCAAGGGTTCTAATTTCTCCACATCCTCAACACCAATTTTTTTTTTTTGATAATAGCTATCCTAGCGGGAAAACTTACTTTATCTTTTATGTTTCATTAATATTATTTCCTCTTTGTTCTGTGTAAAACTCTGGTGATATGATTACTAAGTGACATACTGAGTTGAGATTATTTTCAGTCCAAGAATATATTATTCTTTCTTTCTCACCAGATCTATTAGGTTTTTCAAGAGAGCATAGTAATACTCTGTGTTTGTAATTGCAGATTATGTGTATATGAATGTATATGTATGTTACTATCATTCTATTTGTTTTTGGTATATTATCGACACGTACTGCCATAAGAATACTGAAAAAGGTAGGCTAAATATTCCTTTTGACATCTTATTTTTTACCGAAGTGATAGGCTTTTGTTTTGGGATTTGCTAGTGATGGAATCAATATATCTCTTTTTAACTTTCTGCACCGAGGTTCACATCATGTTGCACCGGCAATATGCTCCTATTAAATCAGAGAAACAGGTGGCTCTATGTTTTGTGGTAATTTTAACAACTGGGTTCAAGTCCCACTCCCTCTTCTAAATTAAGTGCAAGTAGATCCATCACCCCGGCCAATAACTTCCATGGCAGGTTGTGTGGACCTCACCATACAGGCTCCAGTGATCATGTGCGTGAATCATAGCATTTATGCTGCCTCAGGCACTGGCATATGAAAGCACAGCCTAGACCCAGATGATTAAGTTGTAGCATAAAACAACACTTCAGTAGTCAGGAACATGACAGCCCACAATGGTTTATTGGACCGAAGAGTATAGCATTGTAATTTACTTCTCTAATACATGTCATATTTTCTCTTATTGTTTCCCCTTATGGAGTGAAATATGTAGGTAAGAGATTGCTGTACAAGCTTCATGTGTTATATCCCTCCAAAATTAGAGGCTAACAAACTGTCTTTATTATCCAGTGCCTTTGGTTAGCTACCACAAATCACAGAAACCACTGCAGGTGAGCATCTAGTGGTTTAAAAAGTCAAGGCAAACTAAAAGACTTCATGTCTCTGCCTGAAGCTATTTTTGAACTACAGTACAGCTAGACACAATTATTATACTTCCTGGCCCTTCCTTCTTATTGTACTTTCCTAACCAGTTTTTCTTTCTTATTGACAGGAAACCAGGATTTATAAAGTCTGGCTCAATGCAAATATTTAAAGACTTAATTTTTTCCCTCCCCCAAAACATAACAATATAAGTTGAATCGTGTTTTGGTGAGTTTATTTTTCTTTTTAAACTGGAATTCATGGCTGTTCTCCAACTGAAAACAGCACTAGTCACAGATAATTTAAAGAGAATAGCTTGCTTGTTTGTCAAGCAAACATGTGTAATCTGATGAAATTATTAATGTCACAGTGTTAACTCTCTTCTCATAAATACAGTTAACATTGCTGACACTGCAATTATGCTCAAATGTTCCGGCTCTTTGCTTATTCGCTCAATCTGTCAGTCCAGTATGGGGGAGACAAATTGCGGTGGGCACTTGACAATGCACAAAAGAGGTATAAACCTCTTCTGATTAAACCTTGATGAAAGATTAAATGGTTCTGAATGCTTGCCAGATTCTTATGATATGACATTTTTAACCAGTGGTAATAAAAAGTTCTATTCAATAGAGGTTTTTTTAGAAAAGCTGATAAAGATGACATATATACACATATACAAGATGTGCATAGGCATGTGCTAGAGTAAGAAAGAGCACAGTCACCTCTTACCTTGGATTTAAACTTTGTAAACAATATCAATCATACTACTGGCTAGATTTTTTTTAACATCTTTATTGGAGTATAATTGATTTACTACATTGTGTTAGTGTCTGCTGTATAATAAAGTGAATCAGCTATACACATACATATATCCCTATATATCCTTCCTCTTGCGTCTCCCTCCCACCCTCCCCATCCCACCCCTCTAGGTGGTCACAAAGCACCGAGCTGATCTCCCTGTGCTATGCAGCTGCTTCCCACTAGCTATTTTACATTTGGTAGTATTTATAAGTTCATGCCACTGTCTCACTTCGTCCCAGTCCCAGCTTACCCTTCCCCCTCCCCGTGTCCTCAAGTCCATTCTCTACATCTGCGTCTTTATTCCTGTCCTGCCCCTAGGTTCTTCAGAACTAATTTTTTTTTTTTTTTAGATTCCATATATATGTGTTAGCATACAGTATTTGTTTTTCTCTTTCTGACTTACTTCACTCCGTATGACAGACTCTAGGTCATCCACCTCACTACAAATAGTTCAGTTTCATTTCTTTTTATGGCTGAGTAATATGCCATTGTATATATGTGCCACATCTTCTTTATCCATTCATCTGTCAATGGACACTTAGGTTGCTTCCATGTCCTGGCTATTGTAAATAGAGCTGCAATGAACATTGTGGTACATGACTCTTTTTGAATTATGGTTTTCTCAGGGTATATGCCCAGTAGTGGGATTGCTGGGTCGTATGCTAGTTCTAGTTTTAGTTTCTGGCTAGATTTTTGTAGTTGTTTTTTCTGAGAGGAAACAACATGTATTGAACATTACCAATATTATTGTCTTCTCTTGCCTTCAATCTCCTAGTGGAAAAGCTGCTCACAGTATCCCATTCATAATAAGTGGTCCCTACTTTCATTTTGTAGAATTCTTATTAGAATTTTTGCCATATCTATTCTGTCAGCAGTCAAGGAGGAGTAAAGATTTAGTGTATGCATTAATCTTTTGATTGTTAAGCTTATTTCACAGCTTTTCATTTTTGGCTTTAGAGCAAATAAAAATAGACCAGTTTATAATAATGGTTAACAATTACTTTAGTACTTACTATGCTCCAGTAGTGTTTCAGGCATTTTTAAATATACTTTAAATCACTTAATTCTTATATGAAGTAACTCCTAGTATTTTTCTCCTTTTGTAGATGAGGAAACTGAGGCACAGAAAGGTTAAACGACCTTCTTAGAGTCACACAGCTAATAACAAGTGGAGTTAAAATTTGAATCTAGATATACTACAACATAAACTCATAATAAACTTGTAGATTAAGAGCTTATAACTATTCTTACCTTCTTAGATTTACAGATTATCATAGAGTTGTTTTGTTCCTTAAGATTAGACCTATTCCTTCTCCTCAAATTTCCCACCTTGCATAGATAAAGAAATCCTTGACTAAACTTCATGAAATAATTAGAACATATATTTAAAAGTCTATAGCATGATGGACTGGTAATTATTTGTGTTCATATTAAGAAGTACACTAAATTGAAAAGTTTCTTTAAATAAAAAACAAAGAATGCTCTTGCATTGCAGCACTCGAGTGCCTGGAACAAATGCATCCATTAAATGTGAGAAATGGGGAACGCAGATGAGGGGACCCTGGCTACCCAGACCATTTTGTTGACTTAGTTGGAGCAGATACGTAGAAATAATAAAGAAAACTGCAGCTTTCTACACAGTGTTATTGCCAAAACCTTGCTGAAAATTCAGAAGGAATCTATACAATCGCTCCTGGCCCCAGCCCTTTTGTTCTCTTTACATTTGGTGAAAAAAATTGTGTAGTTGTGCTTTTCCTTTTCTACTACGTACAACACACTGAAAAACTTGTGTGAGGAAAGATCATGCTAAGAGAATGCAGAGGGTTTTAAAAATAGTTAATAGAAGAAAAAAACCAATTACCAGGTAGAAAGGTGAGGACAAACAAAGCAAATTTGCCAAAGGAAAAAAAAATGTTTTCTTTTTTAATTGTGTTAAACAGTTGTTTCCTACTCTGAAAGTTCATTATATTTATTTGTCATCAGGGTAATTGATCTACACTTGTTGCTAAGTCTGTTGCTTGCCTTCTGATGAACGGATTCATTAAATTCATTTCTAATCTCTGTCTTCTAAATTCAATAAGCACTATAAAATTTCTTTCCTTGTATGGGAATTCTAAGGTCTTTTTTTTTCCTCAACAGCTTGAATTCCTGTATTCTGATTAAGATAGATGAAGTATTTGCATTCTATCCATATTCATAATCCTCTTTCAAAGTCAACCTAAAATAACACATTTGTTGCCCAGGCAGTCACAGGCAATGTGTTCGTATTGCTCTGTAGCTTTTTGTTTAGATGGATAAGGACCTATCCCTTTTCAAATTCAACAGAAGAGGTGGTCACTAGGTGAATTCAGGCTGTTAAGAAACCAGAGCAATCATTGTGTCTTTTGTCTGCGACAGAAACTGTAGTTAATGACCCCCCCCCTTTTTTGCTAAAGAAAAAAGAGATGTGCAGTTGACAGACATTTTATTAATAGTTTCTACCAACTTGCCACGCATAAAAGGCTTTATTGGTTGCAATGCCAGTGTAAGGAAAAAAGTTCTTTTTGATGAAATGTTCAAGATGGTTGTTTTATGGATGAAAAATGAAGGCAATCTGTCTACTGCCACTGAAAGTTTGGGTTTCAACAATAAAACTATTGTGACATTTCCCATTGTGTTATTTAACCATCTGCCTCCTACTGGTCCAATCAATGATAACTTTACCTAGGTCTTCTCTACTTAACAAGGAAACCGTCAATATTGTGTCTCATGGTTAATTTACCAGAGAGATTTATTATTATTTTTCTTGAGAGATTTATTATTGATAAAGGTGTTTGCATATTTGGTGACTGCTGTTCTTTCTATAAAAGGGAAATTCTTTATTCTCATATTTGAGGGTTAAATACGCAGCTTGACAAACAACAGTGGATGCTTGTATCCCCTCAATAACTAGAAATCTAGAAACTGTTCAAGGAAGCAATGAGAAATGTATGCAATGACAAAGTCTCATCAAAAGTGTAACATATGACTTTAAGTAAGCATCTGTTATATTCCTGCTTAGCCTTTAATGAAAAGCACATTTTCCAAAATGTTTTCTCAAAATGGGCATATTAAATCCATAGTTATCTGAATTAGAATTTTTCCCCTATTAAATGCAATTTTTTCTTTAAAGTAGATGTGTTGTTTCAATGATCTCTGCTCATCAGTTAAGAAGGGAAAAACACATTTTACCACACGGATTCACGATAAAGCAATGAAGGTGCTTTCTCATAGCTTACTTAATCCTCCATTACAAAGGGGTGAGAAGAAAAGGGATAGTCAATATTTTAATAAGTCTTCAGACTTTCTTGCAGCCCAAATGGAGTTTAAGAAATGTGAAACATGAGATACTAAAGCATTCTAATCATTGACAAACTGCAAATATACCTGCTTTATTTTGCTTAGAGTAATCATCATTATTAATTTAAACAGCCCTCAGTATTTGCCTATATCTTTCACAAAGTTCAATCTTTAGAAGTCTCAAATAGCTCACATTTTGGAAGAAGGCAGGCAGCTGGAAATGTGCTCTTTGCACATTGATCTTCAAGCAGTCATTCATTTTCTCTGGTATTTTATGTAAGCTCCCTTATTGGGAATATGCTAATGACATCCGCCATGATTACTGATTTTCTTTGAATCATTATTCCTCTGTGGGCAAAGCAATCAGAAAGGGAGAACAGGAGATTTCCTTCTTGCTTGTGTGCCTTCTTCAACCATCTGCTCTCTCCTGATTTATTTGAATAAGATCCGTAGTTTTTACATTCTTTACTACGACACTCTAAGGCATTTGATAGCTTAAAAGTAGTTAATCGTTATCTATGTCACAAATGTGGTTCTTGGTACATTCTAGCTGTAAACTTACCTACCCAGGGTTTACATGGGCAAATTAATTTTTTAAGTAAAAAATGGTAATGTGGGTTAGCTGCTTCATTATATGGAATGTGTCAGTTCTGAACACTTTTGCTATTAATGGCCTTGGGCACAGACGTTGCCAAAAAAAAAGAGTAACCAATGTATTAAAACAAAGTATTCCAAGAAAAGAACTGTGGATTCTCAATCTCCCAAGGTGAAGAAAAAAGTAAAACTGCAGAATGAGAGAGACAGAGAGAGACAGAGAGAGGCTATGTATAAAAGGAAGTGTTGACATACCCTTTTTAGAGTAACATTTGTAGGCATTTTGACAAGCATCTTGGACTAAGAATCAAGACTTCTGAGTGCCAGCCCATACCCTGCTACCAAAATACGGTGTACTCTTAGAAAAGTTACTTAATTTCTCCCAGCTCCTGTTTCCTCTGTGGTGACAGGAAATGAATGTCATAGGTGACATTTAAGGTTTTCTCCACCAGCAAGATTGTGTGACTGTATTATTTATTCCACAAAACACATTGTAGATGATGGGAAAGTTACTTTATGGTTTGGTTTTAGCATGTGCATTTGATCTTGCCCAGGGAAAAGCCGTTTCAAAATAACTATCTACCTTCAGAAAAGGGACTCAGAGCCTTCTGATTACACTTTTAAAAATGATGAGTACAGTCGAAATTTTAAAAATGGGACACCACATCTTGCTTCAGTTTACATGGAACAGATAAATCGCTAAGAATGTTGCTGATTGATAGAAGCAAGTCTTCCACTTCAGTGAGTGAGAATCAGCAAGATTCTGACACTCCTAGCAAGGCAGAGCTAACTTAATAATGCAGAATTGGCATTTAGGCAAGAGAGTTTGCAAAACTTGGGGCTATTAGGTCAGTGAACATTGTCAAAACATGAAGGAGATGTGAGTTTGGGAATGTTGACACTCTTTTGGTATTCAGCTCATTTAAAAGTGAATAGGCCTGTTAATGTAAAATTGTTTCAGAAGGTGCCTGGATCTTGTCCTGCTCACCCAACAACTTCTCTTATTTCCTCCACGTTAAGAATCAGACTGAGAACAACCCAGCTGCCCCCATGTTTTAAAGAGTTATGGGATTTTTGAATAAGTATATAGCATCCACTGACCCAAACTTCTGATGATGAAACTGCTGGCTTGTGCTGTGAATGACCAGTGACCACTCCCTTCACCTTATAAATGTAATTCTTCTGATTCTGTGCATTTTCTCTGGCAACCATTACTGATTTGTGTCCTGGTTCCTGTTTGATAGTTCTGGCTTATTACAAACTGAGTGGCAAAGCCAAGACTTAAATAGAAATTACTTCACTGATGTGTTTCAGCTGACCAGAGACAAACTCGCACCCAAAATAACCTCCACTCCCTTCCTTCCACATATCCCAACAAAGGGAAGAAACATACAGGCACTCTGTCTTCCTTTCTGATGTACTATACAAACAGAACACTTTTGAGAAAAAGGACTAAAAATAGGAGAGCACAAGTATATCTTAATATTTCATGAGCTAAATTTCAAGGGCCTGAAATTGAAGATAGGCAGGTAGCCAATGATATAGGAGAGAAATATTTATTGCAATCATTGGCCTATATTTGAAGAACAACAAATATTCTTTCACTAGGAGTTCAGCTTTTGTCTATTGTAATACACTGTCTTGTAATTGTGATGTGCTGGGCAACCTGATATTGCATCTGCTCAGCTATCACACTATTGCATTTCGTTTTGTAGGATTTTGTTTGTTTGCTCCATATATATATATTTCACAGATCTCCTTAAGATTGAATGACTGCCTCTTGTGATAGTTAGAGGTGTACAGCATTTAGATGAGGGTATTTCTCAATAGTACTAGGATTCTATATTTTTTAAAAAAAGGATTTTTTAGTTCCTTTTTTTTCAGGTTTTATCTATTACTTACATATACTTTTTTTTTTCTAGATTAAAAAATATACATTATATACTTGGTGTCAGAAGAGGTCATAATTCAAGTCATTTTATATTGCTCACATACTCTTCTATTCCCCAAACATATGACATTCCCGTTCTGTTTCTGGATGAGGAAAAAATCCAGAATGGAAGTATATTCATTAGTCCCTACATGAGCACATTTCCAATCGACGTCAGTAGTACACCCTGCATCAGCACATCAGAACAGTATCTGGACGGCAATATTAAATGCCTTACTGTTTAAAATGTCTTTCTGAACTGAGAATATTGAACAGTATATCCAATTTTGAGGATGATTTTATTCATATGAAATCAGTTTTTCAAAGTTTAGAAATGAAGCATTTTTAGTTTAGGTTTAAATATTGCACAGTGATGATTTTCAACGATTACAAACACGTTTGTCCTATAGCACATCTAGGCCCAAGTATTTCTCATTTACAATCCATTTTTTTTTTCCTAGCAATAATCTAAGTATTTCTAGGTTTTATTATATTTCTTACTCCCATGTGATATTGGTCAACAGACTGTCATTATCACAGTAAAGTTCTCTACATTTAACTGAATTTTGAACTTATGAAATATACACAAATCTACTTAAAAATTGGTATTAAAAAAGTTAATAGAATTTAAAGTGTTCTTCACTTCTTTGGTCATTTTACAAAAATAGTTATGTAAAAACAACTTCTCGTTTGTATGTTTAACATTTACCATTTGCTTTTCTTCTTTTATTTATTCAAACTATATATGCAAAGTCACAAGAGTTTTAAATATATTAGGTAAAGATAATCAAAATATTAGATTGGAAAAAGGATGAAAGAAATATCACTGAAGATTGGCAGTTTTATTTTCTATTAGAAACAGACAAAACAGTTATAATTAATGCACACTCTTTACTAAAATATTTCACTGAATTGAATGCATTTTGTAAGTATTTGTAAGGCAAATGTACTTTAGACTGACATATATGTATATTTTTCTACATCTCCTCTTCAGCCTGCCCATTTTTCAAGTAAGTAAGAGGTTATCTGAATACTCGGATAACCTTCTGCTTCAAACTTTAGAGTATAACCTTGAAATGGTTATGTGAGTTGACAGTATTATTGAATATACAACTTTAGCTCCTTTATACTTCATCAATATTGCCCATTTTCTAATATATCTTTAAATGTGTTTATATTGCTTGAAATTCAGGCATGACTAGGCCCCTTTTATATTTCTTTGTTTTCAGTTCATGCAATTAGCCTGTCCGGTACTTGTGTCTGGTCATCTCAACACTTCCTACTACATTTCTAAAGTCTTAGACACTTTCAAACAGGTACACATTTTGTTGAAGTTACTTTTTCCCTGTTGAATCAACAGTCACAAAATAGAACTAGAAATTAAAGTATTCAGACATTTAGAAATCTGCCAAACATGAGACAGATTTTCTAACTCGTATATCCAAAGCATGAGAAATGCATCTCCATGTACAGTCCGAATGAAAAAAGGACAAGGGGGAAGACTTCTATAACTCCGGAAGCAAAAGATAAATTCAGAATCTGTGAGTTTTCTGGGAGAAAAAAAGACATAATGATTATAACTTGATATTCATTTTAAATAATTCACTTCTATTCATTAGCAATATACATTTTATTGAAATTTTATCCCTTTGTAGTAAATGTTCCTCATTAATCTATCAATAATTGGATTTGGCTTTTAAAATCTCAGAATGTGTATTTTTTTTTTTTTTTTTTTTGTGATACGCGGGCCTGTCACTGCTGTGGCCTCTCCCGTTGCGGAGCACAGGCTGCGGACGCGCAGGTTCAGCGGCCATGGCTCACGGGCCCAGCCGCTCACTCTGCGGCATGTGGGATCCTCCCGGACCGGGGCACGAACCCATGTCCCCTGCATTGGCAGGCAGAGTCCCAACCACTGCGCCACCAGGGAAGCCCCCGGAATGTGTATATTTTTCTCTCGAATAGTTAATACTTATGACAAAAATGTTGATTTTTTACGATTCCTTTTTGGACTGCCTTCAAAGACAACTTTTGAATCACACAAAAACATCAGATCTTTTCAACCAATGGGCAGTGTGTCAGGGGTTGAAATAGAAAGATGACAATAACTTGGGTCCTGATCTTGAAAATCAGCCTTATAAACAGATGATGTAGATAAAGTTCAGGAGGGTCAATGAGAAGGATGCACATACATGGGTTTTTGACCACGTGTACACTGTCTGACTTATTAATCCAACTCACTAAACATGGCTACAACTACCTTTTGCCTCGTTTCAAAACCAAACTCCTCTCAGAAATTACAATCTCCTCTTGCTGAGGATGTTCAAAGGAAAGATTTAGGCATGTTTTCACAAGAAGTTAGCACTGTGGCTTGTATATGAAAGGCATCAAAAAAATTGTTGAAGCCGTACATGCACACAAAGCATGAGGAAAGCGTTGTACATAGGGCGGAGGTGTTGGCT
Source organism: Grampus griseus (assembly GCF_964374135.1). NCBI lineage: Eukaryota > Metazoa > Chordata > Mammalia > Artiodactyla > Delphinidae > Grampus > Grampus griseus. The sequence continues at coordinate 112,398,391 of NC_139017.1, forward strand.
CCGTTGATGTCTAATCTCTCGTGGAGGTTAACTCTTGAGTCTTTACTTTTACGTGCTGATTGTCTTTGATCTTCAGTCCTTCACTTGATTCATCATTTATACATGATTCATTGATAGGTGAATCAGGCTGGACTGCTAATCAATGTTTACTTGAGTGGATCTGGTTCTCTTTCCCAAATGCTTGTTTAGTCTTCGTGGAGTCAGGGGCAGTGTTCATCAGCAAACTTCCTAATGCAGAAAGGTTACACCACTCTTTGGTACCTGTTGATACTTTTGTGTACTCTACAGCAGTGCTAAGAGATTATTATTTCCCTAGGATACTTGTGCTCATTGCTCTTGAGGCATCTTAGAAACACCTCTTTAAAAATAAAATATTGCATTTAAACCAAGCCACACAAGTACCATTTAAACATATAAAGGAACATTTTGATGTTTATATTCTGCTTCAATAACAAATATACTTCAAAGTATACCATTTTAATATGTGACAGAAAACTTTTGTCACATATTCCTAAAATCATTTGAAATCATAAAACAGGAGAGACATGGAAACTCTAGGCTTTTGAGTTAATTTTGCCTTTTCAGACAACCTCTCTTATAGACCTTTACATTTTTCCCTCTGAATTCTTCTGATCTTGAAAATCCCCTTAAGATTTTGATTTCTTTTCTCAGTTTCTAATTATTGTACTCCACTGTAAACTTATTTTCATTCTTCAAGCACTTTAAAAAAAAAATTCCTTGCTTTTCATCTTTAGACTCAATTTCCCAGTCTAGCTGAACTAACAATGTTCTATCTAGGGGCATTTGAATATCATAGCTTGTCAGAGCACTCAAGGCATACGGTATATTTATCATCCTATAAAGTTTTTAGTTTTTCTTCTGAATTGCCCTCTGAATCTGGTTTCTGGCTTAACTAATAAAATAAGACAAAAAAGGAGTGAAATGAAGACAAAACTAGATTTTCCAGATATTTTATGCACAGAATCCTTCATTTGCTTATACTAGCTTCACTCAGATTTCACTTACGGGAAGGGTATGTGAGATATGCAAACCTCCTAGTTTTGAAGGGGAACAAATAAATGATATTTGGGCATTTCAAAATTGTTTTTTTAGTACAGTGCATGGAAAGATGAAAAATTATTGTAACAATACATTTTCCTTTATAAAATGGCGCTTTTTTTCCTTTTAAGAGCCTGTGCTTTATGCCAAGTCGTCCTGTTCATGAAGCAAAAACCTAAAATCCTACTTCCGTTGTGTACAAGATAACCTGCTATACACTACTTGTAACTGAATCAAAACGGAAGCGAATCATAGTTTAGAGAAGAAAACTAAAAGTGGCTCTTCCTGCTACTGGTTTTACTCAGCAGTGAAGAAAAATCCTTGCAAGTGTTGTTTACACAGTACGAAATCCTTGTAAAGTCGTAGTGGAACAAGTCTGGTATCTGACCCAGCCTTTAGGGCTCCTTAAACACCTGTGGATTTATGGAGTTCAGATGTCTGCAAGGGTCTGTGTGGAAGTTCATTCAGAAACCTGGAGCCCAAATAAAATGATCTGTTGACATGGGCAAGCTGTTTTGTTTCTCTGTAGTCCAATCAGCCTTTTGAACTTTTAGGAAAGAAATTAAGATTTAAGAATGTACTCTTTAAATAATTAGATTTAACAACAAAAAATGTGGAAGTATTTTTTATTTCATTGTGTGATTTTGATCAATTAATCTTTGAATTTTATTCTTAAATTTAAATTTATAAAAGCCAGATCAATAGGGGATTTATTCCCCTACATTATGTGTGTATAAGTAGCCCCCAGCAGGTATACACACACATCTGGTGAGGGGAGCTGGCCCTTTTATACTGAAGACTTACACAATTTAAAACATGAAAATCTATACTCTTTGGAAACCTATACCCTTTAAAAATGATCAAATATAGCCACAAAGTTGTCTTAATTAACTCCATTACAATTGCTTTCATTTGGGGATTTGACTTAACCTTTTGAAAATCAAGACACCATGATTTAGAGAACATTTTTCAGTCTTATTTCAGAGAGCTTGAAATGAGCTTATTTTATAATTGTTAAACATGTGTCTTCCATTTCCATATGTCTATTAAAAGCTTTATGAAAGGAAATATGGTTGAAAACACCTTGTTTAAACTCAAACATCAAGTCACATCCAATGTAAAAAATACTCTTGTCAACATATCTCCTATTTTTATTCTCTAATCATTCTGGGACTGACAATATGTGTGGAGATGTGGGTAAGACTTCACAGTGTCTGGCTTCTTGATTCTGTTTACACATTGTTTTTTTTTTTTTCCTTTTGCTTCTGAAAAAGAATATATATTCCCATGCAGTTTTGGGTTTATGTAGTGTTATCACTGAAAGAATAAATTACCCTGAAGTACAAATAGCTGTTTATCAGATAATAATTTGGCTCATTTATGTACTGTTCTGCTCCCTTTTAAAAATTTACCCCAGGAATATTCTGTAATTTGTCAGTACACTTCTATGCTTCTAAAGGCACCAAGGTGCTTGAGCATTCATCTTGGCTGTTTCATATTCTTGACTGATTCGTCTATCTTGTTAGGATACACCAACCACGAATCTTTTTTTAAATGGGTTAAAAAAGATTCAATATGAAAGGCACTTATCACTCCTAACTTGAACTTAAAGGTCTAAAGAGTGTCTCATAGGAGGCTACATAAGACAGACATAGTTTTAGAAATGATCCTGTGATGTTCACGTTAGGTTTGGGTTTAGGTTTCCTAAAACAGCTCATGGAGAATTATTTTAGTAGTGAGTCCATGTTCTGAGGATTATAGTTTTTTACCCCTTGTGATGTCACATGGTGGTCAACTTTGTAGAGTAAGTGTGAAGACAAACCAAATAAGAAAAATAACCCCCAAGGCTTGGGTATATTCATACATAAACATATTGGAGAAAGCAAGAGGAGTCAAGGAGGAACTCGTGACCAATTTAAATAAAAGTAGAGTGGTGTATAATAGGTCTCTGTGTGCTTAATGTAAAATGTAAGGATGTATATCATGCAGGTGTAAGGCTTAAAATGATAATGTATAAGAAGGAATTATCTATATCACATCTATAAACAGAATCCTACCTAAGGTCTGCTCTGTTCATAAATACGAAGTAATGATATATTCCTGCTGTGATATATTTGGTCAATTTTATACTTATTATTATCCTACTAGCATAAAGCACTGATAGTGATAGAAACACAAGTGAAAAGCAAAGGGAAAAAACTCAGTGAATTCTTTCAATGTAAAGTGGACACAAGGCAATTCGTATATGTGGCTAATTCAGATATTTTGGCTTCGGCTTCAGAATCATACAGACAAAACAAGGTACAAATGGCTATTTGCCTAATTTCTGTATAATAAATTATATGTGTGAGTTCAGGTAAAAAAGATAGTAATTATATATTTTTGAATTAAAACATTTTCTCTAATGCACATGTTTTACTTGGGTAGCAAAAAAATAATACACATTTTTAAAGTGGATACTGAAATGAAGCCTCCACGAGCACTTTTCCAAGGGAAAACAATGCAGAAAGATACAATGCTTTTTTAAAACTTTTTTGAGGCCACAAACTACATTCTGTGTCAGAAATAACCAGTATGTTTCTACTAAAGACAAAATAATTGCTTAGTGCAGTCATAGCAGTGCTAAAATATCAAACACTTTGATATTTTAAAATAATATAAGCAGTTGGTATGTTGGATTTTTATTTTTCAAGGGAATATTTAACCTTGTATAGATAGAGACTTTTCAGGCTGAAACAGGGATTAGTGAGGTCTGTTAGGAGAAAAAGAGCTGTAGAAAACAGAATTTGTGGACACAGTGTGTCTGGAAACATCAATGGAACACATAGATATGGGTGGAAAGATCCTAAAGATTTGCTGGTAATTGGCTTGAAAAGATGGGAAGTGAATCTGGGTGAGATGGAGGGGAAGAAACAGGGAAGGACTAAATATTTAGGGAGGGTGGAAATAAGGAGTAGGAAAACAAGGAATCTACATAGGTGTAGCTACAAAGTAGTTGGATGTACTCTGCCGTTTTCAAAGTGTTTTCTGACCCTCTTTGAAAATAAGCCCATACTATAAACGGGGCCAAAAGTGGGTTAGGGAACATTGTAATCTCATTTCACCTTATTTTGCTATGTGCCAGAGATCTCAGCAGGTAGGTCAATTAACTCCCATTAGTTAAATGAGAAGAAAATGAGGTTACCCAGATTAACAAAACACAACTCTTGGTTCTCCTCCAAAACAAGGGGAGGAAGGCTTCTGGCTGCCCATAGCTGGTCCAGCCCCAGGCAACTGTCCACTTGCCCAGGAGCTTCTGAGCTAAGGACCATAGCTCCTCCCTGCAACCTCACCAGAGACAGTGGAAACAACCTCAGAAGGATGACTAAAGCATTAAAAGTGAGGTTGAATATTGCATTCTTCTAATTTCTTTCTCTCTTTTTATGGAATTAATGCATAAGCTTCATGGGGAAAAAATTTCCCATGTGATTTTACATCTGAGATAATTTGAAAAGGAACTTTTTTTTCCTAAAGCTTGAATTCTGTGGAATTATTTCCCTGTTGACAGTTTATTGGGTTTCCTACTTCAAAAACTGCAATTAGCTCCTCTATTATTTTCACAAATAATTTCCCAATATCTACAGTTTTTTTTTTTTTTTGGTACGCGGGCCTCTCACTGTCGTGCCTGCTCCCGTTGCGGAGCACAGGCTCTGGACGTGCAGGCTCAGTGGCCATGGCTCACGGGCCCAGCCGCTCCATGGCATGTGGGATCTTCCCGGACCAGGGCACGAACCCGTGTCCCCTGCATTGGCAGGCGGACTCTCAACCACTGCACCACCAGGGAAGCCCTACAGTTATTTTTAATATGTTTAAAATAATTGTCAGTAGACACTGATAGAAATAACTGGGAAACATTTAATGAACAAATATTTTTAGTGTTACCCAAAGTTCAAATTAAATTTCTTTAGTTTGTATCTATTGTCAACATTATTGAGTAGGTTTACTGACAATGACTGATTTTAACAAAAAGTAACATAGGGCTTCCCTGGTGGCACAGTGGTTGAGAGTCCACCTGCCCATGCTAGGGACACGGGTTCGTGCCCCGGTCCGGGAAGATCCCACATGCCGCGGAGCGGCTGGGCCCGTGAGCCATGGCCGCTGAGCCTGTGCGTCCGGAGCCTGTGCTCCGCAACGGTAGAGGCCGCGACAGTGAGAGGCCCGCGTACCGCAAAAAAAAAAAAAAAGAAAGAACATACATGCTGAAATACACATATGTTATAATCTGGGCATACAAAAGTTTAGGGCATCTCTTCATTACTATAATCAATATATTGGCAAAATTACTCTTACAAGTAGTAGTCAACTTATTTTAAGACAGTATATTGTGATGGTTGAATGTGGGCACTATTATTAGACTGACTAGCATAAATTCCTGAACTGCGTGACCTTGCCTCTTTGCACCTCAGTTTCCTTATCTGCAAATGGCTTTAATAAAAATCATACAACAGATAATTTTGTTGTGAGAATAAAATAAATTTATAAAAAGTAATTAGTAGTTAAATAATGAATGCTAGCTATTACTGTTGATCTATGATTATGATGAACAAGGAGAAGAAGCAAGTAATGTTGAAAAAAATGTGTACTTCCTTTCCTCAATATGTTTATCTATACCTTCTGCTATTTATAAAATATTTCCCAAATGTTTTATATAGAGGTAGGGTAGGTTTACACCATATGTTCTGAAATAAAACTTATATTTGAAATATTACTCTATTTCACGGCGAATTGTCAAGATAAACACCATATAGCTCCTAACTGACCAACTGAGAATATTTCAGTTTCATCTGGTAATGTTAGATTAGGCATCTACAATTTTGATATAAAAGAGAAATGAAGGTAACTAACATATGCTGTGCCAAATATCTGATCTTTTACCTTATCTAGTCTTCATAATAATCATATGAGTGTGATACGATTTTGTCTATTTTATAAATGATAAAACTAGGTTCTGGGAAGTTTAGCTGCAAGACCAAAGTAACATGTTTAATAAATGTCTGATCCCATAATTAATACCTAAGGCTGCATCACTGCCCTCGTTGGTTGTTTACTAGGTGAGAGAGTATGGTGGAAGGTAGGTAGGTCAGTCTAGAGCCAGTTAGCATGTTTCCACCCTTTTGTTGTATACCAGGGACTGAGCTTGGGATCTGCCAACTCTGTCATCAGCTGGGTGACCCCAGCCCACAACTTAGCTTGTCTGAATTTCAGTTTCCTTATCTATAAAATTCAGAATTGTCATGAGAACCAAATTTGATAAGGTCCAGAAAATACTTTGCATACAATTTAAGGTATAATTATGACACGTAATGATAATTTTAAAAGGATGATCTTGAAGTTGAGAGAACAAATGAAGACATCTGGTAGGTTGCTTAGAGTATGATGTAAAAATGAAGTAATTTTAATTTGCACTATTTCATTCCCTATCTCCAAATCTTAGGTACCTGATGCTTAGAGAGTATATAAAGGAGCTTAAGAAGAAATCAAAGAAAAGGCAAATATTTTAATCAACAACTCTAATCTTGGGGACAAAAGCCAACAGACATACAAATTGATTATAAAATAGATTAAAATGCTATTTATGTAATAACTTTCAAGCACAACACACATCAAGATAATTTATAAAGAAATAGGTTAAATACTGATGGTGAAATAACTGTACAGAAAAACAGAATACATTAAGCACTTACATGTAACTCACCGTGCAGTTTTAGGTATTAACACTCATGTTATTGAGGAAGAGATGCAATGAAATGGAATGCATCTAAAAAGCATCCCATTTTTGGCCCCACTGAAACAAGGAAAAAACCCTCAGATAAATGCATGCAGATGCCGGTATTTTTCTCATAATTGCAATGATCAACAAGCACCACCCAAAATGCTAAAAGCAATCAGCACAAACTTTGAACCACAGAGAAACACTGATGCCCGTATAGAGACTTGCTTGGGGTGCATATTATAAAGGAGAATCTGAACACTGCTGCTACTAATAAGACTACAAATTGTAGCCCATCAAACCAGAAGGAGCCTTGAACGTATTTTCTGGGCATTGCTTAAGGCTTAAACACCAGGGACTTGAAGCAAACTGTTCTTATCACCTTTTTCCAAACAGAGATTAAGATTTACAATGAAAGTGCCAGCACCAGCTGCACTTAAAGAAAGCACCACAGGTCTCCACAAACTCCAAGAAAATGGAATGGAGCCCAGTTCAAGCTGGAGGTGTCATCTTGCTCAAGCCAGCTGGGTGACACCATGCTGAAAGTGATGAGGTGCTCACTAAAGTGGATGAACAGAGTCTCATCGTAGGTAACTTCCAGTGGCCTCCACAGAACCAGCTAGAACCCTGCACATATTGCCCAGCCTGCCTGGACACAGGAACCAAGCATGAATTCCAGCATCTCTTATCTGGTACTTCACCTTTCAGATTTTCCCCACAATGGTCTTAGTTGGAGATGATGACTCCTCTTGTCCATTGCACCTATTTACCACTTCTCCTGAGGAATAATTATCACACGATGCAAAGTGTTGAACACAGACCCCTTCTGAAAGCAGAGATTAAAACAACAACCACTGGGCTTCCCTGGTGGCTCAGTGGTTGAGAGTCCGTCTGCCGATGCAGGGGACACGGGTTCGTGTGTCCCAAGATCCCACATGCCGCGGAGCGGCTGGGCCCGTGAGCCATGGCCGCTGAGCCTGCGTGTCTGGAGCCTGTGCTCCGCAACGGGAGAGGCCACAACAGTGAGAGGCCCGCGTACCGCCAAAAACAAACAAACAAACAAAACAAAACAAACAAAAACAACCACCACTAGATTAAGGTCTATCTTAAAAAATAAAAACAAACGGAAACCCAAGCTGCATATAACACAGATGTACTACACCTATGGGAAACAAGCAAAAATCACACCCAAACATACAAGAAATGTTCTCTTCAATTCTGCAACACAGCATCAGATTTGTTCCATCATATTTTTCATACCTCTTCCTATTGAAACCACACAAGACAATGTTATAGCCAGAACTACATTATAGTGACAGATCATTTAGAAATGTTTGCAGCAGCCCTGGTAACTGCTTTTCAAAACAGAACACGTGACATGACCTAAAGCAGCTGAACCACTAAAATAAAGAAAACACACTTTTTTTCCTATATCTAAAATGATAACTTTACCAAAGTTTTCCTGATGTTAGACTGTTTAATACACAGCACACTGATTATCCAATCTGCAGTATATTTATTCAATGTTCCTGTGCATCTCTTCAGTTTTTCACATGATTAGTAAGTAAACTACTGAATCTATCATCCAAATGAGGCAGTGCCGGGGAATATTATCCTGTTGCGAACTTTAGTAGTTTGTGTAGTCTAAATTTCTTTTCTACCCAAAGACTTCTACAACAGTCGTGAGTCTGAAGCCATTACTTTGCCAGGAAGCTTGTTTCTTTGCTGTATAACGCCACCTTTAAAGAAGTTCTTTAATAGACTGACTGAAATCTTATATTCACATAATCTCAATGCATTGTTCCAGTTCTACCCTCTGTAGAAACAGAATAAATCCACCTCTTCTTATACATCTTTCCTTCAGGTTGACATGAAAATGTTATTTTCTCTCAAAACAGTCAGATATCAGTAGTAATCCTCGCTCCATGACTTATTAGCCTAGTGTCCTTTTGGTCAAGTTACTTAACCTCTTAGTGCCTCCATTCCTCATTTGTAAAATGGGCATAATAATCCATTGTGGAGGGTTGTTGTGCTCATTATATGATATGACACATATAAACTATAGTGAAGTGCATGGTGGGTAGAGAGTATTGGTTCAAAAGTAGGTTGCCAGGAACTGTCAACCGATCTGGAGAACAGAAGGGAAAGTGGGTCTATAAACAGAGTAGATAAATTTTATTTTAGACAAGTTGAACTAAGGTATGTGTAGGACAACCATGGGTATTTCTACTGGGCAGCTTGAACACAAGGCCAACATTTAGGTAGTCTAGGCTAGGCAGGTAGATTTGGGCATCAGTCATATAAAAATACAGTTTGGTCCATGGTTGTCATGAACATTTCTGAGGTCAAACATTTCGAATGAGAAAGCTGAGGACAGAATCTAAGAAAATATTGTCAGAGTAGGAGAGGCCAGATGAGGGGCTGGAGAAAGACGTAATATGACTACCAAAAATCCACAGGGTCTCTTACTTTAAAATAACATAATGTTACCTGAAAGATGTAATGAAAGATGTGTAATGATGCACTGCAAACTGGACATTTAGCAAATCTTTAAGTAGGAACTTAGTGAGATTCCAATGGAATGGAATGGCATCCATTGTAAGGAGTTGAGAGGTCAATGGAAGAAGAAAAATGGAAGGTTACTGGGCACGCTATTCTTTCAATAAATTTGTCACACAAGAGAAGGAGGAAGGATCTTGGCATGAGGGGAGGGAGCATAGGTGGAAGCTTTCACTTTGGAAAGAAGGAAGGCTGTTGTTTCCATAGTAAATCCAATCCATCTTTTTCTCTTTTTGAGCACTGGAAGAATATTTGCCTCATACCTAGATTTCTAGAATTTTGGGCACTCTCTACAATTCTTTTTTTTTTTTTTTTTTACTTAGAGTAGCCCATCAATCATGTATTCAAGTTCTCTCAGTGGTTTAAGGAATAATAATGAAGACCTCAAAGATGTGAATTAGTCTGAAAGAGTCAAATGATCTTATTCTCCTCCTTTTCTTTTTCTTTTTTGGGTATATGTTCTTTCCAAACCATGAATTTGTTTTAAATTTAAATATCTAGTGGGAAGAATATTCTACTCAGTGGAAAAAATAAAATCAGAACTAGTTCCTCAATGTTGGCATAACTAGGATTCTCTGACATTGATGGTGACTCTTCGTCCTCTGAACACTCACTGGTTTTCTTGTTGTGGCAGAGAACTTTACCTTCTAGAATAGAAATGGAAATACATGGCTTCTGTGACCCTACTACCCCATTCCTGCACTATGATCATGACACTCTTTCCTACACAGATTGTAGTAGCCTTAAAACTTTTTTAAAGAACCTGCCACTATTAACCGAAGTTGACACTTGAATTGACGACAGTTTGATATTCCTACACTTTGTTCCTTTTCTATCTATTTGATCTACTTGTCCCAATGTTTACCCTACTGCTTCCTTGTCTTTTGTACTTCTCTGCCCATCTCCCATAGATTGCTGTTTTTCTCCTTAAGGAAGATGAAATCATTTACAAAATTATTAATGGTTGCAGCATTCTTTTTTCACCATCCATGAAATGATGGAAATTAGATTAAAATTGGCCCCATTTTTATTTCAAGAAATAGAAAAACAGAGATTCCTAGTTCCCTTTCATAAAATATTCTAAAATATGCATAAATGTTTAAAAACTTTTTGAGAAAGATCTCATCTATTTAGCTTAAAGGCGAGTTGATACCTTTGAACAAAGATGTCAGGCAGCGAAGAAAGAGAAAGAGCTACTGGGACTTGGACCAAAGTAATGGAAACTGTGATGGTCAACCTGGGCTCAGGGGAGGGGCTGATTATCCACACTTCTTTTCAGCTAAGTTCACATGCCCAGATAAAAGAACCATTGCCATCTTATACTTTGAAATACAATAATCATGAATATGCTACGGGTATATTTTTATGCCTATGAGTATATTTTTCAAAAACGTTCAGGCATGAACTTTTTTTAACTAGAAGTTTAACATTTTATTACATTTGTTGACTTTGAAGTACAAAAACTGATGTCAGTGACTTCTAGAACAGAAATAGAACACTGAAGCCTTATAAACCTAAAGAACTAATCATGTTGACTTTTAGGCCCTGAGTCCTCAGTGCAGGGATCACAAACCACCTAACAAGGTGTTTTGCTAGAAAAGGTTAGACTCCAAACTGGTGGCAACATATATCTCTGTCAAAGTTACAATCTTTCTCACTTTTACTCGAATCTACATAAAATAATGAAAAGTGTTCATCATACTCAAAACTCAATCTCCAACAAAATGACCAGTAATTGAAAAAACAAAGGTAATTGGCCATGAATGATGGAAGAAATTTTACTAAGGATCTTACTAACTGAACGATTTTCAATAACTCTAAAACACTGGAAATATTTGAAGCACCACAAGCTTTAATATGAGACTATTGGTAGGGAAAATTTAAAAGAGTTCTGGATAGTATAGAATCATGCAGTGATTTGACTATACTCTATAATTTCTAAAATGGACTGCATTTGCTGAACTGACCAGCAATCCCTCCCCTTGTCTACCAGCCACTTCATGCTTGTTAAATGACATAGGCATTGCTTTTCCTAACAGAAGAATCAAGTTTATTGAACATGCTAGACTCCATAGGTACAAAAGGAAGCACTTTCTCTTCCAATTACTGCTGCCTTCAATCTTACAGTGTCAGATTCATTTATTCATCCATTCAACCAATATTTATTGCATACCTACTATGTGCCAAGTACTGTTTTAGGCCCATTGGAGTACGCAAGTGGAAACAAAACAAAAACAGACAAAATGACTCTGGCTTCCTGGAGCTTAAATTCTAATGGAGGAGGGCTTCCCTAGTGGTGCAGTGGTTGAGAGTCCGCCTGCCGATGCAGGGGACACGGGTTCGTGCCCCGGACCAGGAAGATCCCACGTGCCGCGGAGCGGCTGGGCCTGTGAGCCATGGCCGCTGAGTCTGTGTGTCCGGAGCCTGTGCTCCACAGTGGGAGAGGCCACAACAGTGAGAAGCCAGTGTACCGCAAAAAAAAAAAAAAAAAAAAAAAAAAAAAAATCTAATGGAGGAGACAGACAATAAATGTAATAGATCTTTTAACGCCTCTGAACTTGGAAATATTCCATACATTTTCTGGTCTTTTTCATGTATTAGAAGTATCACTTTCAGCTATTAAAAAGTCCAGTTCTAGTCAAACCAGAATGTTCATTTTGCATACTATTCAAATCTTCTTTCTTTTCTCCAGCTCAAGCCTGCTCACATTAGGAAACCTCCAATAGGGAGAGGGGAAGTGGTCTCTTCCTTCTGCCTCCTTGCTCTCCCTTCTCTTCTCCTCTAACTATAGCCTCTGACTTTCTCCATTTGCAAGAAACCCAAGTTAAGTTTTTCTAAGAGCTTTCTTCCAACTTCAGCTCCATGTACCAGGGGAGAAAGTTGCCTAAGGGTTTCTGCAACCCTACAAACATCTATATAGTGTGAGGTGTCAGTCTCTCCTTTGGATCTACACCTCAATCTGAACAAAGGGTACTCTTTTGAAGTTCTTTGCTTGGCTTGAGGTGGGGAGAAAGCACCATCCCTTGTTCAATGGAAGGAAGATGCCACAGTGCTACACTTGGCAGGTCTATATTTTTCCTTTACAAAGCATTCTTCACTCTCCAATTAGTTTGACAATATTAAGCTAGAAGTGGGTGATGGGATGAGGGTCATAGAACCATTTCTACTATCTGTTAGCAAGGGTCTCCTGGATAGTACAGTACTGTGCTGTCCAACAGAAATATAAAGCAAGCTGCATACATAATTTAAAAGCTTCTTCTAGTCACATTTAAAAAGTCAAAAGAAAGAAGTAATATTTCATTCATCCAAATTAATCCAAAATTTTATTATTTCAATGCATAGTCAACACAAAATATTAATAAGATATTTTATATTCTCTTTTCATACCATGTCTTTGAAAACTGGTACACACTTAACTGCACATCTCAGTTCAACTAGACACATTCCAAGTGCTCAACAGACTCATGTACCTGGTATCTACTCTAGAATGCACAGGGCTAGTCCCTCTCTTGAAAGTAAGGTAATGGTCACCTTTTATTCTCACTTTTTGGATCTTTACTGAAACTAGGGCAATTGGATAACTCAATTCAACATTCTAAACCTACACAAATCTTTCTTGCATATCTCACCATTCCCTCTGTCACTTCTATCACCATTATCCCCTACCCTCCATGTCTGATTTGCTTACATTGATCCATCTAGGTCACATAACAGGCTCTGGAGTCCTAATCGTGAAGAGAATTTCCATAAAATAGCTGGGAAATTAATAAATCGGTCTTCAAATAGACCTTCCTGCTCTCAGTTTCCTTCCTACTCCCGCCAACTGTTTTTACTTTCTCTTTCTTCCTAAAGTATTTAATATGTTAAATCATAATCTTACGTAAAATATTGCCAACTTGAAGTGTGGATAGAGAATCAGGCAAAGAAAAACAGAATCTTCCTTATATTGTCCTAAAACTTCATTTTCTTTCCTAAAATTTCATTACAGTGCCATTTTGTTTAGAGTTGGGGGTTAGCAATGTAGGGTACTACCAGGGCACATAATGAGAGATATTTAGACTAAAGATTTCTTTTAGGCTAGTGGATTTTCCAAGTTCTCTTGTTAATGTTTTTGGCTAAAATGCACATATAGGCTATCTGACACGTATTCAGAGAAAAAACATGTAAAGTTGGGATTGGGAAAAAATATATCCAATAACTCCCTCAGATATAGATAACATGTTTTTTTTTATTTGATTTTTATTTGTTTTCTTTGAACTTTTCTATTTTACATGTAGGTCATGATATGTCAAAGGAAAGGAGATTTAAATTACATTTCTTCATATCAGTATGGAGCTTCAAAAAGGAAGTTATTTGGTATTTCAGGGAAAAGTAATTTGAGGGTAAAATATTGAAGAATGAATGCTCAAGCCTTCTAACGCTAAGTTTTGACAAAAATTTACATTATCTTTAGCCAATAGCCAATATCCTGAAGTAAATGATTCCAGAAATACCTTAGATTATTTATTCTCTCAGAATTCCTATTCTAACAATGGGTAAGATGCTTAAAATTTTAAATATGGTTTTATCCAGTTATGAATAATAAAGATCTCACTTATTAAATGAAATTTAAAATTTAGATTTTGTCCAGTTATGGATAATAAAGATCTCATTGTGCTTCTGCAAGTAAAATATGTGGAAAAATCCAATTAGGGCATTATATTAGGTCTATATAAACTTTTCTTAGCAATTTTAATTTGATTCTGGCTTAAAACTCTGTTTCTATTCAACAGCTGTTTACTGTTACATGAGGTGAATCATTTCAGTTTCTAGTGGCATGAATTCCATAAATACTACAGTAAAACGCTCTGAAACCCTTCAATATTAAACTACCTTGCAAAGGGTATACATTACTTAATCATTAAATAGGATACTAATGAGTCTTTATTAAACCTTCCAGATAAACATTGTATTGACATCTAGTGGCTATAGAGGCTGATAACAGATATACTATTTTGAAAGCATATGGAGCATTTTAATATGTTTTCCATTTAAAATTCACTTGAATGAAAAATGGGCAAAGTATACATAATACTGAATAATGCTAATTATTGATAAGAAAGTATAAAATCTCTTTGTATTGGTATGTTAAATGCTAGGGATGGATTTGGGGTGGTCTGAAAACAGAATCGTATCAGAATGCACGTAGCAGAATGCCCAAGGATTATAGGGAAAATACCTAGATACTTGGTAAACGGTTTACTAAGACATGTCGATAGCAATAGTGTCAACTGCCATTTACACAGTTCCTCCTACGTCCCAGCCTTGCAATGTGCTTAACAGGTCTTATCTCATTTAGACCTCAAAATTTTCCTCCCGATGAGTTATGACTTACACCTGTATGTTACCAATGAAGAAAGAGACGATGAGAGGGTTAGTTGCTTGCTGAGGGTTACACAACTAGCAAAAGTGAAGTCAGGATATGAAACAGGTCTGTCCTGTTCTTAAGTCCAAAGGCAGAGAAACCACTCTTCTCTCTATAATATACAAGTAACTCTATATGTTAATGACTTCATCTAAAATTAACAAATTAAAAATAATATGTCAGTTCAATTCATTTTTCCAAAACTCACTTTGTGACATTTTTAACTTTCCCTGTGATAACTGAATCTTGCTTTTTGATTCTTGAGCAATTCTTCTTCTTGTATGCTATTATGAGCTTGTTTCTACATCCAAAACGGTGTACATAATCATGTGACACATGTGTATTAAATAGTTTAGAAATATAATGCAGAAAGAAGTTGGGGTTCTTTCACTGGTATATATATATATATATATATATATATATATATATATATATATATATATATATATATATTCCCCCCCCCACTGGTATGTATTTGACTTTAAAAATGTGGGGTTATTTTTTTGTTTGTTTCTTTTCCTTTGAAAAGAAAAAAGACTTTGAAAAAAGTCTTACTTGAAAAATTACCATAGACAAGTGTCATGGCAGGAAGTAAATTTACAAGGTAGAGTTGAGAAAATACAAGGTGGTGACTTGGTAAATGAGAATGTAGAAATTGAAAGTAGGTGATGGAGACAAAAAAAAGAATAGGGAAGACAAGAAGTAGTTGAGTGCAGAATCTGATGAGAAGGGAAATAGTGAGTGGGAACACCAGTGGGCAGAAACAGGGATAATGATGGATTTTACAAGGCTCAGTTTATGTAGGAAACGGGCCTTTGAGGTGGAAGGCAAAAGGACATTCATTTCTTTTATAAAAATTTTCAAATAAGTCTGCAATTTGCATCATCTGAAAAAGAATAGAACACATACATAGATGTTTATAACTCTCAGTTCTGTGTCTTCCTTCCTGGCTCTATGGATGATCCTGACTCAGTGTTAGCTGTGTGAATCTGAATAAAATGAGTTGAGGAAAGGAGAAAGAAATAAGGGTAAGGAACAAATGTGTTTCTAAGGCTTACAGTAATTCCTTGACATCTAGAGAGGCTCTTGGTCATCCATGTTGTGGAACAGCTCTACAAATAGCATCCCTTTGGTGCAAAAGCATTACGTATTGCTATCAATCCCAAGGCAGACTCTCATCCAGACCTATAATTCTGGGGTTATTTTGGGACTGAAGGAGCCCCTGGGAAAAGAGAATAGGGAGACAAATTGGATGGGATGTGTTTAAGAAACAACACTCTTGAGATGTTCATAATGAGCAAGGGAAATGACAAGAAGTCTGACAGTAGCATTTTGCACAGGAAAGCGATGAGCCTATTGGGAGGAGACAGATAGAAAACTAGAGTCTGAAACAGAAAAGTCCACTATAATGAGATAAAAAATTGCTAAGAGTCTTAACTTAGCTCTAGGATGAAGACTGAAGAAAGGAATAGAGCCTGCCTGGGGGTTTTTGGATAAAGGGAAAGAAGTAGCTAACACTGAAAAGGAAACTTTTTCATGCTTAAACTGGAAATAAGATACCAAAGATAGCTAAAGACAGGAAAGTGAATAAGAGCTGAAAACTCAGAGGGATAACAGTTCATCTGTAGTAATTTAGGGGATGAAAGAGTATAAAAGGAAAAATAAGAAAGAAGCTGAGAGTGGATGAGAGGCTCTAAGTGAGTCTGGCAGAGGCACTGAGTATGGTGATGTGATCCTTCTCAGAAAAGATAGCAGATCAAGGAGCCTTGTGCCTGATATCAACTGTAAGATGGAGAAGCATTTCTTTTTTTCTTTTTTTTTTTTGCGGTACGCGGGCCTCTCACTGTTGTGGCCTCTCCTGTTGCGGAGCACAGGCTCCGGACGTGCAGGCTCAGCGGCCATGGCTCACGGGCCTAGCCGGTCCGCGGCATGTGGGATCTTCCCGGACCGGGGCACGAACCCGCGTGCCCTGCATCCTGCATCGGCAGGCGGACTCTCAACCACTGTGCCACCAGGGAAGCCCCCGGAGAAGCATTTCTTGTAACTATGTACAGGAGAGGACACTGGCGTCTTTTCAGACAAAGTTAGAGAAAACTGAGGGAGAAAGCATATACAGCCCTGTTTCCCAAATTTTGCTACACATTAGAATCTCTTGGAGAGCTTAGAAAAATCTCTTGATGCCTGAGTTACACCCCGTACCAAGAAATCAGAATGTGTATGGTGGGAGCCAAGCCTGGGACTTTTTAAAAGATCCCCAGGTGATTCCAATTTGCTGTAAAGTGTGAGAACCGCTTACAGAGCATGCCTTGAAAATTTGAAGGGAAATTGAAGAGCAGATGGTGGGTCAAATGGTCAAAAAAGTAGGACAGAAATTGTCTCATGATATGGAAGCGTGGATTATTAATGACCCACATAAATCCTAACACTAGCCACTCACTGGATTGTACTTGTTTTCTTGACCTCTGACTTCCATGGAGGCTCCCTGACAGTCTATTTTTGTTATTGTGATACATTGGATTTTCTCTTACTATCTCAGTATATTAACATACTGAGCACACAAATTACAGAACTTTGTACGTCAATTGAAAAATGAAAAATGCTCGGTTGATGAAAACTTGGCATAAATTAGTCACAACATATTCAAAAAATGCAGCTTGAAAGCTGAGCTACACACAGGATATGCATGAAAATCTGATGTGGTGATTATTTCGTGCACAGGGTATTGGATTTACGCTGTCATCCTTTAAATATTAACAACTTACGAGTTATCGAAAATGCTTCTATTCAAGTTTGGGAGGTGGTTTCAGTCACACATTTTGCTCTGCTTTGGTTTTTTTTTTTTAAAAACACAGTTTGTGTGCATTGTTGTCACAGAAAACAACTTTTCCCACAAGAAACCAACTCTTATCAAAGTACCCTGACAAATGATGGCATGCATCTTATTTTTATTCTTTGATTAGGCTTGTTTAGTTCTGTATTATCTGCCTTAGCTTTAATGCCAAACAAGAGTAAATTTTCAAGTATAATATGCTAAATTTATAATGGTGAATTTAAAACAAAATTACTTATAAGAAACCAACCTCAGCACCTAGGGACAAGGATGAACTATTAGCATAATTTATACCAGTAAAGATATTCTACCTTAATTATTTGTGGCCAATTATCAATTACTGGTCAATGCTAGAATCACTCACCATAATTATTTCCCTAAGGAATCTTCTCTGGATATAATGGAGAGCTTCATCATATTTCTTTTCTTACAAAAATAACACATCTTTTTTTCTTCAAGATTTTTAATCTAAGAGAAAAACAAATCTAAGCTTTTACTACCGAGGATTTCTCTAAGACTTTAAATCTTCGGGTCTTAAATATCTAAAGCAAAGAGCTGAATGTATGTATCCATGACCAGCTTGAGAAATTTCTAGAAAAGACACCTAAAATATTGCTATTTCGTCCTCTTATTATTTTTGATTAATTTCAGTTCTGAAAAAACATTTTGAAATTGGAAAGATTAATTTATACTTCATAAGTTAACATTTTAAACATTAATTCCTTTCCTTACATATATAGTTCCTTTCTATTAAAATCGGTCTCAAAGCCTGCAAACACTATCCTTACATTTGAATTCCTAATGACTCCTCCTATTGTCTCACTTCTGTTTGAACCTGTCAATCAATGGTGAAAAGTGTTAATCACTCCCAGAAACCCCAATCTTGCTCACAAAAGTACCAGTCACTGAAAAAATAATACCGATTGGTCATGGATGGGCAGGAAATCTCACTAGGGATCTGAGTGCACAATGGAGTTTATTAAGTCCATTTTGCTCAAGTCCAGCTCTCCCTGCATGCAGGGTTTGGAACTTTAATTTCAAAGTCAGCTAAAACCAGCTAAGGTAACTTATATTCATTAGCCCAGCTCTGACTGAAGTGCTGTGAAATCTCTTGGCTAGTGCTTTTGGCTCTTGATAATAGCAGCAGCATTTATTTTTACTATTTTTCTCCTCTTCTTTCTAAAGAGCAGAAAGAGACTTAGTTGGATGCTAGTTGTTTTAAATTTTTAATTGGTCCATGTTCTTTTTCATCTGCTTATTATTTTCAAACTTCATTCTTTTAAATGACTAAACAGCCACACGAAAGATATTTCCCATTAATTCTCCCTATGCAGCAGTGCCCCCTCTCAAAGCCATGGCTACATTTATTACGGAAAAGCAGTTATGATGTGTATATACAGCATGGGTCATAAAGTATTATAGCCTCAGGTCACAGAAAGGGATGAAGTTCAGCAGTCTGATTGTCCACATATGCAGAACACCAACAACTTTCTTCCAGTCTTGTTTTTTTAACTGCAGCTTATTTGCTTTCTGAGAGGTGGCAGCTGCAAAGGGCTGGTGTGAAGGAAAAAGAGGAAGACGGTACTATCATTAAAGAATAAACAGTAATTACCTTGTAGAAATCTCTAGAGTGATTGATTACCTCTGCAGCTTATAAGAACAGGCCTGGGAATATACAATAATTGATTTCTATTAGTCATGTGTGTTTTCCCTTTAACTTTCTGAAGAAGCAATGTAGTTTAATTGACTTTAATTTCAGATTATGTATTTTTATGACTTTTTCTAGAGTTGGCTAGGAATTAGAATGAACAGAGTTGCTGGCCCCATGAGCCATATTATCAATAGAAAGTAGGAAGATAAGGTGTGTTTGTGAGATATATATTATATGTACCTAGCATTGGGTTGCTTTTATCTTTTAATATAAGTAGTTGTTAGATTTAGATGGGTTTAGAGGAATTCCAGGGTTTATCAAATTTGAGAGTGAGCAGTGTAGTTTTAGCAAGGTCTGGCAAAGACACAGTGGGGATGAAACCTCTTCAAGGCAAGCCTGACAGATAAGTGTGGGACAGTCCCTTGAACAGGGTCAAGCTGGGCACCATCAGACATCAAATTGTGCTGGCCCTGCTGTGATGCCATGGGTTCAGTCACATTCCTATGAAATTGCAGGGAACTGAATTTATTTAATCGACACCTTCAACTTATATTGATACTTTGGCATCGTGAAAATCAGACATGTTTTGGAATAACAGTATGCCTTTTGCTGCCTGGGAAATTGAGGCATGGATTGTCACATAGGGCATCCAGGAGAAAAAGAATCAAATTATATATAACCAGACCCTTGCCCTTGACAACACTGACAGTGGCTTGGGCTAGATAATATTTTGCCATTACGTGAAGCAGAGAAGATGGTATTCTCTGAAGCATCGTGTCTCTTGGCTTCCTGCAAATTACTTCTGGAATGCTTCTCTGACATTTTACACATTTTTGTACACTGTACTTTCATATATATAGGTATATGTCTATACCTATATATAGTACCTTTTCACATCAAGCCATAAATATTGGTTAATGGACCATTTTGCTTCTTTTTGAAAATGATTGCTGCCTTTTCAAATTCTTATTTCCATTGCTTAGCCCAGTCTGTGGCACAGTTTACGTGACTGAAAATATGTGTTAGGAGTCTATAATGACTGATCTCTGAGATACTGATTATATCATTCATGCAGATGCTATGTCCATTCTGCTTTGTTTGGACAAAAGTGATTAGGATGCTATTTATTCTTTGGTACTATAAACAAAGCAATGTTACAAAATAACAAAAGACAGCAGAGCTAAAGGATACCTACAACATTTCTCTAATTTCAATATACTAAGGAAATGAAGATGGCTATAAAGAAATCTAAAACTCCCTAGGAACTGGTGTACCCATATTTGGGGGACCTAGAAAAGATTTTTAAGTTCTTAATATTACTGTGAACTATGATTCCGTGAAAAAATCTACTAGATTAGCAAAAATCATGTTATTAGCATCTGCAGCTTAAAAGATTTAGGAGTTTTCCAAATGGAGAACTTTTTTTCCTCCTTCTAAACATGGAGCACGATTAATTATTTTAATGTAACAGGTATAAAAAAAAGTGAGTTAATTTCTGTTATTTATATATTACCTTATACAAATAAAATCATGTTCCAAATATTCAAATTATTAATTTCTGATATCTAATTTATACATTTCTCTAAAAGTAATAGAGAGACTTTTTCAAAATTCAAACCTAAAGATCTTAGCTCAGTAAATTCTCAACAAGTTGACACTGCCGAATAGCTTTCTGTTGAAAGAATTATTGCTTTTATGTTGTGTAAAATATTTGTAACTCTAGGAAATCAGATTGTAGTATTTGAAGCTGTCACTTTAATAGTGAAGGATTTCACAAACAATACAGTGGATCTAAACAATGTAGCTGAAATATGTGACCACAGACATCAGGGTATCACTTGGACAATGCCACCAATAGCATGAGTGACACTTGACGGTGAAACAGTGGGCGACTGGTACTTAGTGGTCTTGCGCTTTGTCAAGTATTCCTTTTTCTTTTCTTTTCTTTTCTCTCCCCAGTGGCTACTTGTCATTCTCGGAAGACTACAGACTTCCCTTCCCCTGGACCTTTTTGAACTCTGCTGTCTTTGAACATCATGGATATTGCAAAAGAAACTATTTACTAGGCAGTAATTATATGCCACCCCTCATGTAAAGGTAAATGATAATGACGTATGTGTGAAGAATAGGCAGCTCTGTCAAAGGGGAAAAGAGCGGCTTTTAAAACTTAGAGCCATGCAAAATGCCTTATAGACTTGTTCTGGAGTAACTGTATCAATTAACCCTGCTAAAAGCTCTAACTCAGATGGGCACTGCACACAGCATGTCTACTAGTGTTTTATTATCAAGTCCATTATGATGAGTTCTTGTCCTAGACAAAGGGAGAACAGAAAAAGAATTCAGGCTGACAAATTAGACTTGAAATCAGTTTCATTTACATAACGACTGGAAGTTCATTAATAACAGAGTTTTAATTATTCATGCTCTTGTTTCACTAGATACAGCAGTTTTCCCCCTGCTGTGCGGGATGTCTGGATTAGCTAAAATGAACCTTAGCAAACTGATAGGCTGCCCAGATCCTCAAATGCTTTTCTATTTTCACACCACTAGAGACGGGGGTGGGGTAGGGGAGGATGGAGTGTGTGTACAGATTGGGGCTGGGTAAAGAGGAGAGGTAGGAAGGCGAAGAGGAAGGCATTAGAGAAAAAGAAAGGTAGCTGGCAGGATTCTTTTGGATTTACATTTTGCCTTTGCGGAAAAGAAAGAGAAGGAAAAAAGTCAACTGTTGTAAATTTATACTTCATGGGAGCTTCCACTTGAGATGATAATACTTTAAATATCAATCATTTCAAGATTTCCTGATGGGGCGTACTACTAATATGATTGTGTGCATGAGCAATTCTTTTCTTTCAGATATAGGAGCACTAATAGGGTTTATTTTGGTTTGCATTTTGAAAAAAAAAAAAGGAAGGGAGGAGAGAAGAAAAGAAACTTTTTTCCTTATTTTACATTATCTGGACAAGTCTGAGAGACAGGTTTAAAGCCGGCTTCCTTACAACTTTCTTTAATAAGGGCAGTGGTGATATTTTCATTCTAACTAGTAATAAATAGTGGCACTAAGAATACTTTGCTGCAAAGAATTTGAACTGTTTTCACACACATCAGTCTTCTCACTCAGCCTCAGCACTGCCTCATGAAGTAAGTAGTTCAGGGCCAATTGGGCAGGGGATTATTGCATTTCTGGTTCATTTATTGTCTATATATTTTCCTGACTAATTTAGGTGACTGTCTCAAAAAAAGAGAATCCATGACAAATAAAAACAAGACTCAATTGTTCCCAACACCTTTAGAGTTCAGCCAGAGAGGGAACAGGCCAGAGGAGAACCTCTCTTCATTTTGAAATCAGACAACAGCTGCAGGTTTGGGTTTCCAGGGCTGTCTTTGGAACAGCTTTGTAACAAAAATTCTTAGTTTGGGGAACCATCATTTACAACAAATAGTAGAAATATTTTAAAGAAAAAAAAACTTAGTACAGAGAAATTATATTTAACAAAATCTGACCGAGTACCAAACACTTTGTCTAAGTTCTCCCGCTTGATTTAAATGACACAAAAATTATTATATCCATTTTACTGAGGAAGAAATTGAGCCTCAGAGAGACCAAGAGTTTAGCTAGTAAAGAAGGGGGTAAGATTCAAAATCTTGTCTGTCTGACACCAACTCTCCCCCTGCTATATACACATTTGAAGACAATGATTATTTATATTTTTTAGATAAAGTTTGTACAACTTGTTTTATTTTTCTATGTCAATTTTCTTTACCCTCCCACTGATAAATGATTTTCTACAAAATAAATACAACAGCCTGTTTTTTCAGAATATGGATAGCTTTCTTAGATCTGGACTAACCAGAAAGTCATAAAAGTCAAATATTTAAACAGGTAATAATACAGGAGCAAGGTGCTAACATGAGCAAGTCCTATTTCGTGTAACAGATAATTGAGTGAAAATTAGACAGACTACCTGATAACTTTAAGTCAAATGCCACATTTGTAGCTCACATACGAAAAAAATTAATCACCAGAAGCTGCCATCTCTCATTACTTTAAGTTTGCTTCTAAGTAGGCATTTTGTCAATGTACTGTGAAGAGCAATCCCCGACTAATTAAGCTAACTTTTCTTCCCTTCCTTCATTCCTTCCTTTCTCCCTCCCTCCCTCCTTTCCTTTCTCTCTCTCTCTCTCTCTCTCTCTCTCTCTCTCTCTCTCTCTCTCGCTCCTTCCTCCCTCTCTCCCATTTTTCTTCCTTCTTTCCTCTTTATTTTCTTTTTTTGTAGGGCTACCAGCTATTCATTTCTGCTTTGAGGAATTCATGTTTACTTGCTACTTTTAATTTTTATTTCATTCCTTCACTCGTGGGCAGATCCCTCCCCCAACCCTGTTTTGGCTTGTTTTATAAAGCTATCTTCATATGGGAAATTTGCATAATTAATTACTGCTTCATTGTGATCAGAAGCTCTCAACATATTTACAATATTTTATCTTTTTATCTCTTTGAAGTATATATATAGATATTAAAGTACAAAGAGGTTACATGACAAGCCTAAAAAAAAAGTGTTTTGAAAAGATAAAACAAGATACTTTACTAGAGAGCTACTCCAAGCAACACACTGGATTTCATAGTAAAATGCAATAAATGGAAATAAATGGACAGTTAGAACTATGTACTGATGAAAATCAGAATCAGTGCAGGTGGCTGGGACATTATTGATACTCAGACATCTGAGATAGTACTTTCTCAAAAATTGTCTTAGCCAATCTAAAAATTAAGCCAAGAAAGACACTCTTCTAAATCTCTGACCAAGGATTACTACAAAAATCTGCTATGTTTTTGAAAACGATAATGAAAACCAAACTTTTTAAAAGACTGAAACAAACTAATTTTTCAAAAAAGCTTTAACTGATCAATGGGTGATGTGTTTGTTCTGCTTTAAAAACATATTTTGTTCTATTTTCTGGGCTCCTTTAAAAACTTAGAAATATTGCCAAAGGACAAAGAAAACAATGGAAGGTTGTATGGGGAAAAGGAGGAGACAGAGGAGACATCTGGATTGCGTTTGATCTGGCAGCTCTCTCCCTGTCTGGTTAGGTGGATGCTGCCCTGGGCAAGCAGGAGGGGTCTGCCTGGGCTGATATTTGATTTCCAGGTGCAAGTATTCACTCATCTAAATCCTGACCATATGCTGTCATACATCTGCATAAGTACTGCTGTTTCCTTTTGAACTGGATATGAAACTGAGACATACAAGATAGATGGTCCTGAAGCGGTGAAAACTCCAGCAATTTTGCAGGGAAGATTTAGGCCATGGAAATGTTTCTTATAGCTTGAGTTCTGACATGTCTTTTGCCTAGTTAGAAGTGGCATTCAGAGGCAAATTGAGAGGAGTAAGGAGATCAAAATTTTCTAGTCTTGTTTCTGACCATTTTGCTTGTCACGTATAAAGTAAAAGGGGTAGCTCTTCAAATCCCTAGAGGCATATCCAATCTGTGGCGGGAGACACGTTAAATGCACAAATTCTGCTAAGTTTCAGTTATACAAGATAAAGAAGTTCTAGAAATCTGCGCAACACAGTGCCTACAATTGACCACATTGTATTGTACACTTGCAAACATATTTTAAGGCTAGATCTCATGTAAATGTTCTTAGTACAATAAATAAAAACAAAATGAAACAAAAACATTTACTAACCATTGGTAAACTGCTATTTCGCAGGATGTTGCTATTTGCCAAACAGAACAGAAAGTCTATGTAGAATAATTATTGATTTAGTGCATTTGAGTATCATTGGTTTACTCATCTGATCTTGTTATTTTCTTATATTGGGTCTTCGTAAGAATTCAAGATAATACAAGTAAAAGCATCATAGCTGCTTAAAGCATGGGAGTAATCGTTATTATCTGACTGAAAGTTAGGATGCCAGTTTTATCTACTGGGCTTTCAATTTGTAATTTGAAGTTACATAAATTCTGTAGTGGCAAATTAAAAGGCATGTGTGATTTACTCTCAAGAGTGGGACCAATGATTGCAAAGGCGACTCCAGCTGTGGAATGATGCGGGGCCTCCATCTGGAGAATGCAGCAGGTATTCAAAGAGAATACTTTGAAAATATCAAAACTTTCATATTTCATCTCTGGGCCATTTTATATATAAACCCATTACTTAAAAAAAATTATTTGGCTGGAAGTTTCTGTTAACTCTCATTTTGTAGATTTTTGGTAGTTTTTATAATTATTAAAGAGAAATTTAAGGGGAAAAAATTAAAATATATTTTTGTTAGTGGCATTTTACTATATTCCAATCCTTTGATTGTTAGTTATCATATATATTATGTTAATAAGTTAAAACTTAATTCCCTGACAGTGGTAAAGGATAGATAATACTATTAAAAAAAAAAGGAAAGAAAGAAAAAAAAATTAAAAATAAAAAAAGGAAAGAAACATTTTCAGAAATAATAGCTAGTTAGTATTGAATGTCTAACTTTTCTTCTAGTGCATTAAGAGACCTATTTTTTTTAGCATTATTTTAACATTTTAAAAATAGAAAATGGAATTAACGTTCTTGTTCCATACTAACTGACTATTGAGGAAAAGTATTTTTTCTATATTGAGGACTATAGAGACCTTTAATAGTTTCTGTTAGCAGGGAAAAAAAAAAGTAAAGGTTAAGAAAAAAAAAATGTCTCAGCACTTGGAAAATTATCCTTACTACAATTTGTGGCATCTGAATTTGGTAGAATTTTTGTTCTCTTTCATGCCATAAGTTTTTCTTTTAACAGTTGGAAAATGAATTTAGCACTACATTGGGTGACTCCTTTGGTTGCTATTTAAAATATCCAAAGGGTAAATAAAATCTGAATCAGACTTACAATTCTGTGTGCTGCGTTTCAGTTTAGGTAATAACATAATTAGGGAAAGAGGAAGAAAGGAAGGGAGAAGAGACAGGGGAGTGAAGTGGAGAAAAAGCTGTAGAAACTTAGAAAAAAAGCCAAAGATAGCAAAGAGGGAAAGAGGAGGAAGAAAACAAGGGAGAATGAAAATAAAAGGCAAAAGGAAGAGGCCTGGAAGTGGCATGGTGGATCCTTTGAGAAAATGTAAAATCACATACTTAGTGGGAGGGCAACTCGAAAGGCAGATACACAGCAATGGAGTAAAAACATCTGTGATGAAGCCACTTGAAAATGTTTTGCTCTCCTAGTTTTAAAGCTGTAACCTGTTTAGGAAAGAGGATGCAATAACACTACAAACTGAATTTCATCAATAAATGGGTAATTATGGGCCAGATACATGACTAAGTTCTGTGAAGCAACTAAATATGCAACAAGAATAATGATGAATAGAAAAAAATAATTTGTATAAGCATTTGCTGTTTCTTTAAATATTATATTCTAGGTAAATTATTTTAAATCCATACATACTGTAAATGTAACACTTTGAAGATAATCTCAGCAATAAATTCTAACAGTGCATTGATACTTAAATTAATTGCATAGATCCTTACATATTTATTTATTGCTTTGTTTATGAGATTATTACACCTCATTTTTTTAAAATGAGAAACTTTGAAATTTGCACCTATAATTTCTGATAATTTTAAAATTATTTGAATCCAAAGATTCAAGTACCTAA
The DNA here is from genome assembly GCF_964374135.1 of Grampus griseus. Classification (NCBI taxonomy): domain Eukaryota; kingdom Metazoa; phylum Chordata; class Mammalia; order Artiodactyla; family Delphinidae; genus Grampus; species Grampus griseus. The sequence continues at coordinate 112,425,266 of NC_139017.1, forward strand.
ATGCTAAACATCAAAAACTCACCATGACCTTTATAATATCTCACTATGGCCTCCATCCTTGATTCATCCCTTTGTCTTCACATTCTTTCTAAAGTCTTCATTTTAATTCCAAGTGTCTTAAAAATTCCAAATTCCCTTTAGTGTTTGATGCTACATCTAAAATGCTGAACTAGCATGTATGTTTAGGTCTTTGTTAAAAATAATTTGCCAAAAAGCTAGGATACATAAAAATTTTTAAAAAATTGTTCTCCCTTTTCCACTTTCTCTTAAATGACTTTTTCAAATACTACAGGGAGGGGAAAAAAAACAAAACTACATGGCTTCCTCCTTTATCATCTTCTAATAGGTAACACACCTTTGGGGTACATGGATAATATGCCCAATACTCAGCATTGCATGCACTGCCACATTTTATTCTTACGAGGAAAAAACTTTTAACTGTTGCCATTTTTCAGAGAGGCAGAAATCTACCAAGTGTCACACAGCACAGTGTTGAAGACAGAATAGAATTCAGGTCTGGTCAATTCCAAAGCCCATATGCTGGGACTTCCCTTGGTGGTCCAGTGGTTAAGACTCCATGCTTCCACTGCAGGGGGCATGGGTTTGATCCTTGATCAGGGAACTAGAATCCCGCATGTCACGTGGTGCGGCCAAAAAAGAAAAAAAAGAAAACCAGAAAAACCCCAAAGCAACAACAAAAACAGAGCCCACATCCTTGTACATCCTGCCTTATAGTTAGTTATCTATTTTCCACCTTCCATGCGAAGGCTTCTGAAAGTTAGGTTCTCTAGGGCAAGTATCAGGTTATACCCATCTGTGCTTTGATACAGTGACTGGCCCAGAGTAGGTTCAAAAAAGTTTTGGAAAAGGATAAAGTCCAAGTTTCAACTTTATAATTAAATTACTCTTAAGCTTTGGAGAAAGTGACTGCTTCTCCTTTTTGGTTAGGTTTCTGATTACCTAAAACAGATCTGGATGTTCTGTGAATGGGGTTCTGGAAGGAAGGAAATTACAGTGTGATATACCTGATCATGTACTGGGCCTCCAGACTTCCTGGTCCTACACCAGCAGTCCTCAATTTGTTGTTTAATGTTATTTATACAAACAAGATGTTCACTCTGAGTTTCTGCAGAGGAATCCCTTCTATTGTTAAACTGAGAAATCATCAAATACTTGGGTGGTACATGCTTTAGAATTATGGGGCCTTTTCTTCCCCCCCAGTTTTGGTTCTAAAACATATTAAGCAAACCTGGCTCGGTGGGACCAAAAGTGATAGAGAAGGAAAGCAAGGAGCATTCCAGAGATGGAGGTCCCAGATGAAAGCTTTGCTCTTACTTTATGAATGTTTGTTAAGCAGGATTTTCAAGTTTGTAGTCCATTTATTGCGATGTTTTTGCATACTCTCACCAGGTGTTTTTCAACGAAGCACTAAACTTCCCCTTGTAGACTCAAAGAGGATACCTTCAGGTAGGTTTAATGTAGAAGATTAAGACTGCATTAAGATCAAGTCTTAAATGTTCTGCTACCAATTAGCCCTCTAGTATTTCTGTAAGCCTTGAATTTTTGATGCGATCAATGACACCAGTGGAGCCATCTTCTGTGGAGTGGTTATTAAAGATATAAAAATCAATACAAAGATGATACTTGGAAATCTGTATCACAAGATAATGAATCACCATGAGAGCCAACTAAGAATGTCAGCAAACCAAACAGAAGTTTTGTGCATAACAAAGTGTTTCATGCTGGTAGAATTTAAGCTAAATTTTGCATGAGACAGAAGTCTTCAGTCTACACTTATGATACATTTGCATGACAGCGTTTTAATAAGATGAAGACACAAGTCCAACTATGCAAAGGGTTTCTAGTGCATTTGAAAAAAAAAGTAAAAGAGCAAAAAAGGAGAGTGAAGATAGAGATGTTCACAACTGAGCAAATAATAGCATGATTTAACTTTAATGACAAAATAGCATCAAAACTTTCCCTGTCAGTAATCCTCATTCAATTTCTTTTAAATGAAATATTATTTGCCTGCACTTTAAGTCTGTTCAGTACTGATTGTTATTGGAGCTGTGTATTGGAGCTTCACAGAATAGTACAAATTTAATTTGAACTGGGGATTGATTTCATTTCCTTCAAAGGAAGATTTTATTTCCTTCCAAAATTGAGCTGGTGCATGACTTTGCAAGTTCATTTTGGTTTTCTACTTGACCCAATTGTAAGTGACAGGAGAACATTTATGTGTTTTGTCCTTAAGGGATATCACCATATTGCTAATGATGCCACAAATGACTAGGAGCTATTCTTTGGCTTTAGAGATATGGATTCCCTATGATCCCATATCATTCACTGCCAGAAAAAGCAAAAATAAGCAGGCCTGCTACAGTAGTCAGTCGGCTACACCACTGTATATTTATTAGATATCGAGTTTTATGCCTGAGATTTCCCAACTTACAACTACATAAATAAAGTTTTATAGTCAGGGATTAGATGAGGGTGTGTTTTTGTATATGCTGGGTGGTGCAAAAGTCATAAATGTTTCTATTTCCTACTTTCTCTAGGCACATATATGAGTCTCTCCTTGGAACTCTTAAGTGGAAGCTGTTTTGGAGGGACATGCTCAAAATCACTTCACATCAAGTCCTTAATGGCAAAGTCTGGCTCTTCATTAATCAGTAAACTTACTGATTTAGAGGTAGATGTCTTTGCTTTTCTTGGAATTTTTTTCATCTACTTCTCATCCTGGTGCCAACACATTTTTTTTAGAAAATGAAACAATGATTCGTTTATTTTATTGAATACTAAGTTTGGTTTTCTCGGTGTTTTCATTACATGTTTCAAAGGTTGACTTAATCACCTGTGAGTTGTTATGAAGTCAGTCAGGGTGGAATTCCCAGAGATTTTTTTTCTCCCAACATATCACATAACAATAAGAGAGCTACACACACCTTGTGTAGTTTTAACAAGTCTTTGCAGTTTCGACTTAATTTGTTTCCCTCTACTTTATCCCCCAGGCTCCCAAAGCAAATGAACCATTCAGTAGCATAAAACAAGGGGAATTAGTTTAGACTTCAATAAAACACAGACCTCTAGCTGGCAGTATCTGCCCTGATGCAGTGTCTGCAGTTTAAAATATTGCGGTGTGTTGATTGTCCTGACACCTCACAATTGTCCTCTTGAACCCTCATTGCCTGGGGAACCTCAACACTCACAGCTGTTCAGTTCTTAGGCTCATCCTCAATGGTGCTGATATTTCATCTCCTTTATCTTTATCTGTAAAATCTACACTACAGATGCATGAATATACTTAGCAGTTTTCCAATAGTTCTAGACTCAGGGGTTACCTTGGATAGTCTCTTTTAAGGAGTATGAAAAAAAAATAAATTTGAGAGATGCTATTCTCATAGGCAAGAGGTTCATAGATAGCATTTGAGGAAACGTATTTTTTTGTGGAAGAAAAGGTTTTTGCATCTCATCCAAGCTATGAAAACCTTTAGTCCTCATAAGTCAGGAGTCCTGTGTGCTTGGGGAATAGGTTTTGATGTCTTAAAAGGTATTATTGATTCATTTACAAATAGCTAATGATGGTATGCTATGTGCTCAGTGCTGGGGATACATTTTGTATCAGGGAAACTGTGAGAAGGGTGTTTAGCAAGACTGTGAAGCTGTTCCTCCTGTGAGATCACGTTTTACAGTTTTGGGGGGAACAGTTGGTTAGTGTCTTTAAAAGTTTGGTTAGCAAACAAATTTAAACTGGGTAAGTGTCTAAACCTGTAGGAAATAATCAAACATTATTCTTAATAGGTGAAAGAAATGAGATGTATAGCAATTACCTAAGAGCAAATCCTTCCTAATGGGCTAAATGATAAAAAAGTTGACCCCAGAATTGGGCAGGTAAATCATATGGAGAAAGTTAAGGTTTCGGACAATGTATGTTTACCAGATAAAAACTGGTGGGGATTAAATAAGCTGGGGGGATAAAAAGGGTCGATATCTAAAAAAGGGCAAGCTGAACAAGAAAATTCCACCTTCCATACAGTTAAGATGGGCTCTTACAAAGGGGAGAAAACCCACAGAGGGCATTTATAATACCATGTGAACACAAATAGTTTTTAAAATCTATAATTTAATTTAGAAATCAAGAAGACAGATGTATTATTTTATAATGCCATGTCTTACATAATCCAGTATTAATGTATTTTTCTAGCTTCTATGAAATGAAAGAGTGGTTTTAATTAACAGGAAATTAACACAAGATGGAAGCCAAGAGAACAATTACCCAGGAGTTGCACATCAGACCATTTTGGAGATTTATCTTTGCAAACAAGCCCAGAAATAGGAATACTTCTAAACTTTGATGAGTCAATGCTTCACCAGACCTCTTAATGGTCAACCTTCCTACTGGCTAGTTGACTCCTATGAATCAAGGGAATTGGGTGAATCCAAATCTTAGTGGGTCTGGTTTCAGGAGAAACAAAGCAGGATAAAAATATAGTAAGGCAGGGAGAGTTTAAGTTATAACAAAACTCAATATGTTTAAAAAAAGAATAGAAAGAAATATAACAAAATGTTAACAATGCTTTTCTCAGGGTGTTGGCATAAACAATTACTTTTTTTTCTTCTTTGCATGTTTTGATATTTATAAATTTTCTACAATAGCATTTCTACTTTAACCAGAAAAAAATAGATCAATGAAAAGTATAATCTAACAGTTAAAATTACTATTATTATATACAGAAGAATACATTTTACCACTGGTAATGCCTTTGGCTATAGAGGAATGATGATTCACACAGAAAGATGTTTTATACCTAGTTAACTGGAAAAGCTTTGGGCAAAATCAGAACTACGGATCCTAGAAGCTGAAAACAGTGAAGATTTGATTGACATGAGGAAGAAAAGGTAAGATGAATGGAAGGTCTTCCAGACAGTGAGAACAGTCTCTTAGAGTGTGTAAGAACATGACGAATGTGAAAACAAGGCAAAGTGAGCCTTTTATGAAAGTGAATAATAAATAAGAGATTAGGAAGTAAACTGGCCTTGAATCTGAAAGTAAGAGCAATGACAAAATTCTGTATTTTTGACATCAAAATTAAGAAACTCTGTTGGGAAATAAGTTTACGGAATGAGTAAAATGAACCTTAGAGTCAAACTGATTTCTACTTTGGGGGGTGGGGCTCTAAGTCATTAACATTGGGTCTGTTTTATTAACACTATACTTTCCCTTTACTTCCAAGAAAAAGCACATTTAATGCTTTTACTCTTCATAATTCTCTTGCTTAGTGAAATATTCATTGATTTTTCTGAACTGTAGCCCATCTGCTTGCAAAACACTCATTGACTTCATGGGACTAAATAATAAGTATTGGCTGACTTTAATGTACATACATGCAATAAAACTGTCAACTCAGTCATCTTCCTGGTATACCTGAGTATATAAGAAAATCATCATTAGTCAGGGAGGCAGCACTGTCTGAAAGGTGATGTACCTAATGGAAAGAGCATGGCCTTTGGCTTCAGAAAGTCAACAGTTCAAATCCTGGCCCTGTCACTTGTTACTTGTTAAATTTGATCAAATTAAAATTTTGAGCCTTATTTCCTTTTTTTAAGAATTTATTTATTTACTTTTGGCTGCGTTGGGTCTTCATTGCTGCACGTGGGCTTTCTCTAGTTGCAGTGAGCGGGGGGCTACTCTTCATTGCAGTATGCGGGCTTCCCCTTGTGGTGGCTTCTTTTGTTGAGAAGCATAGGCTCTAGGTATGCGGGCTTCTGTAGTTGTGGCACGCAGGCTCAGTAGTTGTGGCTCGTGGGCTCTAGAGCACAGGCTCAGTAGTTGTGGCGCATGGGCTTAGTTGCTCTGCGGCATGTGGGATCTTCCCGGACCAGGGCTTGAACCCGTGTCCCCTGCATTGGCAGGCAGATTCTTAACCACTGCATCACCAGGGAAGCCTTGAGCCTTATTTCTTTGACTTTAAACTGGGAACAATACATTTTCCTAATAAAAATTTTGTGAGGATTAAACAAAATATATGTAAGTTAAAGCATAAAGTGCCAGGCATACAACAAACTCTGAATAAATGGCAGCTATGATTAGCATTGTCTTCAGCTTACTCATGGTTTACTTTCCCAGCACAATGCAACTTAGAGTTCCAAGAACAAGATCTAATTTTAGTTTTCTTTGAATGAGTCAAGCTTTGGATTATTAATATGAGAATTATCTCATTTTTTGCTTAGATAGCAAATGGTTAGTTTACAGAACTAGATATGAAATAGACTCATCTTTTACATTCTCAAATCTTTCTCTGTCCAGGTCAATGATACTAGCTTTCTCTTTCACGTTGGGGCTGGTCAGAAACCCAAAGAAAGTAGTTGATGAACCTCAGAGACGCTGGATTTCTATTTCAGATAGATGGGATTACTCAGTAAGCTTTATACCCATGACCAACATTTGGGTCTTAAAGGCTTGAACTTAGCTACAATAGCTGTAGTTCTCCCTGAGGGAGATGAATTCTTTCCATCCATTCTGGAATCTTCACTGCTGAAATCTGAGGGGAGAGCCTCATATTCCAGCTAAGCTTGGGATTTTTGTGGTAGGTCTATTTGCACTTTCACTGGGCATAGAAGAGTGAAAGACTTGTTTGCTGGCAGTTACCCAGCTTTCATGGTGAGTTAACCAGTCCCATAAACTCCTCCTTTGCTTTGCTTTTAGTGGTCAAACAGCTTATTACATAGACCCTAGATAATATAAATATAGGACCACTGGTTATTTAGCCCAGAGAAGCACTACATATCCAAGCTGTATTCATTATTAAAACCCTATCTTGGATCCCACCTCTTCCATCATATCTTCTACAAAATTCATAATTTATAATACTGAGATGAGTACATGCATGTATTTTTTTTTCTGATGTTAATATTTATTTTGTATGTGTTGACTTTACCTCTAAAAATAAACTTCAGAGAGTAGGGGCCATACTTTACACTCTCTTTATACTTCGTTGTGAACAGTTTTGGACATATTACAGACCCCCAATAAAATAAGTTAAATGATTTTTTTTAAAAGTTCTCCAAGGGCTTCCCTGGAGGTGCAGTGGTTGAGAATCTGCCTGCCAATGCAGAGGACACGGGTTCAAGCCCTGGTCTGGGAAGATCCCACATGCCGCGGAGCAACTGGGCCCGTGAGCCACAACTACTAAGCCTGCGCGTCTGGAGCCTGTGCTCTGCAACAAGAGAGGCCATGACAGTGAGAGGCCCGCGCACCGCTATGAAGAGTGGCCCCCGCTCGCCGCAACTAGAGAAAGCCCTCGCACAGAAACGAAGACTCAACACAGCCAATAAATAAATAAATAAATTTATTAAAAAAAAAAAAAGTTCTCCAAACATCTAGTTGGTGAGACTAAAAAGTAAATTTAGCGTATATTTTTCTGTGATTTTAAAGTTTCCAGTGAACGTGAAAAGGTTCCATTTTAAATTAAATTTTCATTCTTGAAATGATGGGATCAGTGGGGTAGAGTAGGCAGGTAAGTGTATGAAAAGACTGACAGCAGAATGTAGATTTGATGCATGTTAAGATTTGCTAAATTTTTTTGTTACTTGAAAGTTTTTCCTAAAAATCAGCCTTTATTTTTGAGTCTTCTTTATTTATTTCTTAAATTATATATCAAAAATTTTACTCAGATACATGTTAATTGATCAGCCTCACTCAGAACATTCAGATGCAGATTTGGGGCTAGAACTCAAAACTGGGATACCAGCGATGTGTTTTTAACAATGATACTTTCCTGAAATGCTGGTTACAGAGAACAGACGTTATCCATTCATGTTTCTTACATTACCATAGCAATCAAAGTTTATTTATAACATAGAGACCCCAGAAAAATTATACTGGAATATTTTAACATAAAACAATTTAAAATTTCTAAACTATTACACTGAAGCAACTGTCTTAATAGCTAATATTATCCCTTCCAACTATTACTTGTCTTACTTTCAATATTATAATTATGATATTATTCAGGATTATATTAAGATCTACTATATTTACTAGATATATTTTGAAAACAGGAACATGAAAGAAATGCACTGAAATTTGAGTAAGAATCATTATGGGGACTTGTATCTATTTTATTTATTTTTAAATTTGAAGATCTAATTAGCTTTATTAGGCAATTCATGAATCGGGCAATATCCCATGTAGCAACTAGAAGGGCACCCCCTAGTATCTATTGTTTTTATGAAAAATTTTCTCTTCCAATAAATAACCTACTGTTAATACCTATGCTTTAGAAGACACATCATTATGTCAACTTTGCCAAATTTTGCCTCTTTAAATGACTTTAACACTAAGTATCACTGTTGACTAAACATTATAATAGTGTGGTTAATTAAAACAAAATTCTAACTTCAGTTTAGGTCTTCTTATTAAAATTAATAGTCTCTAAATGGTTCAGCAGATAACTTGCTTAAACCTTATAATAGCATTTTCCTCATTTGGGTTATTAAAGTAAAAATATAGCCATAATCAATGATAATATTAGTGACAACTAAATTAAGTAAAATAAACCACATCCCTATATATTTTTATCTTTAAAGTTATCTTTGGAAATAGGATAGTGATCAATTACATTTTGGAGGTGAGAAAACTAGGTCAGACAGCAGTTAAGGGTCACTTTTGGATTGAACCCAGGTTTTTGAGGGTTCTATAAACCATGCACTGGTGGTGTTTTCTTTTCTCTAATCTGTTACTTTTGGTCATGAAAGGAAAGAAGGGGATGGTAGATTTGAGAAATTGCTTTTGGTAATGGAGGAGGGGGAAATCCAGTGACTTGTTCTGACCAACAAGCACTATGGCTATGCTTCTTAGAAGGATGGATGCGAGTGGAAACGGACTATTGGCAAATCTACTGGAGAGATGAAGTCATTAGCCATATGTAGGCTCATTAAGCTCTAATGGTGATCATAATCATCAGTGATTTGGAAGAATGGTGTCTCCATTTCCTTGAAAGGCTTTTTGTTTTGTAGGTTCCTTTTAATTCTGCTTCCTGAAACTCTATGCCAATTGATGTTTGCATGTTTCTGAAATGGCGATGAACCTTCTAATTGATTCTCCCACTACACGGTGCACTGAGCTGGCAGGCGCCCCGCTGTCAGGTCACTTTCACGTCACACCACCTAGGGCTGGCCAGGGAGCCATTCAAAGAGCAATGGGATGCCAATTATTCTCCTTCCTGGCATTTACATGAAAGGTATAATATATCTCCTTTAGGAGAAGGGCTGCTAAAAGGGAATTGGGAGTTTGGTTCCCTTAATAATTCCCATAACCACTGAGTTCCTGGACTAAAGGAAAATTGAGAAACTGAAACAAATAAAATGAGGCGGTACAATAAAAGCATTTTAGTTAATCAGTAAATCTAGTGTTTAGTAGGTGTCACGCAATATTTTAAGTGCTTTACATCAACTCATTTGTTTATACTACGCCATAGCTTTTGGGAGTGAATACTATTATTTTTCCCACTTTGTAGATGAGAAAATTGAAGACCACAGTGTCATAGCTAATAAATGGCAGAACCACAATTTGAGTTTAGGTTTGATCTAAAGCCTAGGCTTTTAGTCATTCTGCTATAGATGATAACAAAGATCCTCTTGAGTCTACCTTAGTATAGAATCGATAGCTTCTAGGTATATACAATTATTTAACAAGCAGCAAAGCAAATGATGGTTGTGATTCATAGAAACAGAAATATGAGGCCATCCTCTATAAATCCTTTTATCCCACACATCCTCATCTGACACCACCTATGGTAGAAACAACCTTCATGGGATGTTTTGTACATCTTCCCACTTCTATAGAGGAATGCATCCTAATAATTTCAAGTTTCATTTATGAAAATGACAGATCTAATTGCTCTCCAGTTGACTATGTGACTTGTGATGTCCTGGCATACTCCAGGGTAGGAGTCTCCTAAAATCATAAGGATATTGTTGTATGAAACTGAGGTAGGTAGCCAGCCTTAAGCAACATACAACAAATAGCCTGGCTCTGAAGAGAGGGAACTCACAGATGTACTGTATTCATCCCTCAGCACTCCCCAGGATTATGAGTCTACCCTCTACTAAAAGATTACACAGGATCATAACTTAGAAACTCACCACAGAGTAATAACGGATAACACATTTACACAACGCTAGAATTCACACTATAATTAAATCCATTATGTCTTATTTTGAAATTAATCATTTACCTTATGAATCTATGTAGGCTCCATACTCTTCAGAACTAGTTGTGAGGTTCAGAGTAAGTGGTCTGTGACCTAGAAGGAAGACAAACAAATTCACGGTTCAAATTCAGCATGAAAAGAACATCAGTAGGATTGAAGAGGATCCACATGTGTGTTAAATACTGTTTTGAGTCGGATTCAAATTATAAAGACATTTACCAGTTTGGAGGTTCAGAGAAGATAGAATTTAGATAACACAGAATATCAGTGTTTGTGCCCCTGTGCTTTAAATATCAGTTTAGACAAAAAAGTTAAAGAGTCTAAAATGATCCCTGGAACTGAACAGTGTAACTGAACCCAGGAGAGAGGAGCAGCCTGCCACCCATCTGGGGAAACGGGTTAATAAAAAGATCAATTGCACTCTTATCTTGTTAGTCATTAGACAGCCCATTGATACCACCTGCTTACTTTAAAAGTACAGGACCGCCATTGCAAAGCTGCCACATCTCTTCGGAACCCCCTTTCTTTCTGCTCTAGTGATAGGAGGGAGAAGGCCAAACTCTGACCCTTAGAAGCTAAGCATCTGTTCCTCTGTTAAACGCAGATGTGATGGCAAATCAGAAAGCAAGTCTTTTCCCAGGGGAAGGGATAGTGCGTGGTTTCCTCTTCGACAAATATACCAGAATATGAGGAGTTTGTAAAGTTAATACTATTGTGAACTCAAGAAACATTTTTAATGTAAAAAATAAAATGGCAAAAAAAAAAAAAAAAAGGCTCAGAGGATTTTCTTTCTTCTTCTGTCTTGAGGTAATTATATCTCTCAGATCTGAACTGGCTATATATTTAAAATACACAGATTATACAAATTTTTACTTGCTTTAATGGTCTGGGAGAACCACTGCCTGTTTTTCAGTTGTCAATATTCTTTTCCAAAAGCATAAGGAAAGGTTTATCTGTTTTACTTTAGTATCAGTTGCCAATGATTAATGGTTCAAAAGAAACATTATACATTTCCTAAAGCAAAATAAGCACCTGCTTACCATGGTGGACAGGGAAGAAACTTTTTTTTTTTTTCAGTTGGTAATAGGATCTTTTTCCCCAGCAGTTATTGTCTGGTTCTCTTAGCTTCTGCAAACTCCAGCTATAAATGGGCCTCCCAATTTTTTTTTTTTTTACCCCCGATACTACACTTAGCTAGGCATCAGATGTGCGATGGGAGGAATCCAGACCATCTAACCTTTGTAATGCTTAAGGGTTTGTCTTGCCAATTTTTTAAATTCCTGGTTAACTAATAGACATGAGATTAACATAGAAATGGTGGACATTTGATTTTGTGAAATTTTGTGAAAAAGGGATATTTTCATCTGTAATAAAAAAAAAATTTCTTAGGATGGATTAACATTGGCTATCAAACTATGCCATCTTAAGAGGACAAAGGTAATTGAGTAATTGTTAATATTTGTAGTAATGAACATAGCTATTGAACTAATAACGAGATCTCTACTTTTCCGATAGACATTTATATTTGAAAATGCAGGGTTTGAGGAATTTTCAATATTTTCTTGAGAGTTAAGGCACATGGTAAAAGTTTCAATGAACATCAAATATGACAATTTAGATGTTATAGAAATACAAATGAGTTCCTATATGTGTCTTTTACAAACAAAACATACACATTAACTTTGTGAATAAACCTAATGAGGTCAGCATTAACCAAGTGTAGTCAAATGTACAAAAGAAGTTATTTTTGCTAAAGTTCGAGAATGCCTTATCAGAATGTGACTTGATAGTCACCTTTGAATACTTTTTCTTACTGTTGAATAAAAATTCCTCTCCTCTTTGAAGACAGTTACTCTTAGAGGAATATCTTCAAATTTTGAAGTCAGTTTCTCTGGTGAAATTTCCAAGTTCAAAATAATAGCATCTAAATAAACAAGTCAGATGTTTGAGTAACTCATTCCTTATGCAGTGGTGGTATTGTCACCAGCAAAGCTCACTGGGGTCCCCGGGAAAAATATGATGGGATCTTCTTGATAAGGTCTAACCTCTCCTTTGGGCTTAGTCTAGTTTCACTTGCCTGTAGGGGGCCTTGCACAGAGGCCTTGCACCAAACACGTCGGATTAGAGTTCCCAGAGCAGAACTGCAGTGTGCAGCTCAGAGGTCCGCCCGCAGAAGCGCCAAGCACAACACTGTAACTGAAGATGGCGGCGGCAGGCCGTGCGCAGAGACGCTGTGCCTGGCCCTGCCCTCTGGAGCCTGAGAAACACAGCTCCGCCGGCCCCGCCCGTCCTGCCAGAGCTCCGCCCCCTCCCCAGGAGAGACCCTTATACAGCAGCCCGGCCCACGACCTGTTAGAAAGAGTGTGTATCTAGAGAAGCAAGTTCGCACTTCTCCATTTTTTGACCAAAGCTAAAGCTTTCTTTGCTTCCAAACCGAACTCAGTCTTGGTCTATTGGCAGGAGCGACACCAGGCAGGACTCTTGTTGGCCCTGACTGGATAGGGTGGGTAACAGTATCAGTATTAAAAAATGAAAGGTCAGAGGGCTTCCCTGGTGGTGCAGTGGTTGAGAGTCCGCCTGACGACGCAGGGGAACGCGGGTTCGTGCCCCGGTCCGGGAGGATCCCACATGCCGTGGAACGGCTGGGCCCGTGAGCCATGGCCGCTGGGCCTGCGCGTCCGGAGCCTGTGCTCCGCAACGGGAGGGACCACAACAGTGAGAGGCCTGCGTACCGTAAAAAAAAACAAAACAAAACAAAACAAAAAAACTCACGGAGATGAGAGTAAGTAAGTAGCTGGAAATGTAACATTAAAAATTAGGGGAGGGCTTCCCTGGTGGCGCAGTGGTTGAGAGTCTGCCTGCCGATGCAGGGGACATGGGTTCGTGCCCCGCTCCGGGAAGATCCCACATGCCGCGGAGCGGCTGAGCCCGTGAGCCATGGCCGCTGAGCCTGCGCGGCCGGAGCCTGTGCTCCGCAACAGGAGAGGCCACAACAGTGAGAGGCCCGCGTACCACAAAAAAAAAAAAAAAAAAAAAATTAAGGGAGATACTAGAGCTAGAGATTTGGGTGTCCTTCCAATGGATGAGATAATTAAAGCTGTGGGATTGTCTATAATCATCAAAGGGAAGGGAGGAGGCGAGTCTCCATAGAAGTGGGCATCTAGGGAAGTGACATAATTAGGGGAACTGTAGCTAGAGTTAAAGCAAGTAGGAATAATATCAAACAGTTAAATACTGATGACTTTGTGATCAACACTGTTCTAAAAACTTTGCAGCGGATAACTTACTTCATTTTCACAACCCCTAGGAAGTAGATTTTGTTATTAACCCTACTTCATAAATTAAAGAATGGAATTAGAGAGAGGTTGGTAAGACCACACAGCTCATAGGTGGTAAAGATTCAAATCTAGAGAGCTTAGTCTCAGAGTCCCCTTCCTTAAACACTGTCCTGTAGCACCTCTCAGGTAGAATGAGTGATTTTGAAAAGAGGGTTCCTCTTATTTTATTTTTTTGGGGGGGGGTTTGCTCTTATTAAAACAGAAACCCTACAGATTAAATTTAAGTGGTTAGGTTAGCAAAGAGGACATCTACAGGCATAGGGCCAAACTTGAGAATGATAGCAACATGCAGGTGAAAGGGGGTTTTGGTACTAAACAAATGACTACATGCAAAATAATGTTGTTACACTTTTGACAAGTGATTGGAAGGAAAGTTACAGGATTCAGTGGGAGTCTACAGCAAGGGGTCCTAACCTATTTTATGCGAGGTACGGGGGTTGCTCTCAGGGAAGTCTACCTTGAGAAAGGGACATTTAAACTGAGACCTAAATCTGGGGTAGGAGTTAGCAGCACAAAGAAGGAAAAGGAAGGCACTCCAAATTCAAGGGCGCTTCAGCAGGAAGAACTTACAGGATTCCAGGAGTAAAGAAATTCAGGGCAAAGATAAGAAAAAAAAAGGCCTTAAAGATTTTGAATTTTATCCTAAGAGTAATGGGAAGATATTGAAAGGTATTAAGCAGGAGAGAGATAAATTAAGGCACAGAGAGTTCAAGTAAACTGCCCAGTATCACAGCTACTAGTTGACTGAGCCAAAAAGAAATCCAGCTCATCCCAGTTCCAAGGTTCTTCCTCTTTCAAAACTATATCACTGTCCAGACTGGGCTGCAAAATGTTTATCAACCAGCTCTCTGGGCAAAATTGATGATTTGCAGCATTTTCTGATGTAAATGGTATAAATACCATTGCTGATTTCCAACTACTAACAGGAAGTTATGGAAGCAGAGTTGGGGAGGAATGCTCCATATCATACCATTTTATGGTATTTCTAAACATTCAGAGACAATAGACCAAAATATCCTCAAGAACACAAAAAATAATACAATGTACTACAATAATTAGGAAGTGATGAGTTCTGTGCATTTATTACCTTTGTTTTTAATATAATGTATTTAATTCAAAATTCATACAATTAATTATTAATAGTGGCTTTCTGGGGAGACAAACAGCTTGCCGAATACCTGAAAATTTAATAATAAGATCTCCTGACCAGGTACAAGCTGACGCCAGCACACCACAGTTACCACCTCGAAGAGCCATTTGAGCCATTTCTTGGTATATTTTTTTTATTTTCCTGCTTTTGTTTTGGGAGATGATTCCCGGCATCTCAGATAAAAGCTCACTCATGTCTTTGCACTTATCTCATTGTGTGGATCATTGTGCATATCCAGTGAAAATAATTTTTTTTTTTTTTTCCCCAAACAGGCCAAGAGTAGAGGGAGAGTTTAGCTCCTGGGAGGCAGGGCTGTGCAATATCCTTCAAGGGGACACCTGGTGACAAATAGCAAACATTTCTGGCTGACCCCTCACCTTTGCTTCCAAATAGTTAGGAGAGCAAGTTTCTGATTTCAAATACAAATTTATAACTGTTAAACTGAAGCTAAACTTACAGTCTCTGTATCTATTACCATTCAGTTCTGTTATTGTCGTGCAGCCCCCTCTTTAGGAAAACCATTGGACCCTAAAATAAAATGCTCAGAAACATGTAGATGAAAAGCTCTCAGACTTTGGCAGTGTTACTTGAGTAGCTCTGGCCTCAGAAGGGACAATCATAATATTTTTCTGACTGTCTTCTCTTGATTTATAATTTGAATCTCCATAAATGATAATAGAGAGGGCAATTATCAAAGAGATGGAAAGGGCAATTATCATTAAATTGAAAACACATCACACATTCAACAGGATGAATGACGGAGCTAAAAACAGATTTTGTGGATCTTGCAACTGTTCCAAAAGAACTTAATGGAAGCAACCTCATCTCTCCCCACCTCCTCCAATTAACCAGATGACTTTGGTATATTTTCCTTTTTTTTCCTTGGATGTTAACACAAGGTCTGTTAATCTAATCTGCCTGAATACTGACACTACTTATGATATGTAAATTTATGAGACTAAACCAGTTGCTGTTTGCCTAGTGTGAAAAAAAGTTTTTCTTTTTTTGTAAAAACAGTAGAGAAAAATTAGTTCTCTTGTTTGTACATTTGTGATTCCAGGAGACTGCAGATACCCATCTCATCTGTTCTTAACCCTTGCAATGAATTTTTTAAAGTGAGGCAACATGGTATTTTCATTCATGAGGTTAAATAGTAGACTGGACATTGAAATTCCCATAAAGGGCTTTGGTTTGGTTGGATAAATTGAACACATTATGATCCAATCTCTAGGCATTAGTTATCACTCCTACAAATATAGAAGTAACAGGTAAATGTTTATGATCCTTTCATGGAGAATTCTTACCATTTGGATTTACTATTTTAAGGAGTGAAATTATAGACATTCTTTGGAAGGGATAAGATGTGAAAGGAGAAAAAGAATTACTTTTATCAGCACATCTGAATAATAAAAATAACTGTGACATGAATGTCAATATCTGTCTATATGAAGCTTTATATAATCTGATCAAATCATATTCTGATAGGAAACAGAAAGGGTTTCCCCCTTTTACATTAAGTGCGGTCCACAGAGCAGATAAGCTCTTTGTAATATACGGATCATGAAGGAACTAAATATGGAGTGATGGAAATGCTCCGATGAATTTAATTTATATTTATTTCAACTGGCTTCTGCTTTCCCCATGCTGGTTCTTGACAGAGCCAATCACCTACCATTGGTTAATTCTTAATCAGATTAGGTTTGTTTACTTGAGAACAAAGAACCATGAGATGATCCCAGCACAAGTGGCTATACTCTTAGTAACAGTTCAGACATTATGGTAATAGACAAAAATGTAAGGAAACACAGTTCAAAAGAAAGAAGGAAACAACACTAATATTTACTAAACACCTATTATTTGTCAGATACATTAAATACATGTAACTTTAATGTTGCCACTGTCTGACATCAAACCTGTTAGTGAGTCTGGTATTCATGTGTCCTCCCCAGCCCAAGGACAAATGAATTTAATTTTACTATGTTATACTCTGTGACTTCCACAAATACATTCTCCTTCACGCTGGAGCCCCGAGCTGTGTCTGCCATGTGCCCATTCTGGTGCTTTGTTGCTTGGAGAACAGAATATATGCTGTACTGTCTAGCTGCCAGCAATATACAACATTAGTGCTGAATATTTTCCTTTTAAAGACATATGATTCTCTATTGCATCATTCTTTTCTCTAGGTTTCATCTTCCACATGTCCTAGAGCAGTCTTTCAATGTAAGAAATATTTGACAACTCCTAAACAAGAAAACAGACACAATTTCTGTCCAATTTACCCAGTATGAATTTATATAAGTATATGTGTGTGTAAGTATATGTGTGTGTACCTATAAATTGCCCATCTTGAATTGATTACACATACAAATATCTGTTTTGAGGAAGTAAATTCTTAGGTTTATCATAATTCATCTTGGTCAATAAATTTATTTTGAAATACTAAGAGCTCTATAAAACAAGATGAAATGTTTTTTCTTTAAAATTCCCCAAAGTTCTGAGTGCTCTGAATTTGTTGAACTCTCAGCAATCATCATCTGTTGATTAAATAATTTACTTTTGGGTATCCTCAAGGAGGGGGTTGGAGCTGGGGAAATTCCCCTTGAATTCTAGGAAGTTGTTCTTTGGACATGATGTTTACTTCCTTTGATGTCACAATTTCTCTTGATAAATGTAAACATTTATTTTTAACATGGTTGTTAAAACTTATTCAATATTCTGTTTCAGTTCCTGTGCCAAATACTGGTGGAGTAGAAAGGTCAATTTATGGATCAATGTGCTCACAGTTTGAATGTTGAGTTAGTAGAAAGTGAACTTAATATTATTTTAATATTTTTAATGTGCTTGAAACATAAGTGTTTTTGAAAAATAAAAATTGCAAAGCTATCCACTCTAGTGTAAAGTATAACAAAATTCATGTCAATAAAGTTTCTGTATCATTATTATTTTTAGGGATTGGTAACTTTTTATCAATTATACCTAGTCTTTTTGTTGAAACCCTTTGTCAGCTATATATAATTTTCACAGAAATCCCATGAGGTATGCCTTGTTGTCTGATTTTACAACTCAGAGAAGTTAAAAAACTTTTCATGTCAGGCAGCAAGCAAACAGCAGAGTGGGGAGTTAGAGCCAGAGCTCTCAGGTTCTAAGGCCTGTGGATGGAAAAATGCAGTTTTCTAATTGTGCCAATTGTGGACAGCTATTCTAGAGGCAAAGTTGTCCTTGTTCGTGTATTTTGTACTTCCTAGGACAGTTTTAGTTAAAAACTGCTACAGATAAAAGATGATATTGATCTTAATTTTTAAAAATAAATCAGAATGTCGAACTCTGCTCATAATCCTTCCCCAGCCCCAAGTGAACTCCCGTTTGTCACAACCAAACACCTTAAATGTTTGTTTCCTCCAATTCTATATCCACTAGGCGTTCATTCACTTTTCATTCTTTCACTCAACAAATATTTATGGTACTTTCATTATATACCAGACATTTTTCTAGGCCCTGAAAAAACATGAAGTCCCTATGGTTGTGACGTTTATACTTGGATGGGAGAGAGAGAAAATAAGCACATACATGCAAACATAATTACAAGTAAGGTCAAATAATGATATATGCAATGAGGAAAAATAAAATGGGATAGGACTTAGAAAATAATAATAACTAACTTTTATTGAAAACAGTGTCAGACACTGGTCTAAGCACATTACGTGGATTAATTCATTTAATACTCACAAAACTCTAATTCATTTAATTCTCACAATTAATGGGTAGATATTGTATTTGTGGTGGATTGGAGATGGAAGCAAATTATTAACTATTCCTCGAACTGACAGGTGGACTTGAAGTCCTCTCCCTTTGAATCTGATCTGGCCTTAGTGACTTGCTTGATGAATAGAAAGAGGCAGAAGAGACAATAGCCTGGGTCTGAGCCTAGCTTGTAAGTTGACTGGCAACTTCTGCCTTGTTCTCTCAGAGCCCTGCTCTGCCATGTAAGAAGTCAGACTAAGGCTTCCATGCTGTGACAAAGTCCAAGCCGCAAGGAGAGGTCAGGTGTAAATTGAGACCCATGAGAGTTCCCAGCCTGCGATTAGCATGGGAATGAAACAGCCCCTGAATCCTTCAGATGACTCCAGTTGCTATCTGATGGCACCAGGATGACAATCCCCAAGTGAGAACCACCTAATGGAGCCTAGTCCATCCATGGAAAAGTGAGATATAATAATAAATAGTTGTTTTGAACTACCGAGTTTTGGGGTGCTTTGTTATGCAGCAATGAATAATTGGAACAATTATAATCTTCCTTTTATAGAAGAGTAACCAAGGGAAAGAAGTGTTAAGCAATTTTTTGGCCAAATCATAGAATCTGAATTCAAACCCAGGCAGACTGACCCCCAAGCACCATTTAAAATTCTACCCTTCACAGCCCTACCCTTAGATGAGATCTGCATTCCCAGGGTACCCCTGATGAAATTTGGTAGTTGCCCATTAGTTGACATTTCATTTTCTCCACTGAACCACAGTGGTTAAAACTCAGGGCACACTGCCATGGGAATATGATTGCCCAGCTGGTGTGCTTGTGCAAAGGAACCTTGTGGTGTCCTTTGCCCCAGAAGTATTATGTCGTCTATGACCTTTTGTGGATTGGAATCTTAAGAAAATATAAGGAAGATATGGAGAAGATTGACCTTGTGCTAATCTATAATCCTTTCATTGTGTTGTAAAATTATGAGAATTATTCAAGTAAAAATAAGAAATTGCATGGTATTTTGATTAAAGAAAAGGAGCATGAGGTAATTTGGTTAAATTAAAGGGCAAATAATGGTCACCAAATCAAATTTCTTGGCATACAAATATGTCACATCCCTTGTCTAATACACAGAACTGATATTTGGATGGGAAAGGAATAAACGGATGTCTGTAGCATGATAGCATTAACCAGCTAGTCGCTGAGCCAGATGTTCCTTCCTCAGCAAGGAAGGACAGATAAAAGTACAATGTGCCAAGCAAGTCCACAGTACAAGTTTCCAAAGACGTTTTTCCTTAGGGTATTTACAGTTTAGTTTAGCTGTTTCCATTCTGAAGACTTTGTATACACAACAATAGAACAGCTCTTAATAGCTCAAAGGAAAGAACTTTATAGATGCTGCTGCAAATGTTCCCCCCTCAAGTGTTCCAGGGGAAACTCCTGGTACTCTTGAAACTTTCCTGTCAGACTATGACACAATCCAGTGCCTTTTCCAAGCAGGAAATATGATGTTCCAAAGACAACTTGACTTCCTGTTTGAAAATGGGGGTGGGAGGGTGAGGTGAGGGGACAAAACAGTCATGGTCTAAGTATACTTGATTCATAGACCCACTCACAAATACAAACAAGTTAATTTTGTTAAGAACACATGCTAACATTTCACTTCAGACAAAATCCCAATCATTTATTCTCCTCTGGAGTACTTCTTATGCATCCTTGAGTTTTTAGAAGTTCAAGTGCTGCATAAAAAATCAACATAATTACAGAAAGCAGTCCTCAAACAAGAATATCCTGTTTTGTTTCCTGCATACTCACTGGGGTGGCTCATCTGAATCCTTGACAACATCCAACTCCAAGAAGAAAACATCAAGACTGCTTACTGATCTTGATTTTTTACATACAGCTCGTCAGCAGTAGGGCTGCTGTAAGCCAATGTGTAAGCCGACAATCACCCTATTGTTTACTTTCCCGTCAGAAAAGCGATGCTGCTCTTCTTTACCATGTATGGTCTCTATAATCCTAACAGTCATGTTCACTCAGTAGTAAGCCCAAATATATGTTTCCCAGAGGAGTTTAAAGTACATGAGATAGATTAGCATCTCTGTGGCTTGATGCAATCTGTGAAAGATTCAACAGTAATAAACATCTTCGAGTGTGGTCAGTATTAAATTATTTGCTGAAGACCAATTTTGTTCCTGAGGTAGAAAAGAAATTAGCAATAACTTTTGGGTAGTAAATACACTGGCTGAGAGAATATTACAACAGTCCTGAATCTCTTGCCCTCTCGGCATTTCATTCTGTGTTGAGAGGAAAAAAGCCCAATTGTGTGCTGATGAATTAGAAAACTTCATGGACATTCAAGAAATACACATGCCACTACAAATTAACCATTAACACCGCAAGGTATTCATCCTTTCTGTCAGATTCTGTGGGAAGTATGCCTTATTAGCACTGAAGCCCAAAGAAGTAATATATCACTCCACATTCACTTATCCTAAAAAAAAAAAAAAAAAAGGCAATCTCAGTTCTGGAAAAATAGTGTTTTTCTTCCCATCCCGATTTCATTCCTAAAGCTGAAAATCACCAAATGAAATCCCATTTCTTCTCGGCTTCCACTTTGCCTCGGTGTTTACCACGGGATGCGGTTTTGCATTTTAAATCAGTTCCATCATAACCCTTAAAGTGATCACAAGGCTGCTAATTCTTGGTCTCCAGTTTCCAGCCCTCCCCGACTTTGCAACTTTGAATTTGAATAGGACCAGAAGCCTCTCTGGGGGCCACATTTGTGGCCCTCAAGAAGCAGCCTCTCTACTGCTTTCAGCTGGGTTCCTGGCATGTTTCATGGGGATTTGTGGTGAGTGGCAGCTCTGGAATCACTTTTCATTCTGTCAGGTTGTGGTTAGGCTTAGTGTAGTTTCTTTGTTATACTGGCCACTACTAGTCAATTCCCTTGAAAATATCTGGTTTTCTCTTTTTCCCTTAAAGAAAAAAAAAAAAAAAAAAGGCAGCTCCAGACTCCCTACCTTTTCCCCCGA
Organism: Grampus griseus; assembly: GCF_964374135.1. NCBI lineage: Eukaryota > Metazoa > Chordata > Mammalia > Artiodactyla > Delphinidae > Grampus > Grampus griseus. The sequence goes on from NC_139017.1 coordinate 112,446,742, forward strand.
ACAGAAACACATAACAAACACGATATCCCTTGGAAATTCTAGGGGGAGACCGAGAAGGGGGAGAGGACCAGATTGTTCTCAACATCCCAATTTAATTTTGATGTCAGACTATAAAAGATCTTGGGAGAGCCCAACTTCCCGTACCTGTTCTGTGCGGAATGCTGTTTTATTAAAGAATCAGGGACAAATTTTACTACCACTTTTTCATGTTAAAACAAAATAAAATCAACCAAACATATAAAATGTGGACTTTTGGAGCACAGTGTTTCTTTTCCTTTCCGAATAAACCCGGGAAATAAGAAGTAAGTACCAAAACTAGTAAAACAAATCAAATGCTTAGAAGCGGGTTAAAATGGGGTTCTCCACAGACACAGGGGGGTTGGCACTTTCAGCACATATCCTCTTAAGCCAGGGCTGAACCACTTTATATTTCATGAATTAGTTTGGGGGGAAAAAAAGAGAACAACATAAGGGGGCCAACGTCTTATATTGCCAAGTTACGCTATTAAAAAAAAAAATCCCAACTAACATTGAAATCTGACATCATGTTAACATCAGTAGGGGGTAGGAGGAAGGAGGAAAGCCATAATCTTAGAATACAAGACAGGTATTTCAAGAATGAAGAAGTGGCAACTTGTACACCGACATGCCACAAAGGCCTTCAGAAACAGCCAGTTCCTGAAACAGGCCAAACCCCTTCCCACTGTACTGCCTTCACACCAACCGTTCCTCTGATAGGAAGTCTATTCCCTGGGACACCGGCAGAGCTCTCCACTCAGATCCAACCATGAGGCGCAGGGTTTCTCTAACCACAGGGTTGAAAGCCCCTTTCCTAGACCCCATGCTGGCAAACCCTCTCTTTTCCCACTTGCATTCCTCTCCATTCCCATTCCTCTCCATTTCCTTACCGGGCTGTAATTTCTGTCCAGTACCCCTTACTACCTGACTATATATTATTTGTTTGCTTGCTATTTATCTTCCCCATTAAAATATAAAATCTATGAGGTCATGGGTTTCATATCCTTTGTTCACTTCTTTTTCTCCACTACACCAAACATTGCCTGGTACATGTGAGGTACTCAATACAGGTTTGCTCTATTTGTATTTGTGTGTAATTGCATAGTCCTTATTTTTCTCATTTTATTGTGGACAAGGAAAAACGTCCACAGTGCCTGCGCTGTTTGGTATATGGAAACCACTGTTTTAAGAAAGAGACTGAAGAATCCCTCAGGCGTAGATCAGGGCACAACCTAAGGAAGAAGACGTTTGGTGCAGGCATTCTTTACTGCGTCCGATTTTGAGTAGCAGGAGTGAGAGTTCCGTTTCTTAGGACTGGCAACAAACTGATAACAGGCTGAGGTCTGGCCAGACTACGTACTGATTTAAGAACAAGGAATATTTCTAATAACACAGACTTAGGCTGCATTTGTATCCTCTTCCTCCCTCCCGAAATTACTGTTATGTAGATTAGGTATGGCTCCTTAGTACCTCTTAAATTGTGCATGCATTTTTTTAAAAAAACAAGAGAATGTTTACCTACTATAAGAGTGCAAATACCTATTAGATTAAAAAAAAAAAAGAAAGTAAAGAAGCAGCAGCCTTCAGGAAGCCCCTTACACCTGGTTTTGAAATGCATTATGGATAGTTCACAAATACAGATAGTAGGTTTCAAAAGTGTATGTTCCAAATTTTTGTGCCATTTGTGGTCCTGGGTAGGTGGCTCAGGTTTTTTTCTGAAAAATATCTCTTAGAGGCATGTGGTGCTCATTTTGGCACAGATATTTTTCCTCTTAAAAAATAGAGAATGGGCTTCCCTGGTGGTTAAGAGTCCGTCTGCAAATGCAGGGGACACGGGTTCGTGCCCCGGTCCGGGAAGATCCCACATGCCATGGAGCGGCTAGGCCCGTGAGCCATGGCCGCTGAGCCTGCGCGTCCGGAGCCTGTGCTCCGCAACGGGAGAGGCCACAACAGTGAGAGGTCCACTTACCGCAAAAAAAAAAAAGAAAAAAAAAAAAAAGAAAATAGAGAACGAGCCCAAATGTACCTAATGCAAGTTTGCACAGACTTTTCTTTTTTGTTTTTTAATTTGGGTCCGATATCTGCTCTAGCTGCAACACTTCTGAGTAGGAGTAACAGGTAGTATAAGACAGTATACAAATACGTGAGATCTGGCAGTTGGTGAAGAAAATGACAGTTTAGAGTACTTGTGTGTGTTTGTGTGATGTACATATATGGTAGGGTCCATGTATGTTGGTTATTATAATGATGATGAAATTAATGGAAACTGTAAAAATGTAGATCACTTGAAGTTCCCTTCATTTTCTCTTTCTGTCTTTCTCTCTCCCTCTGTCATTCTTTTATGCTACAGAATGGAATGGAGCTGGGGGAATCTAGAAAGCCTTTGCTGATTAATCCATCATACTTTGACAACTGAATTCCCGGAAACAGAGTATTAGACTTTCACACACAGTGACGTTTTGACTGGAATCTTTCAAGGTCAAGCCTGTGAGGTTCAGAGAGGAGGACCACCCCATGGTGGGTCCTCAACTAATGGTAGCTTCTAGGGTAGTTTCTGTTTATTGCCCTCATTAAGAAACCAAGGATTTCAATTTCCAACCAGCCAGTTCTACCATCTCAATACTATCTCAACCGTTATGTCAGAGAATGTTTCGTAAGAAATAAAGACTGACAGCCGTCGTGTAGACTTTTACACTGAAGGGGCAGGATAAAAATGTTAAGTGGTTTTAAAAAAATCAGGAAAGTGAGATTTTGGGGCCATCACCCAGCCGATAAACTTGTCTTATTTTAGATTGTACATAATAAAGATTAAAAATAAAACCCAAGCTTAACTACATTGATATTTGAAATAAGAACATTCATTTACTTTTCAAAACTGCCCCAGCACAATGACAGAGGCAGTTATTTTTGGTAAAAGTGGATTGTGGACAGAGTAGCTGGCGAAAATGCTTGTAAGTATTCATGTTAGGACAAAAACCTTCCTGGCACTGAGAAATCTCAATTGGTTTTTCAGCTGCACTGTGGTTTATTGTGTTCTTTAAATCAGCTCTAAGACTACACTACATACTATTGTGTCTGTTAGAAAATCATTATGGTGCAATTAAAAGCAATGTTGTTTCACATACAAACATGGAATTTTCCTCCGTGTCTGATGGCTGCGCACTTCCTTCATGCCTCTTGTGATTTGTACACTTGTGATGGTCAAGAGATACAGCTGTCGGGAAAACACTCAACAGATGGCAGTTGCGAGGTGATGCTTCATCCTTTTTTGGATGCTCTCTGACACCTGAGCGCGGGACTTCCTTAAATGCTGGTGTGCAACTGACTGTTTTGAAGAAACATGGGTCTGGAATGTTCAGTGACAAAATTCATCTTGCCCCAAGAATGAAGAGAAATTGAAATGTCCTTATGATATGAAATGTGCAATATAATAGTAAAAGGTATTGTCCTTGGAAACTTTTTAACTATTCCAATTAAGAATGGCTATGAAGAGAGCCTGAAGCATTGGTAGATAGATAGATCTCTTTCTTCAGGAGGAGAATGAGGCAAGATCAATCAGTTCTTTCATTTTTGTAAAGCTCTTTAAATATTGGCTTTATATATTTTTAAAAAAGAGCAATTTAACCTTGGCTTCAGTAATGACATGACTTGTTGAATGACATAGTCGCAGATGCAATTAATCTAAGTGGTTTAAGAATTAATTAAGTGGTTTCTTTTTACATTTTAGGTAGCATTTTAACATGAAGCACTTAAGCTTCTATCTTTATTACTTATACAATACGTATGAGTGTATAACATTATCATGAGAATAAGAAAATAAGAGGAAGTTGATCGACAAAGATACCGAACTATGTGCCGCACAATGCTTGTAATTGGGCTAGATCTTTCAGTATTCAGAATCTGAGTTACTGATTCTGTATGACTGACATGTTTCTTCCTCTCAAGTTTATACAAACCCTTTCAGGTTCTAGAGTCTTATTTCTGCCCAGTGAACATTCTGAGCTATCTGGATGTATACATTTTAACACGATGACAAGACAGTGTTGAATAATAGGCATATGTTCTGCTTCTGTGTTCTAGAGAGTATTCTGAGCATACCTGCCTGCCGGCTCAATCCCCCCTCCAATGCTGCTAAATAATATCTGGCTATCTTTAGTTTGACCTGAATATGAGTATAGGCCTATAAAATCTCAAAAGCAGCCAACATGGGGATAACCATGTCCTATAGCATTAAGTTTAATTTTGTCAAAATTGTTGTCTTTTCTTTTTGTGTTACAAAATCATGTCCAGCAGTTCACAAAGATTTATATTTCTTCTCAAACATGACACTCTGACATTTTCTGTTTGTCTATTCATGTCCCAGAAGAGGTAACCACATGCTATATATGTTTTCTGTTAATATATTTGCAAGTTGGTCTTGCTGGTTGGTCTCAGAAAGATTTCTAGTGGATAAAACATGTGGAATGAAAAGCTGTAAAAAGAAGTCTTTTTAGTAAATGCATAGCAGGTCAGGGAACAGGGGCAGACGTTGTAGGAAACATGATAAACTACATAGTATAGCTTTGAAACACATTGTATGTGTTTTGCAACAAAAACAACATTTCACTTATTCTAAAACTTTAATATATGCCAGGTATTATCATAAGTATTTTACATCTTTTATTTTATTCTCACACATATGTGAGATCGTTGTTATTATTCCCATTATACTAATGAGAAAACTGTGGCACAGAGCTGATAAGTAATTTGCATAAGGTCCTGCAATAAGATGGTCTTTCAGGTCCTTATAATTTCTTACAAGAGTATACTTGTTTCTTCCCTAAACAAAATACAATTCTGTGCACGTAAGATATTCCATGATATTCCTACTGGATGTAGGTGCTAATTAATAAAGCAATGAAAAAATAGATCTATTTTTATAATAAAATGTATCTATATAGCTTTTAATACGGTTTCTATAAAAAAGTTTGATGGATATAAAAATGTGTGTTCTTTTGAAGGATTCAGACTTTTTTTTTTTTTGGCCACATCACACTACTTGCGGGATCTTAGCTCCCCAACCAGGAACTAAACTCTGGCCAGCGCAGTGAAAGCGTCGAGCCCTAACCACTAGATCACCAGGGAATGCCCAGATATTTTTATAAGTTGAGTATTGGTAATTTTCCCTCAAAATTTAATTTGTTTTCTGATTGATATAAAGATAATTTCATGACATCCTTCAATAGAAATTAAAATATAGTCCTTCCTTTCATCTGTTGAGTGAAATAAGTCTGTAAGTAAGATTACTGTACTAAGTAAATTTTAGAGACCCTCTTTCTATTGTCTGTAGAAGGTAATATGTTCCCAGTTGAGCCAAGTGTGGGAATGACCTGACAGGACACATTTTCAAAATAAGTGTACCATAAAAATGATTGGTAGAACACATTCTATGCAATTAAACTTTATGTTTTCTCCCCAGATTTTGAAAGTAGCAACCTCTGTTGTCTTACACCAAAGAAAGATGTCTAATTGTATACCTAAAAGTGAATCCTAGATTTTCATTTGTCTTTTATTCCAGTACTATATAATCAGGGGAGGGGAAAAATATGTTAGTTGAGATGCTCTACAGTTACCTCCAGTATCTTGCCACAATACTGGCTTCTAGTGTGACACTGGAATGAAAGGTCAAATACTTATGTGGACAAGACAAACCCACAGTGGAGCAAAGCACCATGAAAGCACATGCAGCAATGAAGACAAAGAAAGACCATTGTCTTATAGTAACTGCTTAAAGTTGTGAATATATTACTATGAATCTAAGCCATGATGAGAGTGGGATATTATAGTTATAATTGCTATTTGAGATTCTTCTCCTGCCTACTTCAAATAGATAAGAAGAGTCTAATTTTTTCAACAGTTCTGAAGCCGTATTTTATGGTATCCATTATTGTACAATTTTAGATTTGAACCAGTATGAGCTTTATCTCTAGTTATGATGTTCACATCCCCATAAGTAAGAGGAGAATCAATAGTAAAAGGAAACCAGCAAATTGTAGTCTTTGCAATAAATCTAAGGTATTAGGCGGGCATAATTTAAACAGCTGTTTTTCTTTTCCTGAAGAATAAACACATAATAGGAGGAAAAATGAGGCTCTAAAGGGATTACACATTCCTAAATATTTTATAGCTGGGTTAAATGCAATGTTGTGCTTTAGTTCCACCACTGAATATTTGCTGATGATCATTTACTCACCAACTGAAAACCCAAAAGATGTTATTTGAGGTTTTTGGTGTGGTTTCAGCTTCAGATCTTCTGTCAGGGTTTCACTGTGTGATTGGAAAGAGCAACTCTTTGCATGTAAGAATACAGATGCGGGTGATTTAAGCAGGGAAACGTACCATCGTGTTTTGACTCAGCTGATACTTAATGATTTACCATTTAATGTAGTTCATCTTTCATAACCCTGAGTTCAAACAGAAGCACCTGCTATTAGGGATGCAATAGTATTGAACTTCCCACCAATGACCTAGGAGAGCTTTTTTGTAGTTTTAGATACTGGACCCACCTGGCCTTTCCCTTAACCACAACAACTGAAGGAGAGAAACAGTTTACTTCCCATCCATGGAGACCTGGACAGAATGTATAATTATGCCAGATAAAGATTTTCAAATCAAAACTCCTTGGGTTAACATCACTCTGCTGCATTGGAAGACAAAACAATGCACTTTATCTCATTGCCAAAACAACGAGAAAACTCAGAAAGCATCTGAAAAATCATGCTGAGCTGAAATCAGTTTTAAGGATAGGCATGTCCCTGGTTTCAAACTTGGAAGATAAACTCATTTTCTTATCATTTCAATTTGCTTTTATTAGTGTGGAAGCTTTTTGGTAAGGCATCTGAAAAGGCCTCCTCTCCTCTCCCTGATTTTAGAAAATATCTAGGTAGGTAGAGATACAGATATTTAGATAGGTGGATGGATTGTTAGATAGAAAGATGATAGATAGATAAAGTATTTTTTTAAAAAACTAAAGCATAAGAGATAGACATCTAATGAGATTGAAGCCTTTTGGAAGAAGATCCAATATGCTGATGAGAATTATGGTATTAATATTATCAAATAGAATGGTTTAAATACATTTTTTCTCTCCAAAGCATTGTTTAATTTAATAATCTGTTTTCACTTTGGCATCATTGGTAAGCAGTTGAAAAAGCAGATTATAGGCTAGGTAGCTTCTCTTTTCTGTCTTTTTCCCCGCCTTGTTTGGGTAAAATTCAAACATCTGTAAATTAGGATTTACAAGGAAGGAAGAGGATTATAAACTTTCATTACAGGTTCACCAGACAACAACTGTTGTCTAGCTATAACTGTATCTAATCCCTTGACTGCTTACAGTAGAGAAAGAATATTTTTCTTTTCCAACAATATTCATAAAAGATAGTGAAGGCAATTAGACCTTCACTGTCAGATGTTTTCACTGTGAGAAACATACTTCAATGGTGTCCCCTCTGATGGAATTTCATGGACTCAGACTACTGTATGGGTCCCTTCTATCTCACTGAAGAATTTTTTGCTCATAAGTGAGAGTCAGGTCTTTCCTCTAGAGGTTTTCCTATTTAAAGTTTTTTTTTTTTTCTTTTTTTAAGCTTTGCCCATGGTTCAAGAGCATTTGTATTTACCTCTATGCATTATTTGAAAATACTGTCCTAGACATATTTAGGCATTTTCCAAAGTTTGATGATGCTTATAATTTTGGGTTTGTCATTCAGCAAGTAAATACAGAATTTGCATAACATTTATAATTATGCAATTATGCCACTTAAAAAGATAAAAGAGATTTTCTGTATGAGGAAAAGGCTTTGCTGAAACGGAAGCAGTCAAAAGTATAAAAGTGCGTTACGTTACACTTTACCATCATAGTAAAGTTGTTGATAGAAAGTTCCTTTGTCCTCTTTTGAGGTGAGTTCCACTGCCTGATCTGCTACTGGTGCAGTGCATAGGATTCCTGGATTCTCAGACTCATCATTATTTGTGGAGAAAACCTTTCCGTTGTTCATTTATTGGTAGCATTTAACAGAATCCATGTGAAGGAATGGATACATTAATGTAGGGAATTGGGCCAAAATTATCATGATTTCATTTAAAAAGGAATGATCAAAGTGTACATTTTATTTTCACTTGGAACCGTTTAGATAAGTTGCCACGAATTGGAAAGCAAGTGTAAATGTATCAGCCTCAACAAGTTAGAAAGTTTGATTTGGAATACTACCTCAATTCATCCTTTCAGCCTGAATACAGACAGGTATTTTATGAGATTTTTATTTCCCTATTTGCTCAATTCCAAGATTTATGAGAGTTCTAATTTGAACCATGGCAGAAATGCCACCACAGAAACAGTGGGGGGCTTTCTCCACAACATTTTATTATAACTGTTTCCAGGCCCCAGGGCATACTATCATGTGGAAGTATGTATTTTAAAATGGTGTTTCAAATTTATTTAGCCTTTTAAACTTTTAAAGTAAAAATCTATTCTTTTTTAGTTTGTTTTTAGAGGGGGAGTTATTCTGGTTCATTCTCTTTTGATTAGCCTTGGCATATTTCTTGGTTAGCTCTTGTTGGACACTACATTTTCACAAATGGCCAGAATAGATTTCAGTGTTCAGTGAGCTAGATTATTCATATTATATGAATGTGGTTAGAGCACTCAATGAAACTAAACATTTCACAATTGTCTATTATTATGAGCTGTTTCCAAGTGAGCTTCTTAAAATACTTTTTAAAGGGGAAAAAGAAAAGTAAATGTGATATTGTCATACAAAGAAAGTCTCTAAATAATGCCACATTTGACTCGAGGTGGCTGTTAGGGTTAATATCAATGGAAATTTCCTAATGTAGCCTAGGGACCATTGACTTATCTTAAAAAAAAAAAATCACCAGATCACACAATGACAATATTCAAATTAGAAAAGGTTAAAAATGTATCAAATCTTTTTAAAGAAATGACCTATCAACCTTAGAAGAAAACCATGTCTGTAACTCAAATTATGAAATAACAAGCCAACATTTCTGTGAGAGAATGGTAGACTCTAACACAACAAGTAGAAGCTAGTCACAGTTTTTCTATCTACCCTGTGACCTTAAATAATGTCACTGTTCACATCCCATGGCATGATACCATAATACTAAAGGTCTTGTAGAGAAAAATAATCCACTCAAAGAGGTTGAAGTAAGGTATTATTGATACAGGAAGGAAAATAGATTCACTTCTCTTACTTACACGATTCTAAATCACAGGAAAAAGTCATACTGGGACCTAATGGAATATTTTAAGGGAAAACTAGATAAAAAAAAAAATAATAATAAAATTAAAGAAAAGCACCAAGTGGAAACTTCTGAATAATTTTGTAAAATAATAGTCAAAGTTAATGACTAAAAATCCATGGCTTTCATCTTAATGAATTACCATTTTAGAATCAAATAGTGGCAATTAAAGCATTTTTTTCTTATCATCAAAATGTGAGTTTTTAAAAAATCACATTTAACACTCCTCATTTATCCCTACACCTTTTAGAGGAAAAACAACAACAAAAAATCCTACAATATTCCTCATGGTCACAACATGTAATGCACAACATGTAATGATAAAATGCAATTCAGGACAACTTAAATTGTATTTTATAGGAAAAAGAAATAAGGAAATAAAAGAAGATGTTTGTTATACTTAGAATAAAACATGGCATGAAAAGAAAAATCTCTTTAATTCTTAAGGCAGCGATCCTTAGTGCATGTTCTGAGAACCACCTCCCTGAGAATTACCTGTGAAGCTTGTTAGAAATGCTGCTGATTCCTGGGCTCTCTGCCAGATCTACTGAGCCTGAATCCAGGGAAATGAAATTCAGAACCTGTTTTACTACATACATAGTCACAGATGCATCTTTAGTGTGGACAACTTTCAGAATTACTCTCTTAAAGGCAAATCTTTAGCCTATATGATGACTTAGAATTACTGGCCAAATCAGAGTAAACCAGTGGGGTGAGATTAACTCTGAAACACATGGAATAAAGAGAAGTTAAATATTTTCTGTTGCATTCTTGGGTTTGTAGATTATCTTCTACATGGTAGCTTTCATCCAATGTATATTAAATGAATAGATAAATGGAATTTCATCCATAACAGAGACAAATATCATTTAGATACAAAATATACATGTTAGAATAGGAGATCACAATGAGGACTTTTCAAAGGAAACATTATTTTATCTACTATATGTATATGATACTTGGAACATAGAAGATAAATAATTTAAGTTACAGAGAAGGTAACAAGGAAGGAGCAAGCTTAAAGATAATCATAAACTCTTTAGCAAGTCCCTAATATAAGAGAGAGAGATGAATTTGCTAGCCATTACTTTTTTAAACTTTATATATATATATACATATATATATGTGTGTATATATATATATATTTTTTTTTTTTTTTGCGGTATGCGGGCCTCTTACTGTTGTGGCCTCTCCCGTTGTGGAGCACAGGCTCCGGATGCGCAGGCCCAGCGGCCATGGCTCACGGGCCCAGCCGCTCCGCAGCACGTGGGATCTTCCCGGACCGGGGCACGAACCCGTGTCCCCTGCATCGGCACGCGAACTCTCAACCACTGCGCCACCAGGGAAGCCCCAAACTTTTGATATTTTTAAGTAGTTGATTGTTTAGGTTAAGCACATTACAGTTCTGTATTTAGGGATAAAATTATAACACTTAAAATCAAGAATATGAATGTTCTTATCCTTACATATTTGCTGAAGGTAAGATTACTTCCGTTTTAGCAACGAGAACAATGAGAAACTCAGTTTTACATGTTTATGCATGTACTCATTTGGCAAATATTTACTCATTGACCACTCTGTTTACAGTTAAATATAGGTATGGTATAGTTAAAATAAATATAGGTATAGGTATAGTTAAATATAGGTAAATAAGGTATGGTCCCTGACCATGGAAACTGATAATTCAAAATATTGAGAGAAATGGCCTAATTATATTACAAAGGGATAAGGGCAAATCTAGATCTATAAACATGTTGTGTCATATTTTGTGGATGACAGTAGTATATCAGGGACTATATCTTTCTTTCATAAACCTATCTCATGAGTCTGCATGGAGACCACATAATTTAACAGGTAAATACGTACTTGAAGGTGAAGGTCAAGGACTAGTTGCAGGAAAGATGTCTCCGTTGGTATTTCAGCGCAAGTCCAGAAGGAAGCATTTTCCTTTTAATCACAGATGGTTACCTACCAAAGTCAGATGCTCTGAGTTGGGTTATACTCATTGGGAGTATTTGTGAGCAAAAGGCATTAGCACTTACATCTAATTCTCTCTTTGTTGAAGCAAGCTGTCATAGGCTTAATAAACATGTACTCTATTGTTTATAGACCATTATTAAGAGCAGCGGTAATATTTCCCTTTCCCCTTCTATCTTTGTTAGGGACACCTCCTTCCCCATTATTGTTAAACTGGGTGTGTCTATATCCTGCTCCTTTTGTAATAATCTGTTTAACCTCTTTAATAGTTTTGTCTGTTTAATTAATGGACTAGCCCCTAACTACTGAGGCCACTTTTGTGTAATTTTAACAAAGAGATTATATAAACACACACACTGGTGTCTCTTAATTAGAAATATGACGGGTAGATGAAGGTATTTGGCAATAACTGAAATCAGCAAGTCATTAAAAATTCTTCCATGATACTACAAATTTGTTTGTAATAGCCTTCTAATTGCAGCATATAAACAAAGACAAATGTGGGTTAGACTATAAATAAAAAGTATCCATCTTGTGTTTTCTGCTTAAGACAACTATAATTTCTACTGTTGGTACAGTTGAAATAAGGATAGAAAGCTATATCCCATGCCTTTGGCTGGCAAGCTTCTAATGTTCAGGTGCCTTTTATGAAAGGTGGTCTTCCTTTATAAAATGTTTGTTGTCAGTTGGTAGCATTGTGTAGTCTAGGAGAAATCACAAGAGATGCAGGTGCCTTATGAATAACCAGATGGGAAACGGAAGATGATCAAACTTCCTCCTAGACTCTTTGAGTCAAGTAGGAAAGACAAAAGATTTTCCTTTGAAATGGTGAGGAGAGTGAAACTGAATTTTAAAATGTCTTGTATACAAATGACGATAATGCCTTACATAAGCCTCTTTCTTAAAGACACAAAACCTGTTTTCTTGAGCTTTTCCCATCACCAAAATACAGCCGGAGTCTGCGATTAGACTCAGCAGCTGTTTAACAGTGCCAGAACCACTTACGAACTTCCAAAACTTTTCTTTCAAGCAAAATAATATCCTCCAAAATCACACTCTGAATTCATTCACCGCTGACTCAGAGGGAAGAGTGCCATCTATTGAATCCTGTCCTCTGTATTCACAGCACCTGATGGATCCTTCCCAGGCTCCCTTCCACCCACCTACCGGCACATCCTGTTTCCCTCAGAGAACTGGATATAATAACGCTCTGAGGTGGTCTGAAGTTCACGTGTAAGTGTGCTCATATCACGCTCTATAATTTGAGGAAAACACATGAATTTTAATCAGTTTTTAAAACAACCAGGCCTCTCTTCTCATTTACTAGAATGGAAAAAATTCACTTTTATTACCTTAAAGATGCCAAACAGTGCCATTTTATTACTGTGGGAAGCTGGAAGTCATTTCCGAACTCTTTTGGCAAGGGTGCTATGTAGAGCATCCAATTCAGTCCTTTAAGTATCTTCTGAGAACCACCACACAATCTGTGATTTACTGTCTCCAGGAGTTAAAGGGACCCTTTCTACCCTGAAACTGAAGAAAGAAAGGTGAAATGTGTTTAAGAAGCATCCCATGGGACTTGCAAGAATATGAGACAGTACAGAGTGAGCTAGATCTAAAGAATATTTTGATAACCCACAAACACTTTCCAACTTGTAATTTTCAATTTGGTTTTTAAAAGTTGTGTTGGTAGCCTTTAAAAATTGCGTTTTGTATATTGATTGATAGGTCTTCAGGCCACTTTCACAAACTTCTTACATTTTGTGGCTTAGAGGCTCCATTCCCCCCCCCCCCCACCTTGCTAAATAGGTTTGGTACACTTTTGCAGCAAACACAACATCATAGTTAAATATATGTATACTATGTTAATTTTTATACACATATATACATAAACATATACACATATACATACTCCCATAATATGCAGCACTTAAATTTTATAAACACGTATTTGACTAAGACAAATTAAAACAAGAGTCAAATGGAGAATTTGCATGTTTTCTATCTAACATACCAGAAGATGGCATGCCATTCAGTAGCAACCAACAACAATTTGAATTTACATATTCTTTAGCTGACTCAAATCTCTAGTATTTAGCACTATGTAAGCTGAGAGACTGCTATGGTTGTCAGTTAAAATATACTCACACATGTATATTTTGCTCCCAATTTTATTTTGTTTGGATATTTTGCCTGGCTAGTTTATATTGGAGGCAGAAACCCAGTAAGAGAGAAAAAAGATATTTAACCGCTAGTCAGAAAATATATAGTGCCTGACAAATGGTGGGCTCTCTATAAATACATGATAAAATAATGAATGGATAAATTATACCACTGTGGAAAATAGTCTATTACATCACAAATGAGAAGCTGTCTGATAGTGTAAAAAAGTCTAGCGTATGATTTTTCTTGACAAAAATCAGTGAACTACTGACTTTAAGTAAAAGGCCAATCTTTACTTGCTTTTATATTTTTAAGCTTTGACTAGTAATTGTCTAATGCAACTCTCAAAGGAGTGGATAACTTTTCTCTGCTTATAAACAACCCAAAATCTTTTATGGCAAAACGTCTCTTCAGTAATTACATTCTTAACAGAGTATTATATTCATAAATGGTATCACAAAAGCATCCATGATGGTAGCATGCAGTTTCCATGTCTTTTTTTAGGTGAAATTAATGTTTTCTTACAACGTTGTGGTTATTAATGAGGAAACCATTATTTTTCTTGTTCTGCCAGGTAGGTAAATATAATTTGATGTTTGGAGTGGCATACTATTAAGGTATTGGGAATATTATGTGTTCTGTTCTTTGTTAGGACCAGGATGATATATCTGTTCTGAAGTAGAAGATTCACACTTGGCGGTAAGTTTAAGATTTCATGCTGCTTTCATTGCTAAATCTAGTAGGGGTAACAGAGGCCAAAGCTTCAAGTAGCACCTGCCAGGCAAATGGTGGACGGAAAGGAGGGCTTCAGCTGGGGAGTGTAATACAGTGCCTCTATCCAAAGGCATCCAGGATATACAATTTAGAGGAGTAAAGTCAAAGCTTTGATGTATATATAACAAAAAAGTAGAGAAAATTTCCAAGAGCAAATTTATCACTAACTTGCGAGTCACCATTAATGTCTATTAAAGGGAAACAATAGAAGAAAGAATGGTATTTAAAGATAAAGTAGGAAAATGAGTCAGTTAAAAAAAGTATCTTTTTTTTTTTTTTTTTTTTTTTTTTATAAATATGTCCAAGAAGCTCTGTCCATTTAAAGCTAGCACATACACTGGACTGACTCATACATTTCCTATATGTATATGTCACTTAATTTCTTATATTTCCATCTTTCCACCCATCAATCAACCTTCATCCAGTCATCCATCTATACCAACAAAGTATTTACACATAATTTTATTTTTTCATCCATTCATAAATCCAACCTGTTTTGGGTACCGGCTGCATGACAAGCACCATTACTTGTGATATAAAGACATAGAAAACAGAGTCCCTTCCCTCAAGGAGCTTAGAGTTCAGTTGAAGAGAAAGTTAAGTATATCAATACTACACATTGTGATAGATGCTAGGATAGCACTACCCAGTGAGGATAGAAGGGCTTCTAAATCAGACTGGTGGGTCTGGGAAGGCTAACATTAAAGTTGAATTTTAAAAGACAAGTAAGAAAAATTAGGTAGATGATGAAGAGGAAAGGAATTTTAGATGAAAGGCATGATGTATGCAGAATGTATCCTTAATAACTGGTATTCTTTTATGTTCACAATATAGTCATTTAACAAAATTCTATCCCTTTACACATAACAGGACACAATGACTCAATTAAAAATGACCTGGGGGCTTCCCTGGTGGCGCAGTGGTTGAGTCCCCCTACCGATGCAGGGGATATGGGTTCGTGCCCCAGTCCAGGAAGATCCCACATGACGCGGAGAGGCTAGGCCCGTGAGCCATGGCCGCTGAGCTTTCGCGTCCGGAGCCTGTGCTCCGCAACGGGAGAGGCCACAACAGTGAGAGGCCCGCGTAATGCAAAAAAAAAAAAAAAAAAAAAGACCTGGGAAGGCAATAGAGTTTAGTGATTACATGTACTGGCTCTAGAACCAGACTTCTAAATCCTGGCTCTTCTCCTTTATAGCAGGAGGAAATTACTCAATTACTTGGAGGAAATTACTCAACATCTCTCTGACTCAATTTTCCTTTATTCAAATTGGGGATAATATTATATCTCTTTTTTTTTTAATTAAAATTTTATAGCTTACTTTCCATGTACAGTTATTACAAAATATTGGCTATATTCCCCATGTTGTGCAATATATCTTTGAGCCTATCTTGCACCCAATGGTTTGTATCTCTCCCGCCCACACTCCTATATTGTCCCTCACCCCCACTGGTAACCACTAGTTTGTTCTCCATATCTGTGAGTCTGCTTCTTTTTTGTTATATTCACTAGTTTGTTGTATTATTTATTTATTTAATTAATTTATTTTTTTAACATCTTTATTGGGGTATAATTGCTTTACAATGGTGTGTTAGTTTCTGCTTTATAACAAAGTGAACCAGTTATACATATACATATGTTCCCATATGTCTTCCCTCTTGTGTCTCCCTCCCTCCCACCCTCCCTATCCCACCCCTCCAGGCGGTCACAAAGCACCGAGCTGATCTCCCTGTGCTATGCGGCTGCTTCCCACTAGCTATCTACCTTACTACGTTTGTTAGTGTGTATATGTCCATGACTCTCTCTCGCCCTGTCACAGCTCACCCTTCCCCCTCCCCATAACCTCAAGTCCGTTCTCTAGTAGGTCTGCGTCTTTATTCCTGCCTTACCCCTAGGTTCTTCATGACATTTTTTTTTTCTTAAATTCCGTATATATGTGTTAGCATACGGTATTTGTCTTTTTCTTTCTGACTTACTTCACTCTGTATGACAGACTCTAGGTCTATCCACCTCATTACAAATAGCTCAATTTCGTTTCTTTTTATGGCTGAGTAATATTCCATTGTATATATGTGCCACATCTTCTTTATCCATTCATCCGATGATGGGCACTTAGGTTGTTTCCATCTCCGGGCTATTGTAAATAGAGCTGCAATGAACATTTTGGTACATGACTCTTTTTGAATTTTGGTTTTCTCAGGGTATATGCCTAGTAGTGGGATTGCTGGGTCATATGGTAGTTCTATTTGTAGTTTTTTAAGGAAACTCCATACTGTTCTCCATAATGGCTGAACCAATTCACATTCCCACCAGCAGTGCAAGAGTGTTCCCTTTTCTCCACACCCTCTCCAGCATTGATTGTTTCTAGATTTTTTGATGATGGCCATTCTGACTGGTGTGAGATGATATCTCATTGTAGTTTTGATTTGCATTTGTCTAATGATTAATGATGTTGAGCATTCTTTCATGTGTTTGTTGGCAGTCTGCATATTTTCTTTGGAGAAATGTCTATTTAGGTCTTCTGCCCATTTTTGGATTGGATTGTTTGTTTTTTTGTTATTGAGCTGCATGAGCTGCTTGTAAATTTTGGAGATTAATCCTTTGTCGGTTGCTTCATTTGCAAATATTTTCTCCCATTCTGAGGGTTGTCTTTTGGTCTTGTTTATGGTTTCCTTTGTTGTGCAAAAGCTTTGAAGTTTCATTAGGTCCCATTTGTTTATTTTTGTTTTTATTTCCATTACTCTAGGAGGTGGGTCAGAAAGGATCTTGCTGTGATTTATGTCATAGAGTGTTCTGCCTATGTTTTCCTCTAAGAGTTTGATAGTTTCTGGCCTTACATTTAGGTCTTTCATCCATTTTGAGTTTATTTTTGTGTATGGTGTTATTGTTGTATTTTTTAAGATTCACATATAAGTGATATCACACAGTATTTGTCTTTCTCTTTCTGACTTATTTCACTTAGCATAAAGCCCTCCAGTCCATCCATGTTGCTGTAAATGGCCATTTTTTTTAATGGCTCAGTAGTATTCCATTGTAGATACATACCACATCTTTATCCACTCATTTTTTGATGGTCACTTAGGTTGCTTCCATATCTTGGCAATTGTAAATAATGCTGCTATAAACATTGGCATGTATGTATCTTTTCAGATTAGTGTTTTTTTTGTTTTTGTTTTTTTCATATATATACCCAGGAGTGGAATTGTTGGGTCATATGGTAGTTCTATTTTTAGGTTTTTGAGAAACCTCCATATTGTTTTCCACAGTGGTTGCACCAATTTACATTCCCACCAACAGTGTACAAGTATCCCCTTTTTTCTACATCATTGCCAACATTTGTTATTTGTGTTCTTTCTGAAGATAGCGAGAACAAGTAATTTTAAAATTTGTATGGAAACACAAAAGATCCCAAATAGCCTAAACAATCTTGAGGAAGAAGAATAGAACTGGAAGAATCACAGTCCCTGACTTCAGACTATACTACAAAGCTACAGTAATCAAAACAGTATGGTACTGGCACAAAAATAGACACAGATCAATGGAACAGGATAGAGAGTTCAGAAATAAACCCACACACTTATGGTCAATTAATCTATGACTAAGGAGGCAAGAATGTACAATGGAGAAAAGACAGTCCCTTCAATAAGTGATGCTGGGAAAACTGGACAGCTACATGTAAAAGAATGAAATTAGAACATTCTCTAACACCAATAAACAAACAGAACCTAATTAAACTTAGAAACTTTTGCACATCAAAGGAAACCACTGACAAAAGGAAAAGATAACCCCCTACTGAATGGGAGAAAATATTTGCAAATAATATTATATCTCATAGTGACTATTAAATTAATTTATACATGAAAGAGTTATGTATATCTGGCATAAAATAATCTTTTAATATATGCTAGCTAGGATAACATTTTTTCCTTTGTTAAAATTTACTTATTGATAAGAATAGTGATGATAATAATAAACAGGTTTAAGGGATGTATAAGAGCTATCAGAAACTGAGATTTACTACATTCAGAAGCTAAAGAGATTTAACCTTTTTTGAAACTTAAAACTGCTTGCCACAAGATAGAGAAGTCACTAGCGCTTCAGTTAGATGTCCTGAGCTCAGATTTTGTCGCTGTCACCTTCCAACTCTGAAGTCTTGGTCATGTAGCTTAATGCATGTGCCTCGGTTTTTTATCACTCATGGTGCTACTAATGACACCAACATATCCATCACGGGAGTCTGGGAGGATTAAATGGGATGACGTGTATAAATTTGTTCCATCATCCAAAAAAAACCCTTTAAAATGCTTAGAAAATATGTAATGACTAATCTAAGGATTGTGAAAAATATCTTTCCCAAAATACTTCCTACAGTTTGAGAGATAACATATAAATATTCTCATCTGCATTCACTACCTCTGGAAAACACTCTTGAATGTTATTGCTGACTCTGAATGGCTGCCTTTGTGTCTTTGCCAGAACTTGCTCTGGGTTGCAGCTATTCATAGAATGCCCTTGGATAATGTGATAGGTTGAATTCGAATTACTCCTCCAATCATTTTGGATGCAGTAATAATGCTAACTAGAATGGTCATCTGGAGAATAAACTAAGCATGGCATTTTAAATAAAATCTTTCTTTTTTTTGTTTTTTTTTTTTTACATTTATTTTATTATTTTATTTTTCGGCTGCATTGGATCTTTGTTGCTGCGCGCAGGCTTTTCTCTGGTTGTGGTGAGCGGGGGCCACCCTTCGTTACGGTGCACGGACTTCTCATTGCAGTGGCTTCTCTTGTTGTGGGGCATGGGCTCTAGGCGCAGGGGCTTCAGTAGTTGTGGCTCGCGGGCTCTAGAGCACAGGCTCAGCAGTTGTGGTGCATGGGCTCAGTTGCTCTACGGCATGTAGCATCTTCCCAGACCAGGGCTCGAACCCGTGTCCCCTGCACTGGCAGGAAGATTCTCAACAAGTGCACCACCAGGGAAGCTCAAAATCTCTTTCTTTTTTTTTCTTTAGAATAACACAAAAGCAGATCATATAATGAATGCTATTTGAGTAAATAAGCATTAAACATGCTAACATGTTAATGAATTTCCTGTAGATAGATATTATAGACTTTAAAATACCACTAATCTCAGGTGGAATACAAATACAAAACAGCTTTTTAAAAAAACATAAATTATAGGAAGACAGATATTGCACTAGATCTTTTCTGGAATTACTTTTAATTGCAAATATTGCTTTAAGATTGAGAACCCAGCCTACCCAAGCATATACAGGTTAGCTTTAAATAAATTCAGCTTATACATCATGTTGCTAATACTATTAAGATCTTTGGTGTCACAAACATCTTTTCTGCTTTTTTCCACACATATCAATTACTTAATACTGTTACTTCTAAGGCCAGGGCACCTTAGTCTGCCTGAAGGAGTATGGAAGTTCCAGGCTACCATAGCTTCTATTTTATTAAATTTTTTCTTTCTTGCCTTCAACCTGATTTCTTCTGGGTCTGACCTAATTCCTTTGATGACTGGGGCTTGGAGGCCTGTGCTAATCTGCATCATGGGTATGTGGAGGAAAAGTGAGACAAATGAAGGAAAAGTAAAGGAAGGAAAGATGGCACCTAGGCAAGAGTGCTCTTCAAAATCAAATAAGCATTTTGAAAGCAGGCCATTTTTGTTCTACCTCATCCTTTAAAGAGAACCCCAAATTCAATGCTTGGTCTCAAATACAAATCTCCCCTCCGCTCTAATTCTTTACTTTTTTTTTTTAAGCTACCTCGTAAAACATTTTATGGCGAGGACAAAAAAGACAATGGCAGAATGCTTATTATTAGCATCATGTGATAAATCCAATGTAAGAAAAATATCTGTTTGTGAAAAAGTAAGTCATGTTCTAAAAGTCATAATGAAAGAATATGTTTGTGCTGACTTTGATGTAGAGATCCTGCAATAGCCTAAGCTTTGTCACTAAGCTTTGGGACGTGCTGATGTTCAGAGCTTTTTAGACCTGTCCACTAACTTATTGTTCCTCTTAGTCTGTTCCCAGTTTTTTTCCCTTTGGGAAGCAGGTTCTTCTTACTGCTCAAATATGCATTCAACATCTTGTAGTCATTAATATCCCAGAGGCAGGGGGTAAAGGGGCAGCTTTTCAAAGTGTCTCTGCTCACTTGATTTTGGATTACTACTACAAATCCTGGAGAAGTGGGAAGGTGAAATTTATCCTTCCTCGGTAACAAATTACAGGTTTTCTTCTCTGAGATGTTAAGGAGTTGTGATTTTGTGTGGATTTACCAAAAAAGGGGTGTATTTGTCCATCTGTGATTTGATGAATGACGATTCACAAAGCCATCAGTACACCTGCTCCCATGAGAAGAGATATACTTTATCTAAAGCAAGAAAATGATCAGTAACAGTAATTGTTTTCAGCACAGTAGCATGCATTGGTTCAGGCATATTTTCACTTCACAGATGTTTAAAGTCACTCGGCACTCAGCCTTCAGACTTGTTTTTTATTTGGCATCCAAATTCATGTTTCATAGCCATGCGGCTACCTAATGTGCCATAAATAGAAACAATCCTCTGAATTTCAGAGCTATACCCTGGGCCTGCCCTAATCTATGCAGCTGCCTAACCTACGCAACTCCTGTGTTTCAGGATATATTTGCAGATTCAAAATACTTATTTGGTCAGTTGCGTAAAACCATTTATTCCTCAGATATCTAGACCTGCTAGTCAATATAAATCTGTGTTCTTTTGTATTTCTCTCCAGGGTGGCGGGTGTCTTCTTTATAATCTCCTTTTATTTGTACTTGTATTTGAATTGTGGATACACCAGTGAGCAGGAGAATGATCCTACCCTGGTACTTAGGAGAAAAGAAAAAGAACAGAGATTTGTCCAGATAATTCACAACCTGGAAAACTAACGGAGCCATAGTCCATAATGAATAGAATTTTAGAGAATATTAGTTCAAGTCATTAGGAATGATCACTTAGTGTGTGTGTGCACGTGTGTGTGCATGCATGCACACTACTGGTATATTTAAACACAAGCCCATGGAATCAGCATTTTTTATACTGATGAACATTTTTTGCAGTTCAATCTGAACATTGTTCCTGGTAGAGCTGGGAATGCCATTTCAAAATAGCGTTAAGCCTCCCCGTCATTTGCTACTTGATTCAAAGAAATAGAAAGTCATATAATGGTACAAGATGTTGCTACTTTATTTCATTGGCCCCTTCCACATAAAGTAATGAATCTCTAAGGGCAGAAAATCCAGCTATAATTTAGGGCCTCAAACCATTCATTTTAGTTTTCCTTTAGCAGGGCTAGCTAAAACAATCTCATATTTAGTGGTTTATATTGTTCAATTTTGAAATACATTATAGTTTGAGTATTGGGCAGGTAAGAGATTAATTTGCCTTTGTAAAATTGCACACCCTTGGGGGCAGTAGTATTTTATGCACAGGTAAACAGGAATTTTTTATCAGCAAATCTATGGAGCTGACATTTTTATGCATTCTACTTTTTTTTTAAAGCATGAGTTTAAGCCCATGAACAGCAGATTCCCAGTTTTAAATTGCTTGTTGAACTGATCTTTCTGTTTAATGTTTATGTGGATCATAAACCAACATTAGGTGTAAACTTTACATATATTTATGTATGTGTATATATATATATATATATATATGTGCTTTCCTCAGAGACAAAAAAATTTATTATCAAGTTGAGTAAGTGAATAATTTTTTTCTACTTTAATACATATGACCCATTTCATAAAGGGTGAAATATATACAAATATACATATATAAATTTATATATATTATAAATATATATAAATATGTATCTTATTTTACTATAATAGTGAAATATATTTCACTATTGTGGTGAAATAAGAAGAAAACTATAAAAATGAGCATTGTCATCATACAGTTATCTAGGACAGATTGCCTATTTTTTTTGCTATATTTTTGCAAAAATCAAAAATGATGATGAATATTGATTACACTGGCTTTGTATAAGGTTTACTCTATCCAAATTCCTTTACAAACAATTTTATTTTTATAAAATTCTGATGAGCAGTATGTGGTGCTGAATTCCTCAAGCAAGCTACGCTGAACGCCTATGATAATGATCACAGCAATTACAAACACAATAGATGTACCTCGCCCCAAATGAGATCTGAAGTCCTGATAAAAAGAAGACTGGGCCTCTTCCTTTTTCCTGTGTGTGACTTGTGTAGCAGCTTCTTTATCTATAACTAACAGGTCAAAATGCAAAGAGGCGATTTTGTAATATAATATAAACAGAAACAGAAACCAAACCTCTTGCATTTCTACTGCTATGCTCACACTTTTCTCAGATAATCTTGGCAGCTTTGCCTCTCTCTAATTTTGCTAACATCTCATAGATATAAAACTGTGCACCCCCAACTCTCTGGCTCCTTCCCCTCCCATCTCTTTTCCTTCCCACTGTTTCATTACATTTTTTTATGTGCATACCATCAAGTCCTCTTGGACACATAATAAGATTTGTGCCAGACTATGTTTCTTGGCTTTAATGGTTAGTTAGCTTTCCAGAATACACATGCTGCTTTATATATGCTTTTATTACTGACATCATGAGAATGCATCTCTCCTATGTTTACAATTGGGTGTTCACCCTTAAATAAAAACAATGAGATCAGGTTGTTTAAGAGAATCTTTAAAAAGCAGAATAAAAACAGCTGTTATCTGCTTGAATCATTTCGTTTTCTTTCATGATCTGAATGATAATTATGTGTAGCAGTGGGCAGTCTCCAGCTCTCATTATATGCCATACATCAGAGCCTCTTTCAGGCTGGAATTGGGACTCTGTCCTCCAGTTCCAACAGGATCGTTTCAACCTCATTTCTAACAGGTGTTGGTATTTGCGGGAGGGGTAAGGGGAGGATGAAACACCTTTGCTTGTTCCAACTGAGCTCCAGATTCAGGAGGCTGCTTTTCATTGGCAATGTGGGTTTGAAAGTCAAACCAGGTCCTTTCTGAAATCTCTCTCACCAGGAACGAATTACAAATATTTCCACATGTCAAACCAGTGTACAATAGGGTGGTCCTTATTAATCAAAGCTCTCTTAAACCAAGTACAGATGGTAGCAATGAACTTCTCTTCCATGAAGATTTCTTGAAAAGGGAGGAAAATACAACTCACAGAAGTGCACATTTCTTCACGTGACACCAGACGAGGAATAAGGAGCTTACACCAAATGTAACCAAAACCAAACCCAACAAAACAATAATAAATAAATAAAAATGTAAAAATCCCAGTGTTTGGAGCTCAACAATCCAAACCAGAAGGTAGATTGAGCTCATTTCCATTTCACACAGCCCTCACCACAAGCCGTTTCTCAAGATTCCACGACATTTGCCTAGAGACTGACAAGCTTAAATTGGTCTTAACCTCTAGAGTCCCCTTTTCATATCACAGATGTTGCTGATGGGGAGCAGAGTTTCTTTCCCCAAAGTCAGTGATTTTCAAGCTCTGGTGTCATCTGCCACAGAGAGTGTAACTCCTCTCAGACAACAATGTAGTTTGTTATTTTTAATTAACAGAAAAATGTAGATAGGAATGGTTGAAATTGCATTGTATTCAAAACTTAAGAGTAAGGAGAGTCAGAGAAGCAATTCTATTTAAAGAACAGCCCAGAGGCTGGACCCATGGCTGTGTTTCTCTGACCCCAGCTGTATTATCTAAGCCTCTTGGGTAGCAAAAAACTGGGTTGGGGAATCTCCTGGGAACAAAGACTCCTTGGGGATGGTCTGTATGACCAGGTGTTACTATTTAGGAAGAGTATGTTTCAGATGTTTTAGCAAAATTGGCTCCACTTCTCCACTCAAGATTGGTGCTATTATGGTCCCGTGCAGTCCTTCAAGGTGAGGGATCAAAAGACACTAGGGTGTCACTCAGTTCACACCTTATCTCAAAACAGTGTTAAACCTAAATTGTATTTGAAAGGTGAAAATTCTGTTGTGAAGCCCTTAACACAGAAGGTCTGTGATTTCCACTGATAAAAAAAAATTCCATGATGTAAAAACTACCAGAGGCCATTTCTCTCTAGCCTAAATCTTTTATACTGCAGCTGAGAGTGTATTTCCTTTTGGTCTGTGCTCTGTAAAAGTGAGCAATATTCAAAATTGTTTAATGTATGGGTAAAAATTTTTTAAAGTCTCATCTCAAACTTTTTCAAGATAATTACAGTAAAGATGGAAAATTTTTCTACTAATAGATTAAATGTGTTTATAACCTCAGATTAATTATAATCTTTTTCAAGATGACAAAAGTTTTATAGCATTTCATGAGGTAACAGTTGATTGGATTTTAAAAAGAAATGAAATAAAAGTGTTATATATAGGGCTTCCCTGATGGCGCAGTGGTTGAGAGTCCGCCTGCCGATGCAGGGGACACGGGTTCGTGCCCCGGTCCGGGAAGATCCCATATGCCGCGGAGCAGCTGGGCCCGTGAGCCATGGCCACTGAGCCTGCGCGTCTGGAGCCTGTGCTCCGCAACGGGTGAGGCCACAACCGTGAGAGGCCCGCGTACCGCAAAACAAAACATGGGCAAATGCCAAAAGAAGACTTCAGTCTTCCAATTTTCTTGTGGTGTTAAGTGATAATATCTCAGTGAAATTTAGTTTTGACTGTGCATGCTCCCCATCACAGACCAGGCGTTCCTTAGAAAATATTTGTATATGCTTTTGGGCTTGTTACTGAACCATCATAAAATTCAGTGCTATTTGTGTACTCTGTGGTATAAACTAACAAAGTAATGTCTATGCTGAGAAGACAGTGAATGATTTAGAACACATATTGAAGTCTCAACACTATTGAAGAATGTCTGAAAATTGTGTAGAATATTAACATGGACTTTTAGAATCTTTGCTAAAAGCCATGTTTACCTTCAATTCAGATATTACACAAGTCTAAAAGTATTTTATAGTAATCTTGGTTTGTCTACTAGTCTATTAGAATAAAATTAAAATAGGAAGATGTCACATATCTGTCCATTAGAGGGAATTAGTGAGAGTGCCCATGAGTGAGAAGAGAGAGAGAGTAGAGAGAGGATGATATTTTAATGGAAGAGTCAGAGGAAGAAATGAAGGAAAAGGAAGAAGAGGTCTAATTCTCCACCTAGATAATAGTAGGTCCCAAAAGTTGCTGTAATTTGTCTAAAATCATAGATCTAGTAGGTGGTGGTAAAAGGGTTGATATTCTGTTGTCTGATTCTGGGGGCCATAAGCTTCACTGTGCTCTAGTGAGCTAACAGGACATGAGGTCTATCCATCAATTATTAACTACCAAATAAGATACTTTAATCAGATCTTCTGATGAAAACCAAAGACCTGGACTTTCTCTATCTACAATCTCTGTCATCTTAGGAAGGAGCCGTAGATAAGTTACCAAAATACAAAAAGACATAAACTTCAAACATATATGTAAATATTTTTTTTTTCTGGAAACATTTAATTTTAAGTCCATTTTTTCTTTTCAAGAGTACCACTTATTGAACTCCTTGATGATAACATCACTTTTGATATGAGAACAGGAGGTATTATCATTAAAGAAAAGTGTCATGCAAATTCCATTAGATTCTTTATTTTCTATTGCTATTATTCTGGAATTAATTGCTTGTTACCAAGAACATCTCTTCCCAGATTCCTCTGAACAGATGAGACCTGTTGTTTAGATTTTCCCTCAACTGAATGAACCTTCTTATCTTATACATGTCACAATTTTTATTACACATTTTAAAAAATGGTTGAAAAATGAGTGCCACCTAGAAATGTATTCAGCATAGAGTGGGATAGTTAGTAAATATTTTTCAAATGAATAAATGAAAGTCACTGGCCTTTGACAAGACTCTTTGGGGGTAGAGGTGATGAGTAGATCACATAAAGACCGGTTGCATTCTGGGGACATGGTACAAGCTGTGTGAGTAGGCATGCTCTATGGACAACACCATTTCATGGAAAGATATGAAGAATAATACTGAGCAGCCTGAAGAAAATGGAGAAAACAAGAGCGACTTAAAACTGAGTTATCATTTTGTTTCAAAGGGAGATAGGGAGTTTAAGAGGAAATTTTTTACTTTTTACAGTAGTTTTTGTAGTTTCAGAGTCCCTTTCTACAGTCTTATTAAAACAAGTTGGCTGTGGTTAGAACCTGTAGATTAGAACAATGTACACCAGAGGGTTGATGGCAGCAGTAATATCACCTTTATATGGTGGATTCTCTTGCTGTGTATCAAGGAATCATCACCCATTGACCCTTGAGTGCAGGAACTCGTATGTGATTAATCAAGGAAGCACTATCTTTGTTGAACTCTGGAGAAAAAATTCTGTACCCAGCAGGTGAATAACATATTAGGGAGCCTGGCAGGCAGAGTGGCATATTCCCTCCTGACCTCAATTTCCCAAAGACTCTGTGTAGTCTTGTTTGTGGATGACACACTCAATGGGAAAAGCACCAGGCTAAGAAAAACAGCGAGGATCCTACCATAACCCTATGGTATAGGGAGATAGTCGTCTTCTCATTTAGTTAAAAAAGGAGGCTAGATTTCACTGGTATTTGAGAAAGAAGAAGGATAGACTAGTTTGATTACCTGTTTTGAAAAGAACTGTGTCATGTACTAAGTCTTTTGTTACCTGTTTGTATCTGTTTAGTTTACTACTATTGGAATTGCAAAAAAAAAAAAAAAAAAAAATCTGTTCTTAATCCTTTAGAGAGAAAGCCTGGTTATTTTATTATTTCTTCTCTATGGTTGAATGAGTGGTTATTTTCGAGGGGGGGATGTTTATAGAGATTTAAGCATAATATATATTTGAGTTTATTTTTATTTTAAATTTAAAAGTTAAAACTGGGACAAAATTATGTGGGTTTTATTCCCCTAAACAGACAATCCACTAATGCACAGTCAGTTTGAGCAGGTAGCTGAAAATGATGCTACTTAATTACTTCATGGACAACTAAGATGTTTCCTGAAGTTGGTTAAAAAAAAATTCTCAGAAATCACTCTCATAAAGACTCTCAAAATGAACAGGACAGTGGTATAAGCATAATAGGTGTTCAATTATTAATTGGCCGATTGATATATATCTATTAAAAGGGGTAGAATCGCTATTTATTGTCCTTATGCATCCAGTGGGTACAGGCTTCTTCAATTTTAAACTTTGGCCAAGTGATTGTATAAGCATTTTAAATGCTGGAGGCAGGTAACAGCATCGTCCTACCTCTTGAATCATATAGGCCTCCAATTGGTGTTTCTTCCTTACTGCTAAATTAAAACAGACGATAATTCTCAAGTAATTAAAAAAGTAGAAGCAACTTGCAGAATCCTCTTTTCTTACCAAAACTTAAGCTGGAATAAGATTTCATTTAGAGAGCAATAAGAACAGAGACTGGTTAGCTAACAGGGGCTCACCTATGAAATCATTGGTGCTTAGTTTATGAATGTTCTTAAATTTCAAGAGAATGTCTTCCGTGAAATTCTGCATATGTACAATGACTTTTCTGGGGCATGAAATTTTGTGTTGTATCTGAACTTTCAGCATATCCAGGTTTTTTTTTTTTTTTGCGGGGGGTACGCAGGCTTCTCACTGTTATGGCCTCTCCCGTTGCGGAGCACAGTCTCCAGACGCGCAGGCTCAGCGGCCATGGCTCACGGGCCCAGCCACTCCGCGGCATGTGGGATCTTCCCAGACCGGGGCACGAACCCGTGTCCCCTGAATCAGCAGGCGGACTCTCAACCACTGCGCCACCACAGAAGCCCTGCATATCCAGGTTTTAATCACTGATCTCCTTCCCACCCCAAAATGATAAAGATAACTAAAACTATTTAAATATTACTTGCTGAGAATTTCTGATTCATTAAAAATGTAATTGTTAATAGCATTTTAACCAATTTATCTCCTCTGTAATGAGAGACTAGGGAACTAGTTATATATATATATATATTTTCTTCCTCTTTTCCTCTGTAATGTTAGATCTCCACTGGAAAGAAAAGGACAACAGCTGGAACTTATAACTATTTGGAAACATCAACATTGTTGAAATTTACACTCCCATGTGCAAATGTTATCAGACAATCAAAAAAATGTGTACAAACAATAAAAGAGGAAAGCAATGTTATCAAAGGAGCATGATTCAGTTGGATGGGGCACAAAAAGTTATACTTGTTCATTTTCAGAATAATATTATGAATCAATAAAATGAGATAGATTTGATTATAGCAAGATTTTGCAAAAGAGTTTCTAACTCAGGGATATGCATGGTCCATACTAGATGGCTGACTTTATGAAACGTAAGTGGTTTTCCCCCACCACATTGTATAAGCAAGAGAGGCTGAACTATAACATGAAACTGTGCCACTTGGCACACTTTCCCAGTGGATTTCAAGATTGTAGTCTAACACGTTATCTCCTGAATACTTGGGCCTGGTCTCTTACTAATATGCTTCCAGCAGAGAGGTTGCACCAAGTCTTCCACTGCTAATTTATATCCTGCTTATCTAAGAGAGATTGGTTAATCCAAGTATGGCCTTTGGGATTTGGGATTAGATTAATACTCCTCTAATATAGATAGCATTTTTTTTCTTTTTTTGCGGTATGCAGGCCTCTCACTGTTGTGGCCTCTCCCGTTGTGGAGCACAGGCTCCGGTTGCGCAGGCTCAGCGGCCATGACTCACGGGCCTAGCCGCTCGGCGGCATGTGGGATCTTCCCGGACCAGGGCACGAACCCGTGTGCCCTGCGTCGGCAGGCGGACTCTCAACCACTGTGCCACCAGGGAGGCCCTAGATAGATATTTTTATTTGTCTAGATTTTTCCTCCCTGGGGCTTTATCTGCCAAGCTAGCTTCTTTGCTAGCATTAGCTTGCTCCTCCAACATAATCTAGTAGACATTGGTAAAAATGGATGAGACTTTAGTATCCATAAAGACCCTAAGGCTGCAAAATATCATGGGAGGGTAGGTATAAAACTTAAATATCTCAAATATCTTCAAAACCTCCTTCCTAAAATAAACTTTATTTTTATTCATTGCATCCAGGCAGGAAGTTTGTTTTTAATTCCAGGGAATGTTTTTTTTTTTTGTCTGGGGGTGGGTTGTTGTGAAGGGCAAGATGTGTGTATTTTGTGCTTTAACACGTGGTTTAGAAATATCAGTACTCTGCAGATTTGAAAACAACCTCTAGTTGTAGAGGTGTTCAGTAATGGTTCAAAGTATGCACAGACCTGAATTCAAGGCTTGGCTCTGTATTTTGCAGGTATATGACTTGGTGAGTTACCTTCTCCCCTGCATCATGCTTCTCATGAATATATTGGAGATAATGAGTGCTATGGAAATTAAATAAGATGATATATCTAAAGTGATTAGAAAGCACTTATCACAAGTGGTCAGAATTTAGTAAATGGTAGCCATTATTTATATTATTATTATGTTAGATGCATCCCCAAACTTCACTGACAACAGTAAAATACTTGTTTCTCGATAGTCTCTATTTCTCCTTTCCAGAGAAAGTATCCAAACAGGCATCTTCTGGTCAGAGAGAAGTCACTAAATAGCATTCAGCGTGGATAGAAAGTGAAGTATGTGGTGAAACTGTCAAGCGTTAGTCTGACTTTTCCATAGGCAGACTTCTGCAAGGATAAACACTGATGCATTCAAAGGGCACATAAAGATACATAAAGGAGCAGAGGACTTGATAGAGAAGTAAGAGTAGAAAGATAAATCCTCTTTTATTTTAGAAGAAAAGTTATGTGAGCCACAGATAGGAAATTATTGCAAAGTGCATGAAAACTGAAGCTTGTTTGCCAAATTCTCTGTTTTTTGTTGTTGCTTTTTTTTTCTTCTGCAGAAAACATTGAAGTTACTGAAAATGCCTGAAGAATGACTGCATACATTGGTAGAGAGAGCAGTGGCTCTAGTTCATCATTTTCAGTATTTACATTAAAACAGCAAAATCACAGGGCAGCTCTTCTGTGATAGCACTTGCTACATTGTACTGCAATTTATGTTAACATGACTGTCTCTCACGAGTGCTACAAGCACAGGACCAGATCTTACTCCTGTATCACCAATTCTGAGCACAGAATCAGTGCTCAACCAACTAGTTTGCTGCATTAATGTATCAATTTCGGTGAGTCCCAGATAAGGGCATTCATTTACCTCATTTGTTAACAAATTTGATTGCCTGTTGGATACTTCAAAATAGCATATGCTAAACTAAAGCTTAAAAAAAATTTCTAACTCAGTAGTTACCAAATGATGTTAACATGAGGATCTCCTTTAAGTGTCAAGAATTTTCATGAACATTTGTACTCGAATTATCTCCTGATAGAGAAAATGCATGACCCAGCAGCTGCCAAAGCAGCTTCCACATCTATTCAACGGCTGTTGAAGATCTATTCACATCTATATAACGGCTGTTTGTGGCAGCATCTCTGTTATAGCAGAACAACTGAAGGCAGGTTACGAAAACATAATAAATGTCCACCCATAGTGGATTGGTTAAATAAATTATTCTACACTCACATAATGAAATACTTCACATACTAAAAAAGAAGCTGGTAGATCAATATGTACTGATATAGAAAAATGTCCAAGCTATATTAAGAGAGAACATCAGATTGCACCATGGAACATAAAGTATAACTCCCTTTGTGTACAAAAAGCTACACAAAAAATCTATTGGGAAGAATATGGAAAAATTCTGGAAAAATGTACAATACCTTGAAATGACTGTGATAGGAAGGGGTCATTTATTTTTTCACATTAACACCTATTGTATTGTTTGAATTTTCCCCAGACGAGCATGAATTATTTGTATTTTAAAAATCAAAATAGTGTATATATGTCAATCCCAATCTCCCAGTTCATACCACCTCCCCCTTTCCCCCCCTGGTATCCATACATTTGTCCTCTACGTCTGTGTCTTTATTTCTGCTTTGTAATTAAGGTTGTCTATACCAATTTTTCAGATTCCACATATATGTTTGTTTTTTTCTTTCTGACTTACTTCACTCTGTATGACTGTCTCTAGGATTGACATATATACAATGTTGATACTATGTATAAAATAGATAACTAACTAGATAGAACCTACTGTATGGCACAGGGA
Source organism: Grampus griseus (assembly GCF_964374135.1). Lineage (NCBI taxonomy): Eukaryota > Metazoa > Chordata > Mammalia > Artiodactyla > Delphinidae > Grampus > Grampus griseus. The sequence continues at coordinate 112,478,114 of NC_139017.1, forward strand.
ACCCTACTCAATGCTCTGTAGTGACCTAAATGGGAAGGAAATCCCCAAAAGAGGGGATATATGTATACATATAGCTGATTCACTTTGCTGTACAGTAGAAACTAACACAACATTGTAAAGCAACCATACTCCAATAAAAATAAAAAGAATAAAAAAAATAGCATGTCTTTATATGAATTATCTGTCTTTCTATTATATATATATATATATGCATACACACATGTGTGTGCATGTGTGTTTGTGTGTGTGTGGTGTGTGTGTGATATTTTCCCCCCTTTGCTTAACACCTATATGCTCTGCCAATGGCTGGTTGGTACATGCCTCCAGGTGAAAATCCTTTGCAATAATTCTGCAGTTCCCCCATCATTCTTTCATCACCATAATGAAAACCAGTCTTACACAGTTTCATAAACCTTTTACTTTTTTTCAGAAAACAAACCAACCAGCAGGTTTTCAACTGTTTGCTAGCTGCACTATTCGTTACGATCAGGAAACATTACAGGAATCCCACTATTAGAATGGATAAAAGCAGAAATCTTCTGATTGATTTCAGAATGAAGTTTCAAAACTCCCCTCCTCCCTTGTTCTGTGACAGCCTAAAGTAGGAGTGAGGGGTAGAAGTGTGGAAGGGAAAAGCCACAGAACACTTAATGTTCCAGGGAGCCCAGTGCCACTACCTCAATCTGCGCTATTGGATCATTTGGTTGACTCAAGGTCAAACAAGCTACAGAAATGAGATTAGAATTCAGTTTAGCAGACATGAAATTTTATGCATACAGTTTCTTTTTAACCTTATAGTAGCTCCATGTTGCAGAAAGTGCAGGAACCACACTTTGGCTGCCTTCACACTCACTTTCCCTGACAACTTCCATCCAGTACCAGGCAGAGTGCCTTGTATTTATAGATAACCAAAAACTATGCAGTTAATTAGTGATTGAATTAAATTGAATAGGTTAGATGACTTTCCCAAGACGACTCAGCAGGTAAATGACACGCGGGATCAATCCCTGAAACCCCATTCCCAATTCAGACCTCTTACTATTATACCCTAATCATACTTTGCTTAAGTCATTTGTCACAAGGCATTTAACTTTAAATTCTATGTAATTTTAAATTCCTTTGTAGGTTATTGTTGATTTTTTAATTTCCTTTAAATTTAAGAAAAATAATAAGCTATTAGACAATGTCCCCCTTCATCTGCATCCCTACACTAATATCTATCTCAGCTCATTGTCTATTTTCTTCATAGTTCTTATCACAACTCAGAATGGCTTTGTCTTTTTACTTAACTTCTTTTGAGTATGATTCTCTGACTAGAATACAATCTCTATTAGGAAAAAACCTTGTCCCTGTTATTTATAGGGTCTCTATTTTCAATAATGGCTACATTATTGAATGTTGAATGGTTCAAAAAAGGTTACATTATTCAGAGAAGTCTTGCTGAAAACAACAACAAAAGTTCATATTAAAAAGCTTTTCTTAAAAGCATCTAAGAGGTGATCTAAGATAGTAAGATCTACAGAATAAAATTGCAGAAAAACTGGCATTCTAGAAAAGCAAGTACAGCGTAGAGTACTTAAGTTGCCTTTGACCGAAGGGTATTTTGTATTCCATCAGATTAGACCTATAGCTTTGGTAGACTCGTCAAAGGTCTCCAACTAAGGGAGTGTAAAAGGACATCATACTTAAATTAAGCTGGATCCCCAAAAGGTCCCAATCCTCAATGGACAAGTGAATCAATAGTAACTATGACTTTACCCTTCCATCTTGTGACATCATATCACAGAGCAGGTGAGAAAAGGAAGGAGGAAAACAACCTGTTTTAGAAAAATTGTTGCTGATATTTTTTAGGGATTTGCCGCCTATACCATACACTACTTTGGGGGTACTGGGTTCTTCAATCTATGATCTTGATTTGTGATGGTTCTAGACAGTGCCACTAGGGGTCTGGCAGAAATTAACATGTATTCACCAGGAAGAAGGCACCTCCCTGCTAGACGTCAAGGAATCCCCATGACTAAGTATATGAGGAAACAAAGAACTGTGAGTGAATACCAGGAGAAACATTATTCAGAAAGGATAAGTCTACAGACCTCAGATACTGGAATTATCTGTCAGAGAGACTGAAACTACTACTGCCGCAATTAAGCAATTAAAAGGCAAGTTTGAAAATAGCTGCAGAGAACGAGAGCTATAAAAAGTGACATAGTAGGTTTGAAAAAATGCCACTTTAAAATTTTTTCGGAAAACTTCCAAAATCGAGATTAAAATCCAACAGACAGATTTAACAGGACATAAAACACCACTGATGTAGATCAGAAAAATTATTCAGAACAAAGCATAGAGAAATGAAGGAAAATATAGAGGAAAAGGTAAAGATATGTATCATAGAATGAAGGATTTTAGTATATGTTAGATTCCCAGAGGGGAGTTGAGAGAGTATGAGACAGACATTACTTGGAGAGAAAAGAGCTGAGAAGTTTTCTCAATTGAATAAAGATACTGATCCAAAGGCTTGAGACACTCCCTATTCCCAGGCAGGATAAATAAAGAAAGGCATACTACCTACATCACTGTGAAACTGCAGACTGCAAAAAACACAGTGCCTAGAATATAGCAGTTGGTTAACAAGTAACTTTGGAGAAGTGAACTAATTTGTACTTAACACTGAAGCCTTTGAGGTTAGATTGCCTTATTCAATCATATGACATAGGCTAGCTTACTTCAATTCTCCAAGCTTCAGGCTCCTCTTGTGTAAAAGAGGATAATAATAGTATTTACTTTATGATTAAATAAGTACTTAAAGCATGTGACATAGTGCCTCACGTGGAAAACGTAATAAATGTAATCTTCCTTAAAGTTGTTATAATACAAAAAACAAAGTAACTATTTGCATGATTTAGCATTTATAAAAGAAAATTTTCTTTATTTTCTAAGTTTGTCTCTACAACAGACACACTTTGCTGGTATAATCTTCTTGTCTGTGATTTTGAATTATTTTAGAAAAAATATTGGTGACTAAAATATTCTACAGTGTTTGACACAGACTCAAAAAATGAATAATGATAACAATTAACATTGGTATCTTATTTTACAAGTTCAAAGTGCTTTAATATACACCATTTCACGACTGACTTTCAACACTATCAGCTTCTGAAGAATGAGTAATTTCCTGTGGAATCTTAAATCACAAGCAAAACTAGCTGAAGTTAATTCTAAAAATAAGGATCAACTTCCATTAAAGTCAGAACCCTATTAAAATCAATTCAAAAAAAGCCATGACTGTCTAATATTGTGACACATTGCCTAACCACTCCTCAAGATAATGATAGAACATTGGTCTCAGTGGTCCTAATGCAATATAGATTGAATACTGATGGACAGCAGAGTCGACAAGACAATATCAAGGACAGTAGAGATGAGAGGAGATTTAACAGGGTGCAATTTAAAAGTGTGCTTCTACTCATGAGAGTGGTAGCAAAAGCCACATTTCCATAATGACCATTGATTCAACAAACATTTATTTAGCACCAACTGTTTGTACCATATTGGTCAAGGGTTTTTTAAACCTAGTGTATACACAGCACACCATTTATTTTAATGTGCTTTTATTAGTTCAGTATAAATTATTTTGTAAGACCTGGTGACCGAAAGCAAAATGTACTAGCACAAAGACAATGTAAACTTCTAGGTTATTGCAGAGAAAATCATGGCCAATAACAGTACATTCATTTGGTCTTTGCTGGGGATTTGTTATCATGTGGTTACCAAATAGGAGAGGAAAAAGAAATAACCTGAGGATATTTTGGTGTACAATATGAAAAACACTGTGAGAGAAGACATTATGGAGACTAGCAAATAGAAGCAGTTCAGTTACCACCTTGCCACCCACCAAGGACTGCTTGTCACCTTTGAAATCAAGGCCAGAACAACTAAGCTAAATGAAATGGTTTCCTGCTTACTAGGTTTATTATATTAGGTCCCTTATAAAAGAGCCTGTGTCTGTTTTATTTCATTTAGATAGAAGAATAGTCAGACATATCATTAGATTACCTTTGAATTTGACCTTGTACTTGTCATATTTTATGGTAAAGAATAGGACTTTTTTCAGGAAAAAAAAATAAAATTCTTTCAAGTCAGACATTGAAACCTAATAGATTGTACTATTTAAACAGAAAACAAATTAAGATCGCTCTGGAGCCGTTTTTTTTTTGTAATTAGCCACAAGTTCCTAAAGGACATTAGATAATTATAGAAACATACTGAGCTATGTGGTCTCAGACTTCAAGTTAACACTTCTTTTCCTGGTTTCTGATGACCCTTCATTTTCTTTAGCAATAATTTTGGGGACCATTCCCTTTTGCTTCTGAGTAAATCTTTGTATTTACTTAGCAGCAGCTCTAGATTAGAAAAGTAGAATTGTCTTCTTAGTTTTCGTCAACAGAACTGTCTTAACGTAAATGTTGCAAGCCCTCTTTAGTTTTTATCTTAGTTATTAATTAAATATAGAACGTTTTTCATTATTAACACATTATTAACTCATTTTCTAGTTATCCTAATTAACAAACTTTCTCTAATACTAGAGCAGGCATTCCAGTTTCATTGAATCACATCTAAGGATTTTTCCTTGCCACCCTTTCCAAAATAGTGTTTGATAGCCTTATGTATCAGGAAATATTTCTATGTGTTTTCTCTAAATCACCCTTGTGTTTTTTCTTTCTCAATGACACTTCATCTTCCTTTTCCCTTTTATTTAATTTACTTATCAACCAACTGTTATGAATAGATCAAATTTTCACCTTTCACAGATGTAGTACTATGACATCTTTTGAGCTCTCATTTCTATTTCAATTCAGGAAAATAAAGTCAGTTTAAAAACTATATTTTTATGCTAGGCTTATATTCACATGGCTTTATGATTTTCCAGTAATCACCCAAGCCCCCAAAGCTGTACCTCAGTAAAGAAAAATAGTGGGTTTTAAATAAATTTATAAGACCATCACTTTTATATGGCCATATAATAAAAGAATATATGAAAATAGTATTGATAAAATTTAATACTGCTCTTCAGGTGTAGCAGAACAAAGGGTTGGAATACTATATCCCCCTTTTATCTATTTATCACAAGATACCCAACTATAGGCAACATATGTAGAATTGACCACAACTTATTATCCTGTTGGACAACTGTAGAGGTTATGGTAGCAATTGGGCTATGATGTTTAAAATAAATAGGAAAAAGATAAAGTCATGTTTTTAATAAGCATTAGCAACTGGTAGAGAAGATAATACATATCTGAAAATTATTTTTAAAACATCCTGTGCTTAAAGTGAGCGGATGTAATTGATAACTTGGTTGCTCCTTTTACCCTAATCTATTATGAGTTATATTATGAAGTAGCCTTTCTAAGTCACATTTTCAAACATGTTAGTTATCATTGACACATGGTCACATAATATTCTAAATGTTCAGCAGGTATGTGGACTGAATTATGTCCCCCTCAAATTCATATGTTGAAGCCCTAATCCTCAATGTAACTGTATTTGGAGATAGGGCCTTTGAAGAAGTAATTAATGTTAAATGAAGTCGTAAGGGTGAGGCCTTACTCCATTAGGACTGGTGTCCTTATAAGAAGAGGAACAAGGGGCTTCCCTGGTGGCGCAGTGGTTGAGAGTCCGCCTGCCAATGCAGGGTACACGGGTTTGTGCCCCGGTCTGGGAAGGTCCCACATGCCGCGGAGTGGCTGGGCCCGTGAGCCATGGCCGCTGAGCCTGCGCGTCCGGAGCCTGTGCTCCACAACGGGAGAGGCCACAACAGTGAGAGGCTCACGTAACACAAGAAGAAAAAAAAAAAAAAAGAAGAGGAACAGGCACCAGAAATCTCTCTCTTCCTACCACACAGAGGAAAAGCCGTGTGAGGAAACAGCCATCTGCAAGCCAGGAAGAGAGGTCTCTCCAGAAACCAACCCCACTGGTACTTTGATATTGGATTTTTAACTTTCAGAACTGTGAGAAAACAAATGTCTGTTGTTTAAGCCACCCAGTCTGTGGCATTTGTTATGACAACCCAAACAGGTTAATACAGAAGATATTCAAATATTTCAGATCACATATCAGTAAAATTTAAAAAAAACATATAATGTATAGAATTATAGTGACAATGATGGAAACAGTACATTCTGATTTCACATCTGTTATAAACTTGTTATTATATACTACTCAAACCAAGAAATGATTCATTATTTAACGATTAATTTAAAACGCAAAAAATGATTAAACAGTAGGAAGAGGCACAGAGTGAAAAGTAAAAGTCTCCTTTCTTACCTCTTCAAACCTCCCCACACATTCTATCCAGGAAGCTAATTTTAAGAGTTTCTTAAATATCTTTCTGGTAATATTCTAGTCATACACACACACACACACACACACACACACACACACACACACGCCTCTACCATTTTTATGCAAAAAAGATTGTACTATACTTCAGCAACCTATTTTTTTTTTTTTTTTTGGCCACACTGTGCAGCATGTGGGATCTTAGTTCCCCGACTGGGATTGAACCCATGCCCCCTGCAGTGGAAGCATGGAGTCTTAACCACTGGACCACCAGGGAAGTCCCCAGCAACCTACTTTTAATCAGCTAAAAACATATTTCCCAACATATAGTCCATATAGACTTTTCTCATTTTTAAGGCCCACGTAACATGCCACAGTATGAGTATGAGTATACCCTAATTTATCTAACCAGTTCCCAACTGATAGGCATTTTGATAGTTTCTGTTTTCTGTGATAAACAAAAGTACAATGTATATTCTTGCATATATCTTTGCACATTTATAAAAGAATTTTCATAGAAAAAAATCTTAGAAATAAAAATACTCAGTGAAAGGGTCTGTGCATTTTTGGTTTATTTTTAGTTTTGATAGACATTGTTACATTTCCCTTCAAAGATGTTGTACCAAAGTACCTTCTCACAACAGAGTTTGCAAAGAGTCTGATTTCCTATGCTTTGGTTAAGTCTGGGTGATATAAAACCTTTAGATTTTTATAGAGTATACCTTATAGTTGTTTTAATTTGCATTGTTTTAGTTATCAGAGAAGTTGATCACCTCTGACAAACTCTTCTCTGGAGCACTTGTTATTGTTAGATAATGAAGAACATATCACTTGTGGTTGTTCAAATAACTACACACACACACACACACACACACACACACATTACCCCTCTCTCTTTATCTCTCTCTCCCACACTGCTATGGAACACTCAGAACCTCAAAACCTTTTTTTAGCAGTTGTGTCTTCACGTGAGATATTTCAGTGGTACTGGATCAGGTCAATCACTTTGATCTACTACTGAAATCAAACCCTCTTGCACTGTTGGTGGGAATGTAAATTGATACAGCCACTATGGAGAACAGTATGAAGGTTCCTTTAAAAAACTAAAACTAGAACTACCATATGACCCAGCAATCCCACTACCCTGAGAAAACCATAATTTAATGACGCATGCTCCCCCTTTTCATTGCTGCACTATTTACAATAGCCAGGACATGGAAGCAAACTAAGTATCCATCAGCAGACGAATGGATAAAGATGTGGTACATTTATACAATGGAATATTACTTAGCCATAAAAAGGAATTGAATTGGGTCATTTGTAGAGAAGTGGATGGACCTAGAGTCTATCATACAGAGTGAAGTAAGTCAGAAAGAGAAAAACAAATATCGTACATCAATGCATATATGTGGAATCTAGAAAAATGGTACAGAGAAACCTATTTGCAGGGCAGGGACAGAGATGCAGATGTAGAGAACAGACGTGTGGATGCAGGGGCCAAGGGGGCTGGGATGAATTGGGAGACTGGGATTGACACATATACACTACCATGTGTAAAACAGATAGCTAGTGGGAACCTGCTGTATAGCACAGGGAGCTCAGCTCGGTGCTCTGTGGTGACCTAGATGGGTGGGATGGGTGGTGGGAGGCCCAAGAGGGAGGGGATATATGTACACATATAGCCGATTCACTTTGTTGTACAGCAAAAACTAACAAAACATTGTAAAGCAACTATACCCCAATTAAAAAAAAATCAAATCAAATCAAACTAAAAGAAATATTAAGAGTTGAGTTTTCAGTTTAAAATAACTCCAGAGGAATAAGCTCTTTCTAAGTATCTAAGTTTTTCTCCAATATGGTTCAATAGAGACAGGTGGAGTGATGGATGGAAAGAGCAGATGTTGTGTGAATGAGAAAAATATTGGAAACTTGAGGACTTGTCTTCACTGCTGTATGCGCAAAGCTTAGGACAGTGCCTGATTTGTTTTACGTGCCCAAGACAGACAGGCTAAATGAATACATGAACGACTGTAAATGCTAAACATGTAAGTAAAGTAATTAAAAAGTTATCTTGAAGAAAGAATCCTGGAAATTTTCCTTGATAAATAGAAACATCCCTGAACATACATTAGTTAGGTTTCCTATGGAAACGTTCAAGTTTTGTAATCACCAGACTAACAGAATGGGATCTCCCAACACATTTAATAAAATTTTTCATATTTCCCATTACTCCCAGAAATTCTGGGATCTTAAGGTAAGAAGAGTTATATCAATCCAGTTGTTTCTTGATTTTTTTACCGTTTATTTTTGGCAGATTTTCAGCTCAGACAATGGAACGATAGCCTTTAAATGAAATTTTATCTTTGATCAAAGTTATTTCCTGGTTTACCTCCTTTATTCACCTCTGCTTTTTTCCCAGCGCCTCATAATGTCTTTCAATCTTAAATAAAGTTGCTTTTTAAAGAGCAAATAATGTAGACAACGGCATGCAATTGAAAATAATTCACTTCTGTCTCAGGCATGTGTGGGTCATCAGGCACACAAAATGTCTAGCAAGTGGTTAGCTCATAACAGCTACCCCTATTGTGTGTTAGTCTGTAACGGACATTCAGACTGTTATTATTTTAAGCTTAAATAGCAATAGAAGTCTTGATAATGATGGGATATTGAAAAATCACACACGCTGAGTCTGGGTAATTTTCAAATTTCAATCAGACAAAAGAAAACAAAACCTGCATTATAGCTATGAATGCTGATGTGATTTGGTGTGAGAACTGAGGGATTGATAACTGTTGGCGAACAGCAGAATAACTCCCCTGGGAAAATACCATATAATGATGACTATATAACTTATGTCATGGTATGCTGAGACTTATTTAGAACTTTAAAGCACAGAAGGGCTCAATTAGGCCAATACATGAGAAGAATATCTACAAAATTCTTTTATGTCAATAATTAGTGAAACACAGGAACAAATACTAAGGGAGAAAAACTAAACCACTGTTGGACAAAGAAATCACGACCAATGAAGGTCATGACCTTCCTTAGCACAAATCAGGCCAGACAACTTAATTGTTGTTTTTTATAGGATTACCAAATTGGTGGATAAAGGGACGTAAGTGGGGTTATAAGAGCAGGACTGTAGGGAAATGTTTGATGCAACCATCATTATTTGTTTACATTATTGGGTTATAAGTCCATTGTTGGAGTGTTTTGAAAAATAATTTACCACAACCTCATGAGGTTTAATCTCAGGAAAGGAAGCATTTTTCAGTATTATAAAATTTATTCATAGAGAATAGCAAATTGATATATTTAAAGGAAATGATATGTTTATGTCAAAAGTTTCTGAAAAGGAGACAAAATTTCTGCAGACGTTCTTCATGAAAACACTAAAAGGAATAGAAGACTATTTCTGGTACATGATAAAGAGGCACTACTGTAAACCAAAAGCCTGTATTTAATGGTGAAACCTAGGAATAAGATAAGGATCCTCATTACCATCATTAATTTTGTTTTTATTTGGGGATTTCTGATTACACAATATATCATGAAACAAAATATAAGGTCTAATTACTGGACAGTTATAATCCCCCCAAAGTTATATAAAATAAAAGTTTGTGCATATGACTTATAATTGCATTTATTATAAAGCTAGAAATATAACTAAAAGAAGAAAGCCTAGTCAAAACAATAAAAGATAACAGTAACCCAAGATATTTGTAAAATGAAATCTCTAAATCTTATATAAAGTTACAAATATAGCTGCAATCTATTTAAGTAAAATATATAAAGAAAATTAAGAACTGTATTGAGATCTTTAAGGATAAAGCATGATTCTGGAAGAGATAATTGAACCTCATTTATTAAATGTGTAATATAATTCCCACACTTATTTATATGTTCAGGTAAATGAAACAAAATAGGAGATTTAGGGAAAGTTAAAACTTTTTTTTCTAACATAACACTCAATAGGAAAGAAGGCAAGACTCAAAGTAAATTTGAAACAACTATACCATCACCACCACCACCACTACAGGACACATTGTAAACTTATCATAAGTAAATCTATGAATTTTGTATAAAAATAGATAGCTGAATCAAAAAGAATAAATAGCCCAGAAATAATTGTCATTATTTATAAAAATGTATAATAAAGGCAGTGTAAATCAGTACAATGGGGAGGACGTGGCTTAGTCGAAAGGGGTATAGAAGACTTAGCCAATTGGAAAATACCATGTATTCCTCACCTTACATTTTATTCCAAACATTAAAATGAAAAAAGAAATACATTGTTAAGGTAGCAAAAATAGAAGTAAATAAAATAGATTTTTGGGGCTTCCCTGGTGGCGCAGTGGTTAAAAATCCGCCTGCCAGTGTAGGGGGCACTGGTTCAATCCCCGGTCTGGGAAGATCCCACATGCTGCAGAGCAACTAAGCCCGTGCACCACAACTACTGAGCCTGTGCTCTAGAGCCCGTGAGCCACAACTACTGAGTCCATGTGCCACAACTACTGAAGCCCATAAGCCACAACTACTGAGCGCACACTTCACAACTACTGAAGCCTGCACACTTAGAGCCGGTGCTCTGCAACAAGAGAAGCCGCTGAAATGCGAAGCCCATGCACCACAACGAAGAGCAGTCCCTGCTCGCTGCAACTAGAAGGAAGCCTGCACACAGCAACGAAGACCCAACGCAGCCAAAAAAAAAAAAAAAGTTTAAAATAGATTTTTGGATAGAAAATAAATATGAATTCACAAATAATTAAAAAGTAATCATAAAAATTCAGTATATTTAGTTTTATAAACATAAAAATACTTATAAAGGATACCTCACTGTATTTAATAAAGGGTTAATATCTTTGTTATTAAAAAAACTTACAAATTCATAAGTACTGGGCACAGAACACGAACAGACAATTCACCAAAGAGGAAATACAACTAGTAAACAAACATATGGGAAAATGTTCAACTCATTAGTAGTCAAAGAAATGCAAATTCAACTTAGATTGGGGAAAAAAAAGTTACAGTTTGTTTTCGTAGCTCAGTCTTCTGAAAAAAGGAGGGAGTAGAAGCAGTTTGAGTCTCGGGATTTCTGTTTGTTAGGGAAGGTGTGAGATGTGAATTAGCAGGAGAAAACCATGTCACAGTGACCTGGGAGAAAGCTCTCCCCAAAGTTGTCCTGGGAACAAGTGCCTGGGTGGTAGTGGGGGTGTGTGAAAGGAGAGAAGCGTGGATGGAAGATTCGATTCTGGGAAAGATGATATTTTCTTTAGCTAAGTTGAAGTAAATTTTAATAAACAGGTAAGAGTGGTGTTAACAAATATGAAATACAGCATCATTTTTCAAAGATTACATCAGCAAAACACTGAAAAATTAAATAAAATATTGTAGTAGTGTGAACCTGGAATTTTACTACCTAAAATAACATTTATAATATTGCCTTTAGGATGTTAGCAAGCAGTTAGAGATGGTTAAAAGATTAGAGACTAATCTCAACTATTAAAATGCGTAAGGTTTAGTGAGTACTATGTTTTGAGCATTGCAGGAAGCACTTTACATGGATTCTTTAATTTAGTTCTCACAATGAGGTATATGTTGTTATTGTTCTTATTATTACCTCACTTTTACGTAAGGAAAAATTGAGTCTCAGGGAGGTTAAGAGATTTGTAAAGTTTACATTGCTAATACACATTGTAGGGAGCTACAATTTGGACCTGGACATTCTGATGACAAAATCTGCTCACAATGACTGCGTTATACATAACGTGAAAAATCATGCCATGAGATTGTATGCACATTATAATTTTGACTCTAAAAAGTGCACAAAAATTCAAAACATTAAAATGCTGAGAGGTGGTGTTAAGGTGGTGGGATAGCTAATTCATCATTTTTCTCTTTTTGAAGTTTTTAAAAAGTAGGGCATGACACTTTAAAGTAAGATATTTTTTAAATGAACTGTCAGGCAATTAAAAATATTTACAAATAACATCACAAATTTGTATCACAAACAGGAAGTGCTAATGATCAACATGGACTTAGGATGATGGTGAGTGTCACAAAGTCCCCTTCAGGAATCTCAGAGGTAGTAAAAGACTCTGAGAATTTTCCAACCTAAACTGCTTCTGGGATAATACCTTTCCTGCTGTCTTAGTATAAGTACACACCAAACAGCATTCAGACAATATCAGGATATGACATGATTTTACTAAAATAGGTGCTAATATAAGATTTCACAACTTTTGATACTGACAAGAGCTAGAGCATGAGGAAAGTGCTGATGACAATAGCACCATTTACTGAGCATTTATGGCATGCCAGACAACATACTGAATACTTTTCTTGCATGTCAGCTCTCAGAGTAAACTTACAATATTATTATTATCTCTGTTTCATATATTTGCTGATGATTGATTTTTTCCTGAAGGCGTTATTTATCCCTTGGCTCCAGTTCGTTGTTTTTTTTTTTTTTTTTTTTTGGTACGCGGGCCTCTCACTGTTGTGGCCTCTACTGTTGCGGAGCACAGGCTCCGGACGCGCAGGCTCAGTGGCCATGGCTCACGGGCCCAGCCGCTCCGCGGCATGTGGGATCTTCCCAGACCAGGGCACGAACCCGTGTCCCCTGCATTGGCAGGCAGACTCTCAACCACTGCGCCACCAGGGAAGCCCCCAGTTCGTTGTTTTTGATAAATGTAAGAAGTCATGAATTTATCTTCTTGACCAAACACTGTGCTACGGGTGTTGGCAACCCCTGCCTGAATGCACTGTGCCTCCAAAAGTCACAGCTCATGTTCAGTCTGGTTGGGTCTCATGAAGTGGCCAGCTAATTCCTGGCGTGTTCATCCTCTGCTGTCATGTAGGAGTAAAGTAAACCTCACACAAAATCACAAAGTATTGGGGGGTGGGTAATTGATAGGAGATAGTGAAAGGAGAGAATGAGAGAAGGAGGGGGGAAAGGTAGGGAGGGAAGGGAGGAAAGGAGATAGAGTGGGGGAAGGAAGGGAGGGAGGGAGGGAGAGAGGAAGAAAAGGTGTGACTCTTATTAACAAAGTTATAACATACAATTCCATGAAATCACTACAAGCTTAGTCAACCAAGTCAGGCATTTTGGGAACAGTATAGTGTTTGGTCTGCCTCCATGAAGCAGGCTGGAAAAAATCCCAGAATTTCAGGCCATGAGGCAGTTTTTTCTTGGTTGGCAGTATTCTGCTGTTCCCGTTCTCAGCGCTGAAAAAGTGTGAAAGTAAAATTTACCCCACAGGCAGCTGGGAAAATGCCTAATGGTTCTCTGGAATAGGTTAGCAATAACCTAGTGTGTCCAGCTTTGGACTTCACAGTTTTGAACTGAACAAAATGGGATTTTCAAAACTTTGTAAACTGACTTCTGAAGGAAGCTTAAGGATATCTATATTATTCAGCCTAAGAAAAGGAAGAGAGAACAGGGCCAATGCCAGGAATGGCAGGGGTCAATCCACTGAAAAGTGAAAGCTGGTATTTATTGCTGTCTTGGTAATGATGTTGTTGTTGTAGCATTAAAAATTGAATTAATTTATTTTATTGAACACAGTGAGCATAGGACCTAATACGGGTCTCTTTGTTCTAATTATCAGAGTGTCAAAGGATGTATTTTCTTGCTTTTAAAAATAGCATCAAGGATAGCATTTTGAAAAAAAAAGATCATTAAGTCCAAGTGATGAAGCAGAGCTGAAGTTATCCCTGAGGCCACCATTACATTATAGCATGAATCTAGTGCAAGCCTTCACAGAAGGAGGGGTCCCAAAATTTCATTTACTAAGGGATTGTTTTAAACAGTCAAGGAGCCCTCCAAGATAGGACACTTAGTAAATAATGTGAAACCATTTCAAGTACTGATATTCTTTTTTTTTTTTTTTTTGTGCAGTACGCGGGCCTCTCACTGTTGTGGCCTCTCCCATTGCAGAGCACAGGCTCCGGACCTGCAGGCTTAGCGGCCATGGCTCACGGGCCCAGCCGCTCAGCGGCATGTGGGATCCTCCCGGACTGGGGCACGAACCCGCGTGCCCTGCATCGGCAGGCGGACTCTCAACCACTGCGCCACCAGGGAAGCCCCCTGATATTCTTGCAACATTCCACTTTAATATTCTCTAATCTTAGAACCAGTGGTAGAATGTTAGAAGCACCTAAAGATGATCATAGTTTCAATGTTTGTAAGCAGTGTCATGTTCTTTCCATTTGTATAAATTTCTGAAAACACAAATGTTCAGCTGATACTTGTTGCTACAGTTAGTTCATTTACAGCCTCTTAATTGATAAAATTCCTCTTCTTGTTTACACACATATATTATTATAGATGATCAGTTCTTGCTGCTGTTTGTTACCTCAAATACCTTTGAATAAAATTCAAAGCCCTTCCTAATTCAGACCTGCTTAACCACTAGCTTCATCTTTTGGCCTTTCAATGGTAAAATCTGATCATTTATCTTCTAGCAAACACCTATTCATCCTTTAATTTTGAGCTTGAATGATCTCCTATATAAACACTTCTTTGATTCCCTGAGCCAGACTTAAGTGGTCGATGCTGCTGCCATTATATTTTGTATATACTTGTAAAGACAGATAGCAAACTGAATCTGCTCACAGGTACTCACATCTCAATTGACTACAAGCCTCCTGAGGACAGAGATAATATCTTGTTATCTTTGTGGGCTGGGGACCTAGCATTATATCTGGAACAAAAACTCTATGATAACTGACCTCCCATGGAAATCCTAAAGCAGACAGACCACAACTGGTGGGCACGGTCTTCCACCCACCCCTGCTCTCAAGTGAGGGCTGACTAGAAAAAGGAGTATTCTCCACTCAGGAAGGGGGAGGCAAATGATGGGTCTCTATGTCTTCAGGACTCTCATATCATTTTTATGCCTAGGGACCAATGAAATTGGTGCCGACTAATCAGGAAACGCCTGCTGTGCTGGAATTCTCAGTAAATCCCAGGATCCTAAATAGATATGTTAGTCAGTATGTACGTAAGCTAGAATGGGCCATTACTATCACAGCTGGGACCTGCGCATGTGTGAACTGCATGCCAGGATCCCCAGGATTGGAGTGGATTAGGTGGGCAGGTTTGTCTGAGTCATTTCATTAGTATCCCAGCAAGGCAACTTTGCATTTTATGGGATTAAACATTTTTACCCTACTAACTGTGTTATGTTGGGGCTTTGTTGTGTGTTTTAATAAGTGTTTTTGAATCAAGAACTGGATAAAAGGATGGGATTAAGTACTCTGAATAGTTTCATTAATCTCAGTACCTTAAGGAATGGACCTATCATCCTACATTTTCTGATACTATACTTTCTTTCTCCCTCTCTATGTATGTAGTATGTATATGTATATTATATATGTCTACTTATATGTATGACTATATATATTTGTATGTGTATTCATGTATATTTAAAGGTGGTCATTGATGACTACTGCTGAATCTTTCTCATGCATGGTGTTACTGAATCTTAGGTTTATGTGATTAATCTTCGGGCCTACTATATTTTCACATTATCAAATTTATTAAGTATAATCTTTGCTTCAGTTTATTGCTTCAGATTATCTGGATATGGCCAGATTCACATTCTGTCTCCTAAATCACTTGCTTTTATTCCCCCCAGTTTTGAATCTTCTATGATTTTGATGGCCCACCCTCCATGTCACCATCCAAACTCTTGATGAAAACAAGCATTTGGGCTTCCCTTGGTGGCGCAGTGGTTGAGAGTCTGCCTGCCAAAGCAGGGGACACGGGTTTGTGCCCCGGTCCGGGAAGGTCCCACATGCTGAGGAGCAGCTGGGCCCATGAGCCATGGCCGCTAAGCCTGTGCGTCCGGAGCCTATGCTCCTCAACGGGAGAGGCCACAACAGTGAGAGGCCCGCGTACAGCAAAAAAACAAACAAAAAAAACCCCCAAGCATTTGAAGTTAAGTAATGAGGTACCACATCTATGCCACACCACTAGAAATCGTCTTCAAGGCTGACATCAGTATATTCATCTAGGTCTTCATTAATTAATCTATCTAATCTTTTAGACATGTAACTTATCTTTTTTGATGCTGTGCATGAGAAGCAAGGACTTTCTGTGGTCCCAGATACCTTATGCCTATTGTATTTCCCTGATGTACTTTCTAATGACATTGCTAAGAAAAAATGCTGCAGTTTGTTTGTTCTTCATGAACCCCTAGGATTCTCTTGATGGCTGCTTTCCTTTTTACATTTTCACAACCCAACTCTTTAAGAATATGTTTGGAATCTTGCCAAGGATTTCTGTGGAGCTCATTTGTCTATCACTGAGGAAACTGAAGATTGAAACACTGTTTGCCATTTCCAGTTATAGGTTTTCAGTTCTCTCTATGGTCTTGCCTCCAGGCTCATCCTACTTAGGATTTTCAGAGGCCAGCATTTTGAGAAGTGGGATCAGGAGCTATTTATTCTTTCCTCCTTGAAAAACTAAACCAGGTACAATTATTTATTCATTTATTCAATGTTTTCAATATTTACTGAGCATTTTCTAAAAGGTTCTGTACAGAGGTAAGAGTCGGTTACTACCACTTAGGTATTTATCAAGTATTGGATATGACAGTGGTTCTCAAAGTTTGATCTCCTAATTAGCAGCATCAGTATCAAGTGGAAATTGTTAGAAAGGTAAATTTTGGGGGCTGCACCTCAGACTTACAGAGTCAGTAACTCTTGGAAGTTATGTTTCAGTAAGCCCCGTCCCCTTTTATAATTATAATGATGCACATTAAAGTTTGATAACTATTGGAATAAGACACATATGTAAGGAAATAACTATAGTGTTATATTACCCTTGTTGTCAACATACTTCTGGAGAATAGAGGAGTGACCAACCAAACTAATATGGAAGTACATCATAAATCTGTGTGCCTTAGTCATATGTACAGGTGGACAGGTGTAGTTTGGTTTCACAGGTTCCCTGATGGAAAGAAAATATCTCTTTATGTGCTTGTTGATGTACATTATTTTAACAGAGGGCAAAATTTATTACTAAACCATCAGAAAACTTGTTACTGCTAAAATGTCTTTGAAATGAGATGGGGTAACAAACAACAAACCAATCAATTAATTAATTAATCAAAGAACCATAAGCATAGGAAGCCAAAAGCTGTTGTGGTAACATACTGAAATTTATGCAAAGTAAATCATAATCAGTGAGTCCAGCAACAGATAAGCTTTCCAGGTTGTACAGGTGCTTGTAAATGGAGGTGAGTAGGGTACAAATGAGAAAAGCACACTTGGCTGCACTGATACTCCTCTCTTGTATCTGCCCTCTTTGAGCTCCTTACATAAGGTGAGTCTTTGGCCTTGCCCAACACCTCTATATCTTACAGGGACATAGTTCTGAGCTCTATGATGCACTAGCATTCTTTGAATAGTTTATGAAGACTTTTGCTCACTTTTTATTCTAAATAGAGTTTGACTTTATTCATCTTTATTCTCAAATGATTCATTAATTGAAGTATTGTTGTAATGGATTTTCAGTTTTTTTTTTTTTAATTGATTGATGCAGAGTGTATAAGGTCTTACTGACATTGCAGATTTAAGGATGACCTACCATTTCACATGAACAACGAACAGGTTATTGGTTTCACACTGGTGTGTTATCTAAGATCTTTATGCCACAGCTTACTACTGGGGGAAAAAAGAGACCTCAGTGTTCTAGGCCTCCTATGCTGACCCTTCTCACATGACTGCCCTTTAGCTATACCTACACCAGATCTCCATTTCAGCACTTATTCCATTGTTCTTTGTTTATCTGTTTATATATGTGTAACCTCCATTAGAATTTGAGTATGCTGGGTTCTCTGTCCATTTCTACGTGTCCAGCAGTTAATACAATGCTTGAGAGATGATTTGTTCCATAAGTATTTAATGAATAAATGAATGAATGGTTGGATGATGTAGTGCATGATTTTTCTTGTTCAAAATCATGTCATACTTTCTGAAAAATAACCTCTATATTTCCTAGTAAGCAATTGCAGTAGAAACTATCACAGAAATTTAAGGCTATACCTTTATACCGTATTTCAGGTTACTTCTTGCTTTTGATAGAACATTTCACTTATAAAGAACAAAGTGATTAATTATGGAATACATATTCTATTCTGTGCTAAATGCTTTACATTTCGTCTCTCACTTTATATTCAAAACAAGCAAGTGTTTATAAGTGATAATACTGGTAGACATGTTTAATATATTTAATGGAAATATTAGTTTTGGAAATCTAGGTTTCATTCCACAAACTCATCCTTTCCATTTATACTTTTCCTTCCCCATTGTCCTACTCACCAACTTTTTATTGTCTTTCTCCAGCTCCAGATTATTTTTCTGCCTTATGTTATTTCAACCTAACTTGGTATATAAAAATAGAATTTGAGGAAATAGCTACCCCAATTTATGCAGAATACTAAGGTTTTAGCCCCCATAGCTGTGGTCCAAACAAACATAAAAGGGAGAGGTGGCTGGTTTTAGTTTCCTTGATTTGTTTAATGGTTCTGTGGGTGGTGGAGACCTTAAAGATGCTGCTTTTCCACTCAAGGCCAATATTAATGAAGTACAGAAAATGAAAACTTATTCTGCTTTTCGGTAACATCTGCTTCACTTGGCTACATATGGCCCAAATAGATCAATTTTTAAAAGCACTTTATTAGCATACTGAAAATTCCCATTAAACACTAGACTAGAGCTCACTAAGTCACGCACTATATTAAAAACTATCCTTATGAGACTTCATAGGATAGGCCTGATACATTTTTCTCATCTCTAATATCAATGATTCTATTATACTTAATATAACTCAATTCTTTTGGTATTTCCAAATGAAAATTTACTTCATAATGTCAATTTTTTTTTTAAAAGCACAAAGGGATAAAATCATATTTGATGAGGGATGAGATGATTTTAAGTGCTATAGGGTGTTCCTAAAAGAATTGGAAACATTCAAAATTTCTGAAGTACACTGCCCTTAGCATTCTAAGATAAATTTTAACTATCTTCAGAGCTTAATACCTGAAAATTTTTTGAAGGGCAGAGCCTTCTGAGAATGAAACACACAAACATCTTTAGGATACCTATATTTAATTGTACAAATAATGTTGTGAATATAATAATTTTCATGTGGAAACAATAGCAATTATTTCAGTTTCTTTGATACATGATATGGTTTTAATGTATCACCTTGTTTAAATTTTTTTCTCAGATAAAGCAAACAAAAGCATTACATCAGATAAAATTAAGATTATTTTCTGTTAACAACAAGCATTGTGCAATTTTGTGAAAGGCAAAAAAAAAAAAAAAATCCCTCCATCAATGATTTAATAATTTTGGATTTTATAAAGTTTTATATATTTCCTTTAAAATTCTGGGTCAATGCCAAAGTTCAATTTCTACTATATCAGTTGTACTCCATAAAAAAGGTAAAAATCAATTAAAGTCATATATTATAGAAAAGCATGTAAATGTATGGAAACATTATTAAGTTAAAGCGTTTTTTTGTTTTTTCTGGCAGTTCTCCTCCAAATTGTGTCCAAACCATTTTGTTTCACTGTAGAATAAAGGAAGCTGTGTGTTTTCTTTTTTTGGCAGGTGAAGGCACAACTAATACAGAGAGGAACTTCTTTGGTAGTGTATGGGGTACTACAGAAACTGGCTAACTGATGACATCACCCTGTAAGGAAGAAACTCTCAAGCCCATTCCACTGGCTCTGTAAATCAGTACAAGCTGCTGTCCAGTTTGCAATACCTTGGAACCAAAAAGCTTAGAGATAATAAAAAATTAATAAATAAAAAATATCCAATCCCAATACCAAAGGTAGTCCTAGTGCTTCCTATAAGATTACAAGTGCTACATGAAAATTAATCCTCAAGTTCAATGATGCCTTGTTTTATGTGACTAGTTTTTCTGCCATGGCTTTTCTGAGCTAAAGGGTATTTTTCATGTCCATAGGAAATATAAATTGGTTTAGTCTAGCTTTCCTTTGCTCATAGAAAAAAAAGTATACATGCCCTTTCAAATGAGCCAATCACTTCAGAATAAGGTCATCCATTCAGATGAAGCAAGATTGCTTTTAGAAGCAGAACAATAGCCCTGTATAGAGAGGCATGCATATTGCCAGAAGTAGACTGTATCTGAACGCTTTGTGCAAAATCCTTTAATTCAAACAAAAAACAACCCTGGTAATGTACATTGTGCCAAGTGGCTACTAGTCTCAGAAAACTAGTATGTGTGTGTGTGAGAGTGTGTGTGTTGTGTGTGTGTACTTATACACACACATATATGTATTTTTAGGTATATGCAAATGTATAAGTATATATGTATATATATACAATACGTACACACACATTCTTTTTTGTCTCTGATATGTCTAATTTGACAGAAAAATAAACCTACCTTTCTATCACCATATTTTAGCTGTCATTTGTCAAAAATGCATGCAGTTAAACATATTGTAGCATCTGTTTAAAGGGGAAAATTTAGGAATTTTCTATTTAGGAATTTTCCTTTGGTGAATCCTCAGAGAGTATTGTTTCAAGGTGAAACAATAGCCCAAATTGCAAATATATTAATGATAATTTTAATTCTGTTGCCAAATATTTTATTTATTGAATCCCCAAATATATACTTATGCATTCTCTCTCTCTCTTTCTGTCCCCATTTCTTTTTTTCTCTCTATGTATCACTATCTCTGTCTGTCTCTCTTTCACAAACACATACACACTCCTACAATATTAATTTCCTTCTATTACTCCTTTTCACTTTATTCAGATCACAGGCCAACCATTTATTATATATCTATATATGTATATAAGTGTGTGTGTGTGTGTGTATATATATATATATAGTGTAACAATGAAAATATAGTGTAATATATATATAGTGTAATAATGAAAATATATGAGTCAGATTTTCTCAGAGGGAGGAGGACATTTGTCTTGCAGGATATTTTATGGTGATAGGGAAAATTTTGTAAAAGAGTTATGCCTGAAAGGGGTAGAAAAGTAAGAATGAGCTTCCCAAGATGGGCCTGTGATGTTCATGCATCAGGAAAGTACATTCAGTGGGGTAAAGGGATGCAAAATAATGGTTGGGGGAAAGTGGAGGCATAGAGGTAGTGAACAGACTGCCAGCAGTTCAGTATACGGGAATGTAAAGTGTGAAGAAGAGACATTAAAAACAGATGTTGAAATCATTAGGGATCTAATGGTAAAGGTCTTTGTATGCCATTGATGTAATTTCGGCTTTATTTATACATGGCAGAGAGTCATTAAAAGATATTAAACAATGGGTTGACATCTCCAGATGTTCATTTAGATCAATCTCTCCAGCAGATGTACGGTGAATAGAAAGAAAGGGGGCAAGGAGAAATATTAAGGCCCTAACTATGGAAGTGGGCAACTGAGGTGGAGATAGCTAACCTTTTTGAGAGATATTAAGGACACAAAACTACTAAGACTTGGTAAATGATAAGATACGGGAAAGGAAAAACAAGCTAAAGATTATTATCTGGCTTGTTCAAGTATATGGGAATTGGTGACGCCAAGATAAGAGATATATGAGGAAAAACAAGGTTGGCAAGAAGGATCGCTAGACATTTGAATTTGACTGTAAGATAATCAGTTGACATCATATGGCCCTAGAACTCAGGAGAAAATTAATGGTAGGAGAATGTGTAAGTCGTAAGCATTCAGAAGGTGGTTAAGATCATCTCAGGAAAACATGTAGCATAGAAAGAGAATAGAGCTTAAGATAAACCACTTGGGGGTGAAACAACACATAAAGGTAGACAGGAGAAGAGGAGAGCTAGAAATAATCAAAGAAATAGAAGGAAGAAGAGAGTCTTATAGAATGCAATGGGTAGGAGGCTTTGAAAAATGATAGCTTTGAAAAGAAGTAACTAAAGTTCATTAGAGAGTCTAAAAATATACATAAAGCTCAACTTTAAACATTAAGGCATTTTATATTATTTTATTTTAAAGGAAGGTTAGTTAAATCTACAGTCCAAGTGTGAAATTCAGGTTAATACAAAATATTTCTATGTTAAATCAGAGGCTAGAGAGTTTAAGAGAGTTTAAGAGTTTAAGAGACTGACAGAGAAATATCTTCTTGGTGTTTATGAAAGAGTATGTGATCCTGGGCTAGTGAAAAGCATAGTGACAGCAAGAGTTAAGCAAGAAAACTAAGTAGAAAACCTAATACCTGTATAAAATAAGTGCTGCATTTAATTTTACAATCTTTTGTTTTATTACTCTCTGGCGACAGTGGTTTTGTAGGATTTCTGGTATGTTCCTATGAATATTTGTTCACTGAACCTGCTTCTTGAATAAATGTGATTTAAAAAAGAACAGATCCTGCAGAATTAGATTTACTGTTTCTTTGTCTGGAGCCATATTTATCATGTCCAGGTGAGTTCCCTAGTAAAGAGCTTATGAAGAGATGGGGATGTATGAGATTCCTTCTAACTGCATGACTTACTCTTAAACATTACTGTAGTAATCAGTTCATTTGTTTTTCAAAAGTGGGGAAACACAGGAAGTTTATGATTACTAAAAGAGCCAGTCTCTAAAGATTTTCATAAGAAAGGTGTGAGAATATCTGTTGAGAAGCAACACAGGACCACTATTCAGAAGAGAAGGAAATTCACTGGAGTAGGAGAGAATGGAAAGAAACTATGCTGTGACAAAGCGCGAGAGAGGCATGGACATATATACACTACCAAACGTAAGGTAGACAGCTAGTGGGAAGCAGCCGCATAGCACAGGGAGATCAGCTCGGTGCTTTGTGACCGCCTGGAGGAGTGGGATAGGCAGGGTGGGAGGGAGGGAGACGCAAGAGGGAAGAGATATGGGAACATATGTATATGTATAACTGATTCACTTTGTCATAAAGCAGAAACTAACACACCATTGTAAAGCAATTATACTCCAATAAAGATGTAAAAAAAAAAAAAAAAAGAAAGAAAGAAACTACGATTCTTCAAGAACCTGTGGGGAGTCACTTTCATATACATTAATAGACACAGTCAGCTTTTAAAACAATTCTTTGAAAAAAAAAAAATAAAAAAAAAAAAAAAAAAAAAAAAAAAAAAAAAAAAACAATTCTTTGAGATAGTTTACCCCATTTGCCAATGAAGAAACCAAACCTTGGGAAAATCAGGCAATGTGTTGGAAATCAGATGATAATCAGTTAATCAGTGATAGAAGTGTCATTCAAAGTTAAAGGACCCAATGTCAGTGGTATGATTTAAAATCAAACAGATTTCAAGTAAGGTTGAATAAGTGCAAAAATTGAATCAGGGCAGTAAAATGTAGATGTTGTAATTATGCTATAGATATTACGGTCATCAAATGAAGATTCTCCATTATTGTTCCCAACCAATATTACTAGATAATTCAGTGTCATGAAGAGATTTGTTTTATGTCACAGAGTTGGATTCTCTCACTTCCTTTGATTTTCTTTAGTGATAGAAATAAACATAACAGAAGTGGAGATAACCACTGTGATGTAAAGAGGGAGGGTGGCATATATAACAAATTGTTTATATACAGTTTGAAGGTAGTGTAAGTTATTTATTATATATGGAAGGAAATGCAAATAAAAATAGTGCTCATAAATTCCATTAATTACTTTTCCTATACTTGTTAACAACTTTTCACCTGTCTACTTTCTATGTCACCAGTCTGTTTTGGTTGCCACCTTCGTTCAGTGTGACTCACTGTCTAAACCACCACTTTATCTTCCAATTCATGATTTGCTGCCTCCCTCTGGCTTGACCCTGTTTGACTGAGCTCACACAGATGGACTTTCTGTTGAAATTTTGTACCCCTCTTGGTAGAATGTCTCAGTGGGAAGCCCAGTTAGTCTTGGTCCAGTGTACTTCCACCTGAGCTCCAGCATCAGGTGGATCAGTTGCCAGGTAAAATGGAGAAAAAAATAGAAGCAGATAAATGCAGGGAATAATTGTTTATCTCAATCCAAGTCTTAGATGAGTCACAGATGTAAAATATTTGTTACCAGCATTCTATTGTTCCTAACTCTTCAAAGATATTACTGGTTGTGAAGAATTCTGGTGACTGATTACAAAAGTACTGCTTAGAATTTTGCAGTTCTTACCAATTGTTTTACTCTTCCTTTTTCGTAGTAATAAAGGTAATAAAAAATGCAATTTTAACCTTTTGAGAACTCAATTTTTTTTTTTTTACCACTTTTCATGTTAAAAAGTATTGGCTCTGAACAGCAGAGTTAAACATCCATATCTGCCAGTTTATTGTCCTGCACTTGGATCCATCACATTAAAAATGATCAATTTTCTATCTTTAGCATGTTTTGTATCTTTATTCTTTTGTGTCTCCACTTAGAGAGTGAATAAGTTCAATTTTGGTTTCAGAGAAGACCCATGAAGAACAACACTTGGAAAATGGAAATGGGTCAAAATACAAATGATGGGCTTCCGCTCTAGTTTAAATAACAGAAGCCATGATCCTGGACCAAGGCAAAACCATAAAAAAAATAAAAAGAGAAAATTTCAAGTCTCATTCTTTCTTTGTCCTACAGTCTGGCTTTCTGTTGGTTTTTAGAGTGGTGAGAGGTAAGGGGAAGAGTGAGAGGAAAAAGAAAGCTGAAATAAATAGATGATTTAAAACAAAAACACAGCAGAAAAAAATAAAACAAAAACTTAGCAGAGATAATTGCTGAGGAATGACTTATGTCCTCTACAGATACAGAATGTAGAGATTATTCACCCTCACAAAGAAACAGAAGTCTGTCAATGACATTAAATGCTCTTAAGAAAGTCATTTGCAATGCAGTTTAATTGAAGTTTATAATTTCATATTAGAATAGGAATGCATAATAAGGAGATATTTATAGAGGAGTCTGAGGAAAATAACATGGTATAAGTATTTGTAGGCTTCCATTATTAGGCTTTTATTTCCTCAGTACAATATACAGGCATTAATATATCTTCCAATATGAATTTCAAAAAATCTCTTAACTTGGAAAGTAAAAGTTAATTCTCTGAAATGGGAAAAATAAAATGCAATTCTTCTACAACATGGCTGCTACACAGAGATAACATTTAAATGAGTTGTTAATTGGTTAGCAGTGTACCAGATGACTTTGTCATTTATTTCACCAAATGAACCAAAGGTTTAGGTCTAGGTTAACACAGCTTTGAGGTCTCTCTGGTGACTGCTCCTTAGTGAGAATTCTACCTCGTTGGTAGTCCTGCACTACACCCAGAGGGAGGGTAATTCTGCATTAGAACACATTTTTTTTTTAATTGTCAAACTTTATGGAAAATTTGTTATGTATAGACATCTCTAGAGACAAAAATTATTCAGCTAGATTATCATAGGATTGACTCATTAATAGCCTAATTTGAATAATGACCAAATTACCCTTTAGCATGCTTGACTGTAGCAAGGGGATTATTGAAATATCACAGAAAGCCTCTTTTTCTAAGATCTTGATATTTATGGCTGTCAGGAACACTACACATTACTAAATTTTGTCTTCTTATGTATTTTTTTCTTCATGTCAATAATTATATCCAAATACTTAAATGATTTAGGACATTTATTTTGCTTAATAAATCTTTACTGGGACTTCCCTGATGGTGCAGTGGTTAAGAATCTGCCTGCCAATGCAGGGGACACGGGTTCAATTCCTCGTCTGGGAAGATCCCACATGCCGTGGAGCAACGAAGCCCGTGAACCAAAACTATTGAGCCTGCGCTCTAGAGTCCGTGAGCCACAACTACTGAGCCCGCGTGTCACAACTACTGAAGTCCAGGCGCCTACAGCCTGTGCTCTGCAACAAGAGAAGCCACCACAATGAGAAGCCCATGCACCGCAACAAAAAGCAGCCCCCGCTTGCTGCAACGGAAAAAGGCCCACGCGCAGCAACGAAGATCCAATGCAGACAAAAATAAATAAATACATTTATTTTAAAAATATATAAAAAAACACTTTACCAATATATAAATACATACAGGAAGCATATACATGCTGATAAATGAAAGAAGAATTAATTACAATAAATACAATAAAGTAATATATATATGTATTTGGAATAATCTAATAGGAAAAGTGGTGGAAAAGTCCTATAGGTTGATAATCCCATAACATAACAGGGTTACAATGATTAAAAAGCAGGAAACAACCTATATATTTAAGATGTTAGGATAGGTTAAGTAAATTTGGTATATCCACTTAAAGGAATATTACTTGATAATCTGAGAAGAGATTTTTAGTAACATGGAAAAGGTTTTATATTTAAATAAATTGTAAGGAGATGTAACAAAATATTAGCCATATGTGATTTTTTGAGTGATCAAAGGATATGCATTTTTCTCTCTCTTCTTTTAGTTAAAAAATAGTATGGACAAATACAAGGAATATAAATTCTATGAGGGCAGGTACTTTTTAACCTCTACTGATCACTATTCTATTCCCTGCAAAAAATGCAAAATATATTTTATATAATTTGAAATTAGTTTCCACTTAAAAAAATTTACAGCATAAATTTGGAGACCCTTATTTTCTGGGTTTGTGAAGAAGTTAGCATAATGATAAGAGGAAAATGTAATCTTATTTGATGGCTAAAGTTTGGTTGCATTCCTGATTCTAAGCTTCCTGATAGTCAAAAAAGCAAAATCAAAAAGGCAGCTGCAAAAGTTATAAGATTATTCTTGAACATAATGAAAATAATTATTTGGGAAAAGCAAGGATTTACTCAGTTCTTAGTTTTGAAAAATCTTCTCATGTGATACTTCATAGAGAGAGGGGACACAAAGTGACATAATGAAAAAAATCATGCTCAAAAACGTTTCCTATATTAAATGTCAAGGTAAGATTCCTATGGCATTTTACTATAGGAATACTTAACGAAAACCTAGGACACCATACCAAAGTACTTTGGAGAAAGCAATCCTGTGGAGGGCCAAAACAGTACCATTTAATGTTTAGCTTCTTGGGCTTCCTCAATCCAGACTTAGTGTCTATTAAACCTTGAAGGAAGAATAGACTCTACATCATTAACTAAACATAAACCAGGAGGACCGTGGGCTTTCCAGGAATGGAGGGCAGCAGTAGTAGGGAATTTGGTTATGAAAAAAAAACCCTGTGAACTCTACTAGAGCAGGGAATTACTGTAGGGGAGGCAGGAAAAAGTTCTAAAGCTAGGTAGAGGTCTTCATGGGGTTGTCTCTTAATAGGTGTCCTTTGAAGGCAGAAAAATCCTCAATTGCTTTGTGTTCATTCCAATGCCTTGCATATAATAGGTGATTAATAAATGTTGATTCCATAAGAAATCAGGGAATAGAAAGAGTTTATACCTTTTGAACTTCTAAAGGAAGTTTCTATTTTACTCTTGGGTTCATGAAGTAGAAAATCAGATTGACAGGGCAGATTGCTCATTTTTCTCACTAAGAAACTAGAAATTAATACTGATTTATTTATTCACTCAACAAACATTTATTGAGTGTCTCTAATGTACCAGTCTTTTTTGTGATACAGTGATTTATAACATAGAGTCTTTGTCCTTAGGGAGCACATAACCACAGACTTCTTCAAGGCTTTGGGCCACCCTGTGTAGAATCAACGAAGTCCTTGGCAAGAACTCTGATACGATTTGCAAATTTAAAGTACTGAAAATAAGCCAAAAGTGCTAGCAGAGCCATCTTTTCTCAGCAAGAGTGTAGTCCAAACCCCAATCAGGCTAAGTTTGCATATTACTGAGAGACTACTTTTGTAAAAAGCACATCAGAGTATCCCAAATGGCATCATAATATTTGCACTCAGCAGTCTTCAAAATGGCAGCTTAGAGACTTTGAAATCAATGGAGCTCCACTCAAAGGGAACAATACACACTCTGAAAATGTAGCCCAGTGCATCATCTAATGAATGATCCCCCACAGAATAAAGATGCATTTGAGTTGTCATTGTGGTTTGTTGTCTTTCTTTCCTTTTACTATTTTTTTTAAATAAAACTAAAGGGAAAACAAGATAAGGCAACTAACATTGTTTAACGGTGAAAAATTAGATCTTCCTTTTTTTTTTTTCTCTTTCTCTTGTCATTTGCATTCCTCTTTTATCCATACATTTACTACTCAATTTTTCCTTGTAGATATTAAGTAAGTTGACTTTCTCCTCAGGGTGCATTAAAATGTTTTTGGAATGCTTTGGGCAAAATATTTTTTCCTTACATTATATCTAGATTGAAGAGTGAATATGAAATATAAGGGATGCTAACTTGTTTTATTGGACACACTAGCTGTGTATTTTCTTTTTTCCCTTATTTGTTCCTTTGTTCCTTCCCCCTTTCCTTTCTTCTTTTCTTCCTTCTTTCCTTTCCTTTTTTTTTTCTAATTAATTTTTATTGGAGTATAGTTGCTTTACAATGTTGTATTAGTTTATACTGTACAGCAAAGTGTTTCCTTCCTTTTAATAAATACTTATAGATCACTTTCCCAGGTACTGGAAGTATAGTCATAAAAAAGATAGATATGATTTCTGTTCTCATGAAATTTGCATTTAACTTGGAATAGACAGAAAGTAAGCACATTTACAAAAAAATAGTAAGAATAATGCAGAAAATAAAACTGGATAAAATTATAAAGAATGATTTGGATGAGCAAGATACTACATCATATTTGTGGTTGGGAAAATTCTCTTTGATGAAATAATACTAAAACTGACAACTGTATGACACCTGAAAAGAAAACAAAGTTCCAAGCACAAGAAATAGCCAGTTCAAAGGCCCTGTTTGATTTGTTCAAGGAATAGTAAAATAGCTTTTGTGAGGGAAGCTAATAGAACAAAAGGAAAGCATGGAAGGAGGGAAAGTGGGAGAACTAGAAAAAGAGTAGATGATACATAGTCTTGGAGGTCTTGTTGAATGTCAAGTTTTTATTCAAATAGAAAGTAATTAGAGAGTTTTTAAGTTAAGATGTGACACAATTTGATCATTACTATCAAATAATTACACTGGAAGCTGTGTTGAGAAAGGATTGTTACCCACTGTAGTAGTGAGGGATGGCTGTGAAGATAAATTCTGGATAAATTGTTGAAGTAGAGCTAAAAGGACTTGCTGATGGATTGGATGTTGGAAGGGTGAGGGAAATAGAGGAATATAGCAAGACATACATTTTTGGTTGGAGAAATTGAAGGTGCTTTCTCTCACTGAGTGTGGAAGACTATGAGAGAAACAGGTTGGGAGTAAGGGGATTTAGTGGGTAGATGAAAAGTTCTGCTTAGTATGTTCAGTCTGAGATTCTATTAGATATTTAGGTAGAGATGATAAGTATGCAGTTGGATATACAATGCTGGAGCTCAGGGGCAAGATAAAGGCTGCAAATAAAAACCTTAATGATAAGCTCCATGAGGCATGTTCTCATCCTTCCTCCCATACACCACTTGGGGTGGTGATATACTTGCACTCTTTCTCATCTTCTCCCTCTTATGGTTAGTGGCAGAGGAATGCAGAAAACATTGGGAATACAGCTTAAAGCTTCATAACAAAACAAAGTAATTTGTACCTTCTAAAGACCATGACTTGATGAGTGTCATGTTTATTAGTGACTAGATTTAGCTATTCACACATCAGAAATCACTTGTGAATTCCCCAAAGAGTTCCTTCTATACCTCCTGGGAACTTATACCCAGATCTCTGAGACATCCGAAATGTAGTGGAAAAAGAATGGGCAGAGCAATTATGAGTCTTCAGTAAACACTTAAACAAGATCCGGGAACAAATTTAGTCTAAAAAATGTAACTTCCTAACTCACCCTTTCTCCCACATACACACATCTTATAAAAATATCTTCAGTTTATTAGGAATTTCATTTATGAATTGGTTCATATAGTAGAATAATCTGTATATAGAAATGGTATATGGAGCTCCTCTTTGAAAGTGTAACCAGAAATGTATTTTATTTTCTAAAGGGTCATCACTTTTCCCAGAGTGGAGGACACAAAATGAATAAATGAACGAATAAAATGTAAGATAGAAATGGCTATTATTGAAATATAGGATTTGAATCAAAACTTGAAGTACCTTCTCATTTGAAGAACATAGGTAACCAAAGATGGACTGGAACTATAGACTGTAAGCTCTGTGTGGACAGAGCCTTTCCTGTCTTGTTTATTGCTCTATCTCTAGTCAACCTTCTAGCACAGTGCATTACAATCACAGATGCTCAATAAATATATCAGGAATAAAGAAATCAAGAGTAAGTATTAAGCTAATACAACCTTTTTTTTTTTTTTTAAGATGTTGGGGGTAGGAATTAATTAATTAATTAATTAATTTTTGGCTGTGTTGGGTCTTTGTTTCTGTGTGAAGGCTTTCTCTAGTTGTGGCAAGCAGGGGCCACTCTTCATCGTGGTGCGCGGGCCTCTCGCTATCGTGGCCTCTCTTGTTGCGGAGCACAGGCTCCAGACGCACAGGCTCAGTAGTTGTGGCTTGCAGGCCCAGTTGCTCCGCGGCATGTGGGATCCTCCCAGACCAGGGCTTGAACCCGTGTCCCCTGCATTAGCAGGCAGATTCTCAACCACTGCGCCACCAGGGAAGCCCAATATAACCATTTTTAAAGCCTACTTATTTCTTGTTTGTAGTTAAGAAATTATGCTTAAGCATGATCTGGCCTCCATTTGTATGTGTTGACTTCCCCCTGCCTCCCCACCCTTCCAGTTTGTTTTTCATCTTTTTGGGAGAACCGAAGGCCCCTCCACAACAGGGCTTTTAAATACACTATTTTCCTTTCCTTGAATTCTTTTCTCTCTTCCTGCTCCTCCATCCTCTTCCTCTAATTAATTCCTGCCCATTTTTCAGATTTCAGTATCACTTCTTCTGGGGGCTCTTCTTTTTTTTTTTTCGGTACGCGGGCCTCTCACTGTTGTGGCCTCTCCCGTTGCTGAGCACAGGCTCCGGACGCGCAGGCTCAGCAGCCATGGCTCATGGGCCCAGCTGCGGCATGTGGGATCTTCCCAGACCGGGGCACGAACCCGTGTCCCCTGCATCGGCAGGCGGACTCTCAACCACTGCGCCACCAGGGAAGCCCTGGGGGCTCTTCTTGACGGCACTAAGCAGATCTCCCTCCTATCATCTGATAATTCTCCTGTGTAGCACTTATTTAAATTTCTAATTATATACTTGTATAGTTGTTTGGTAATATCTTACTTTCCCATTATAATTTAAGCAGGTCTGTTTTGCTCATGGTCGTATCCAGGAAAGGACAACCATAGGTGCTTAATAGAAATCAAATGTCTTCATGATTCTTAAAGTGACAAGAATTATGGAATCTCTAAATACAAGAAAAAAAACAAGGCTGTTTTATTCAGGCTGATTTTTAAACTGTACCAGTAGGAATTAATAAAACTATTGATGAAATTTTCACCAAAACTAAAATTTCATGTATACTCTATCTTTAAAGAAATTAGCACAAGCGCAGCATTTCCACTGCACACATATCTGTTTTAAAATTGGGATTATTCAGAGATTCAGAGTGAATTTAATACAACAAAAATCGAGGACACCACCAACTTCAGGAAAATCTAGATTCAATGCTTGTACTTTACCCTGAGCACACAGAGCGTGCAGTGGCATCTTTGACTTAGTCATCAAGGCACATTCATTTCAAGGGAAGCGAGGTCACTGCTTTCTCTCACTGCACCTTATTCACGTGATGTGGGAAAAATATTCTCATACCTGCTTATGAAAAATCTGTCTTTTCCCACATTGCCTTGGAAGTTCACCCTCTGTCACACAGTTTTAAAAGTGTAAAATTTACCCTGTTTCCATAAATTAGTTTTTGTGATTATTATTTATTTTATTTTATTTTTTTGGTACGTGGGCCTCTCACTGTTGTGGTCTCTCCCGTTGTGGAGCACAGGCTCCGGACGCACAGGCTCAGCGGCCATGGCTCACAGGCCCAGCCGCTCCGCGGCATGTGGGATCTTCCCGGACCAGGGCACGAACCCGTGTCCCCTGCATCGGCAAGCGGACTCTCAACCACTGCGCCACCAGGGAAGCCCTGTGATTATTATTTTTTTAATTATGTTGACAAGGGAATTAGAGATCTAATTTCCACACTTGGGATCTTCATCCTTCTAAGTAAAACTGGCTAATATTAAGTGACTTTTAGTTTAATATGTGTAATAAGTTACAGGAAAATAATTGTTACCCAGCATTTACTAATTTACTTTATTATTACCCATATTTCTATATTATTTTAATGTTTATCAAGCATTTTCCCTTATTTGATTTTCACAAGAGCATTTCGAGCTACCCAGTGATCAATACCCTCCTTTTGTAAATGAATGAAGGCTTAAGGAGTTTAACTTCAGAGGCATAATAGTTTAGTGAAAAGGGCATGCATAGTAGAGTTAGGAGAGCTGAGTTTGTATATGGATTTTATTAGTTACTAAATATAGGACCTTAGACAACTTACTCAGACAACTTACTCATTAACCCTCTGACACCGGCCCTCCACCATCTGCACCCACTTTCTCCTCCCAGCTTCATTTATTTCTGTAAATAAATTTATTTATTTATATAGGTTTATTTCTGTAAATAAACCTGTAAAATTATGGTGGTGTTATTATTTCTCTCATACCATTGCCATACAGATTAAATAACAAGACATTTCTAAAATTAAAAAAAAATAATCAAAATGGTGCTAAGATTTTTTAGCTAGTCTAGTAATTTTTAAAAATAACATCATGCTACATAAAAATAATTAAAGGGGTAAAATAAATTGAGTTATTTTATAACAAATTTGCTGGAAACTTTGAAAGAAACAGCTAGTAAAAGAGTAAAGGTGGATGACTTTAGTAGACCTAGGGTTTAGCAAAACAGTCAACTGGATGTAAAGGAGCCTAGAATAAAAACTTAGGGTTTGGGGAGCCAGATGCTGTATTTTCAAGCGTAGGATGTTTACAACCTAAAAACTGAAGGGAGAGGGAATCTGGGAGCCTGATCACAAAATATTAGTCTTTCATTGCCTATGAACATAAATCAGGAGACAAAGGATAAAGCAAAACATGAACAATGACCAAAGACTCAGTGATCTTCCTTCAGAGTTTGTCTCTCCAGGCTGAAGAGAGGACAACCCAGGAAGGCAAGTCTTGCTATGTTTCCGCTCTTTCTCATATGGTCTTCGGATGTGAGTAGCCATTACGTAGCATCTGTTGGACAGATGAGCTTTAAGTACCTAGTACCTTAGATGAAAGGAAATCTGTGACTCTTAATGGGCTTCAAAACAAACAAACAACAAAACCAAAAAACACCTCCTTAATGCTCCCTGAAGATAGACTGAAGTATCCCACTGAGAAGATGTTTAGAAGGCTTCTGTCAGAAGAGACTCCACCAACACTGAGAAAATAACCAGGCATTCCTTCACAAAGAATTGGATGTAACCTCTTACTTCTTTCTCCTTATTCTTTTTTGCTTGCTAAGTTTTGAAGCCCCACTGCCTCAAAAAATCAGTCTCAAACTTAGTAATGTGCCCAAGGTCATAGAGTAAACAAAGGAGACAGAAGGTGAAAGCATGCCTAGCAAAATCCCATATTGTTTTCATTGATTCACACCCTTTTCTGATGTGATTTGAGAATCTTTTCTTTTCCTCTTAAAAGGAGCTAGCATTTTGCAAGGTAGAACTTAAGCCTCAGTGAAATTTTAGGTTGAATTTAGCATGCTTAATTTTTAACACTCCTGTTAGAGATGACACCATTTCCCTTAGTTCATTTTAAATCTAATTGAGGAGAGCAATTGTATAAATATCAGGGGTGGGAATGAGGGAAGCATTTGAGAATTGTCCTTGAGTGCTATCTCAGGTCCTTTTTTTTCTACCCACTGGCAAATCATTACCCAATAGAATAATTGCCTGTCAGTGGTAAGCATTTGGCTAGGGTTCCTAAGCAAACAACGTGCATATCCTACCCAAGATAAAAAGAATAATACCAGGAGGGGGAAAATATGTAAAGGTGGCAATAAGAAAATATTTTTTCTTAATTTTGCACATGATGAGGGTCTCAGGCTGTTGTCAGTGTTGTCTGTATAAATGCAGAACAAAGGTCTAATCTAAGAGTTACAAACAGAGAGAGACAAGGTCGGGCCAAGAGGGAGTAGGTTGCCATTCATTGGGTAATGGCAGATAAAAAGCAGTCCTTGTTGCCCACAAAACACCTGTGAGAATTCAGAAGCTGCTGTGTGAGTGAGAGCAGGCAAAGCTGCCTTTCCAGAGTGAACCTGCTTCTAGTCACCTCTCTTCTCCCCGTGAA
Source organism: Grampus griseus (assembly GCF_964374135.1). Taxonomy (NCBI): domain Eukaryota; kingdom Metazoa; phylum Chordata; class Mammalia; order Artiodactyla; family Delphinidae; genus Grampus; species Grampus griseus. Next base: position 112,512,773 of record NC_139017.1, read on the forward strand.
AGGTTCTGCATGTTGCTGCCTGCAGTACACTTTCTGAGACAGGAATGCTTTCTTTCCCAAATGCCAGCCAACATTATACGTTCCTTTTATGGACAACTATACCCCTTCACTTCTATCTTATCCAACTAGGCACCTGAAGTATTACTTGGTAATTTACTTTTTGGGCCATACATCCAAACAAGTCTATAGATTACAAATATATATATATGGAAATATATAGTATCCCAAGTTTCAATTGAATACAATTTGAAATGCATAAGACATAAAAGCTATGAAAATTTGGATTTATTAAAGCATAGAAAAGGTCTGTCTGCTGTAACAGTATGTAGCAAAGTACCTTACAGAGAGTCGCTGTGAATGTCTGGCATGTATTTTTTTCCCTATACAGTTGTTTTTACTAAAATCTATATTTTATATCCTTTAGAATCTTTCTGAAAAAGATGAAGGGACAGTTCAGATATTTGCGATACAGTCATGGATTAAATGTTATTTAATATTGTTATTTTAACCAATTAAATCAGTCAGCAAACAATTACTAAGACCTGTCTGGTAACAGGCATGAAGCTAGTTGACCTGAGGAATACAGAAGTACACACATGTCCCTGCAAAGCTTGCAGCCTGCTTTTAAAGTAAGAAGTAAGAATCCAGAAGGGGAATTGATTATATAAGACAAAATAGAATAAATTCTAGGAAAGTGGCAGAGACAAATGTTGAATGAGTACAGGAGAAGGAGGTCTGTCTCTGGATGAGACTGACGAGGAAGGCTTTAAGTGTAAACGTAAGACAAGTGATGTGTTGGTTTCAAATAAGGTTAGTGGGGAGGCCTTCTGGTAGAAGATGAGGTGATGAGAGGAAAGACAACAGTTATACTTCAACCCTTGTTCTTTCTTTCACTCAATCAGTGTTTATTGAGAACCTACTCTTTTTCTGGTAGTGTGTTAGGTGCAAAGAAATGCAATGATTAAAAATATATGCAACTCTGGGCTTCCCTGGTGGCGCAGTGGTTGAGAGTCCGCCTGCCGATGCAGGGGACACGGGTTCGTGCCCCGGTCCGGGAAGATCCCACATGCCGCGGAGGGGCGGGGCCCGTGAGCCATGGCCGCTGAGACTGCGCGTCCGGAGCCTGTGCTCTGCAATGGGAGAGGCCACAACAGTGAGAGGCCTGCGTACCGCAAAAAAAAAAAAAAAAAAAAAAAAAAAAAATATATATATATATATATGCATCTCCTTGCATTTAAGTATGGTAGGTTAGCATATGATTATGAGTTTAGCTCTGGGGGAAGAAGTGGAAACCTAATTTCATCATTGACTAGTTAAGTGACCTTGAGCAATTTCCTCTCTAAGATTTTTGTCCCCTATCAGTGAGATGAAACTGGTAATTGGAGTTTTCTTGTAGGATTATTTGGGGACGATTAAATGAAATAATGCATATAAAGCACTCACACAGTGCCTGGTTTATAGTAATTACACAATAAATTTGAATCTAGTTCTGCCACACTACAAAGTCTATGCTCTTCACCACTATATTTTATGCCCACAATCCCACATTCTTCCATTCTATTACTCTCCCTTTCCAACCTTACAACCTTCCCAACACTCTTCAGATTCCTCATTCGATACCCATTAAATGCTACAATTCCCAGGGTTTCATGTTAGACTCTCTTACTCCACATGTTTCATTCTGGGACATCCTCTCCTTTTTACTTGGTTTCAACTACCATCAGTTCACTGCTGGTTACCAACTACTAATCTGTAACTTTATCCAAGGCTTCTCTCAAGAGCTCCAGGGCGCAGCATCCTAGACATGCCCACACTGTCATCCCAAAGCCACTTGAAATACATTATATTCACTCTTTTCTCTCTCTTGGGTTCTCTAATTTTCTGAAGACATTGCTCTCCAATGAGCCTCCAGGCATCAACGTTGGAATCAATCTCGACCTTTTCTCATCTTTCCTTCTCCAATCAATCATCATATATTGTAAAATCTTCTTTACATATTTCTCTTCAAATTAATCCCCTCTCTCTACTATTCTTGCTGTTTCACTGATTAAAACTCCCATTATCTCAAAATTCTTTGCAGATGTGATGTGGAGCCCCCAAAATCTGCATCTTTATAGGCTCAGAGGCGATTGGAGGCCCAGTCATCAGAACCTGTGCCCTAATCTTAGGTCCCTCTCCTTCCAAGCTTGACCCTCCACAATCTGTCCTTGATTTAGATAACAAGCAAGTCTGATTGTGACATTCATCTGTTCAAAAACCTTCAAAGGTTCCCTAACATCTACAGAATAAAAAAACCCTGTTTGAACTGTTCATCATGCCATGCAAGACTCTTGGTGTTTTCATTTTTCCCTGGCAGTCCAGTCTCATGACTGCTTCTGGCAGTATAGATGACACCTAAGTGCAAGGGTCTGGCAGAGAGACTGCCTGGGTACAAATCCTGTCAAGTAAAGTGAAGTTAATAATAACACCCAGTTATCAGGTCCTTATGACGATTAATTGACTAATGTATATAAACATGTGGAATATTGTCCACTATGTAGTAAGCATTTATTACATGTTGGCTACCAACACTTCTAGCCTTCTTTGGAGCCCCAGCACTCGATCCATGTTCCATCCCTACTATCTCTGAGTATTTCTTTAATATTTGTTTTGTTTTTCTATCCCACTCCCTAACCTGACTTGTTTACCTGGCTAAATCCTTCATTTCCTATTTCTTAAACACTAATTTAAATGTCATCTCATTTTTTAAGCCTTTCTTGACTCCATCAATCAGATTTAAACAATCTTTCCTTTTACTTCCATTGCTACTGCTTTAATTCTAAGTTGTTTATACGTAGTATTTCTCCTTTTTACACTGAAAGTGTCTAGAATATTAAAAGAAATGGCTATAAACTCAACAGGTGCATAAGATTCACCAGAAGAATTATATATATAACTTTCCTTTCTCACATGGCACATCTTAAACAGGGAGGAAGGACATGTGATACTAACATACAACACTATTTAACCACTATTGGCTTTAAGAATTTAACGGAGAACTTTCAGGTACAACAAAATTTTCCAAAATTTCCAAGACTGTCTTGTTTGTCCAACCCCCACTGAGAGTTCTAGAATTCCCTAGAACCTCCAGAACTTGCACACTGACTAACCTATGGCTTAAACTATTCTTTACACCATCTCAGGCTGTTCAAACTCAAGTTTTTATAGCTAGAGTTTAAGCTTGTTGTGTAAAGTTATATTTCAACTAGAAGGGGTGGGGAAGAGATATAGAATATTACTTGCATGTATTTTGTTAGAATTTTGTATGATTCTAATCGATATGTTGCAGGTAAATAAACTGTAAGAAGATTTCAGAAGTTCAAACTCGGGTATATTCCATCAGAATGTCCACTGGCATCTTGAGACTTCGTCTGTCAGATATTTGGGATGATGAAAATTCTGCTCTACTGCTAGCAATTTCGCATTGGCATTCAGGCATCCACAATGTGGCATCCTTCACATTGATAGCCAGGCTCAGTTAAGGAATGGAGATCGGTGTGGGTGATTGAAGGCAGCCAGAACCAAGTACCGATGGGTGCACCTAGTGAAGATATTTGCTGTGACTCTTTGGTCTATGCAATCTATTGAGGCTGTGCCTTTGAGGTCAGAAGCAGCACAAGCCTCTGGAAAACATGTATGTATGCCTGTATGACATCTCTGCTGCCATTCTCTGGCTTTTGTGTTTTGGTTACCTGCCACTGAAATGAATGGCTTTCAAATTGCTTGAAAAGAGCAACGGCACTTTTGTATAATTTTAGAACAAGAGAGCCACTCTTAATCTTTTTAAACTGACTTAGACACTTGCTAGTTATTTGAAGGGATTTATAACTTTCTCACCTATGTAGTCATTCATGTTCTTAAAAAGCAAGTAGTCAGTAACAGGAATATTTTTTGGGGCAGAAAATGTAAGCACTAAAAACACTGTTTAATTTGAACTTGATTGTGAACATTGAGCACCTTCCCTCTAGGACTCAAACCTCCTTCCATCCACTTGTAGGTTTTACATTGCTGAGTAAAGGACATCAAGGACTTTTCCACAATTAATCTGAAATCATTTTTTTTTTTGGCTTTTGGTACATTTGCCAAATACTTTGTCCATTCAGTAGGATTTTTTCATTTGGCTTAATATACTCTGATTGCAATTTCTCATTGGAATTTAAAATTCATTTTTATTTATTATCCTCATAATACATATAAATGATTCAGGAATCAGGTGGACTTATTATCATCATAGGGCAGGGAGGAACTCCCTACATATTATCATATTTTTAAATGACAATATTTATAGCTCTGGTACAGAAAAATAAAAAGCTTAAAGTTTTTAGTTTTTGTGTACTTTGGAAGTTACCAGCTGTTTTAGGAACATTTTTAGTGAAACAGAAAAGAAAGGAAAGGGTAAAAAAAAACCTCACACAAATAAATAAGAAACATCTGTTCTGGCAACTTGTATAAGTTCCAGACTCCTGCAAATTTAAACTACCAAGCATTAAACTTCTGAAAGTCAAGATTTGTAATGGAAATGCTAAGTGACCCTTAAAAGGCTTAAAGAGATGCTGTCAAATAATTTAGGGTCAAGTTTTGACCAAGTTTTAAATTGCCATAATCTGGTGGGAAATATGTTCCAGGTTTTAAATATTTTTATTTTTGTAACTTTCCATTGATTCATGAAAATAAATAAAAACATAACGGGCATTGCTTATTTAGAATCATCCCTTTGAATTTTAAGTCAATAAAAATGAGCAAGATTTTTTCTTTTCATGATGAGAGATATGCTGATAGAAAAATCCACATTTTACTACAAAATCAACATGTAAGTCACATTGTCTAGTGCACATGTGTAAAAAAAATGCCTGCGTGTAAAAAAAAAACAAACTAAGGTTTTTAAATTGCAATATGAAACAAAAAATTGTTAAATAACCTAACTTCGTTTTACTGTCATTAAATTTTGTCACTGAAAGATCTTACTCTGGTAGATTTTGCTTCTGTGCTTTCTTTATACTTCCATGCAATCTGGCCCTAAAATTCTGTTAATGGAGTTCAAACTATTCTATAGTTATGAAAGAAATTCATATTCAAATATTTTCATTTAGTTTCTCTTCAATATTTCATGTTATTACTCTGGCTTCTTCACCAACTTGCTTTAGATTCAAATCTTGGCAATTCTTTTTAAATTGCCTCCAAAATAATTTTGGGTACTTTGCACAGAAATCCTTGAGGATTCTGTTTAATCTTTGTTTACAGGACAAGAATATTTTACAAATATTTATTTGAGTCAGTCTCAAACCTCTGCTTACTTTGTTCTTTGCAAATTTCTGGTAGTGATAAGCACATGTGTTATTGTTAGGACATTCTCAGGTAAGTGAATCACTGCCTCACTTAATACAACACAAACTGTGAGAAAGTGGTGTGTGGGATAGTTATGAGTATGCACTAATGAAATCAAAGAGAATTCTTTGTCATTTAGTTTGGTTTTTTTTCCCTTAAAATTTTTCAACAGAGGTAAATGAACTTTTCAACAGAGGTAAATCTCAAAATAAGAGGAATGAAAGAAAGGTACATAATAAATTGTAAGGTTGCCAAAATATTTCACAGAATACCCAAATGGCATTTGTAGTAATTATTTTAAGTTTGATATGGGATAGGAAGGTGCAGGGGGAAAAGAAAAAGATAAAAGAGCATGAAAATAGAAGATTGTAAAGTGCTATTCTGACTAGGGAATGAGTATCTAAAGCATGTTTGAAGAAAATATATTTTTCTTTTGTTTGATTTTTTTCCGCACCTTCCTATGAAGCATTAGAAACTGGTCACTCTCAGAGGCAAGGTACAGAAATAGATAAATTTGTGGTCTGATCTGATATGGCAAATTGGCAATTCCTATTTTTTTTTTTATATCTGTTTCCAGTCAAGCATGGACATGCTGAGGAAAGAATGCTTGGATTTACTGAATGAATGAATGCTGATGTATGTGTGTACAACTCTCGCAATACACTTTTTAAAAAAGTCTTTTTTTAAAAAAAAAATCTATTTCTTTGGATTTTTGGAGAGATTGGTGCAAGGAATGTGTGTGTGTGAGAGAGAAAGAATAAGAGAAAGAAGGAAGCTTTTAAAGAGTTCTAAATCGACAGCACTAATACTGTTCCTACGTTCCTGCCATTCTTGTCATCACTTATTCTTAGCTCCTATCTTTCCTTCTCAGGTTAGCTTGTGTGCTAAGGTTCCCTGGCTCCCAGGCTAAAAAGAAATGAAAACAAACAAGGAAGTTTACACCACAAGACATGAATAGAAAGATCAGCTTGAGACTGAACACCATATAAACAAAGAAATTCCCTGATAAGAACAAGCACCCATCACTTAGCATTTGTTCAGCAGCACCTGACTACAAGTAGACATCTCTTTAGTGGCTGTGGAGTGAGGCCCTTAGAGGGTTCTGGTGCCAACATCTCTACCACGGTTAATGGCTTTGCTTGCATTGATTTAAGCCTGACCCTAGCTCTTGGAAGGCAATTTTGCTCAGGTGCCATGATTCTTTCCAAAAGAATCAATAGTTATGAATACACAATAATAAAACTTTTTCAATGAAGAAAAAAATATGGTTTAAAGTGTAATCAAAAATCACTGTGACTGTTAGAATCTCAGAGTATTACTGCAGATTACTTCCACTGGTGCAGCAAAAGGTCATGCAGTTATATACTGTCTCTTAAAATCAGTGAGTGCATAATAGTTTTTGCTACTCTGAACAAGAATCATTAAACAAATTCATAAATCAATGAAGCATACAGATGCATTAGTTTAATTATCATTTCTGCTCAGTTGGTTTATATAATGTAATTGTTTACTGTTTCCCAGTATTACACTGGAAAGGCTTGACTGAGCCACCAGCCACCTCATGTTTCATATTGTCCTAATTTTAAAACTTTTTTTTTATTTTTTGATGACAGCAAGAAAGAGTAGTCTTTGAAAACAATTCAGTGTGAAGTTTTGTTGTTTTTGTCCTTTATTCTTGGGTATTTTTTTCCTTTTATTTTTTGCCATTTCTAAAATCTGGGTCTCAAACTCAAGAATGTGCATCTCAATTTATGTTTCTTTTAGGAGGGGTCAAGGAAATCATCCCAAGTTTTCAATAAAGTTGTCTTTGCTCTTCTCTCATCCCCACCCCAGTTGTAGACCTAACATCCTAATTGTATCTTTTATAGTCAGAAAAGTAGAACAGATATAAAAGAGAGGGGTGACTTTTAAGAAGTTAGATTCTGCATAGCACTAAAAACACTGCAATCCCAGGGAATGCTTTTGTCATGATCCTGTTTTAAAACATCAGGAGTAGCTGAATTAAATTAGTGATGTGTGTGTTTCATAGTGGTGGTAACACACATAGTGGAGAGTGTGTTTTAGAATCTTAGCTATGGGAGAAGCTAAGATCCATTAGTTCTTAGGACAATAATCCTCTTTGGTTCTGTGCTCTGCTCTCCAGGCCCACAGTGGAGGCGCCATCACCTCTATGGCTCTGCAGGGCAAGCTCACCCCTTAGTCTCTAGGATAAGAGTAGCAGCCTGGGTGATCTCTGAATGCTTTGGGGTAATTCTTCCCTTTTCTTAAAAAGTAGCACATGTTTGCAGCTGAAGAGTTCTATGGTCTGGTCCTATGTAATTCAAGATGTCCAACAGCTTCCCTTCCCTCTGTCCTGCTTTCTCTGTCACCTTTATTTGAAACCGGCAGTGACTCTGCTGGTATAATCTCCCCATTCCTGGCTTCTGCTGAGATGGCTGGTAAGTCCATGAGCTACACCCATGATCTCTTTATCAAATGGCTGTTCAGCCCTACACTTAGCGTTCTCTTCAACACTAAGTGAGAACATGAGAACAAATCAGAAAAGTGAGAAAAAGGAGAAAAGCTTTCTCATTTTTTTGCGGTATGGATAAGGTGAGAATTTTCTAAATCTCCCAAGTTCTGGTTCCTTTTTTCTTAACAAGATCTTCTTCAATTCAACTTTTTTTTTTTTTTTTTTTTTTTTTTTGCATTTTACTATAAGCAGTGAGGAGGATCCAGGCAGTATCTTAGAAATGTCCTCTGCTAAATATCCAATTTAATCACTCTCAAGTTCTACCTTCCATAGAACATTAACACTCAATTCAGTCAATTTCTTTGCCACTTTATAACAAAGATCAGCTTCCCAATAATCGATAATCTAGTTTCCAAAACTATTCCTCATTTCCATCTGAGACTTCACCAGAATGACCCTTAATGTCCCTTCTTCTACCAGAATTCTGTCACGATTATGTGTGTGTTCTCTAAGAAAATGGAGGCTTTCTCTTCAGGTACTAGCCAATTTCGTTTCTGGTGAGACCTCTTTTTCTGGCTTATAGATGACTGCCTTCTTCCAGTGTGCTCACAAATGGGGAATGAGAGAGGGAGAGAGAGAGAGAGAGAGAGAGAGAGAGAGAGAGAGAGAGAGACACACACACACACACACACACACACAGAGCTATCTCTTCCTCTTTTTTTTTTTTTCTTCCTCTTATTAATGGCCACAGTTGTATTGGATTAGAACCTCTTATGACCTCATTCAACCTTAATTATCTCCACATATAATCACATTGGAGATCAGGGCTTCAACATATGAATTTAGGAGAACAAAATTCAGTCCATAACCGTTTCTGATGCTTCTGTAATTGAATCTGGAATGCGGAGTATGTAGAGTTTGAATAAAGATCCATCTTTGAGGTAAAGATGGTTTGCCAAATTGTTCCTTCTGATTATGAGATTATAATGCCACAAACGTGGAGTGAGTGTTTACATTAGTCAAAAGAATTATAACAATTGCAAAAAAATGTGACTGTGACCTATTTCTACATAAGTATGATGGATAACTTTCATTCTGCAAATATTTTGCAAGCCTGTGAAGGAAGAATTTTATTCCCAGGTAAGTATCCCTCACTCCGTTCCCTTTTTCTTCGCTTCCCCACCCCAAATATCTGTCATATTTCTCAGCATACAATTTAGCTTTGGGTTAACAGACAATACTTTTATAAACTTGCTGTGGAAACTGTTATGGAAGAGCAAACTATTACTGTTGCTGTATTATATCTTGTCACAGAAAGTCAAATGTGAAACAATAGAGACTAGAAATATAAAACATTATTTATTCATAAAATTCAGAATCTAAGAGCAGATCCAACAAAAGCTTAAATCTTTTGAAATGGTACTTATGTAAGTGAATAGAATATATAATGAATATTCCAAACTTCAAATCTCAACTGAATATCTAGATTTTTACTAACAAAGTTTAGACTATGATTAAAAATTTTCCTAAGCATTATATTTTAAATCATTATATATATAGTTTCTTCCTTTTTATCTTTTTCTCTCTCTTTCTCTCTCTTCCTTTCATTAAATAGTTCTAAATCTAGAATAGTTATGGCCAGTAGGCCAAAAGTAGTTCACCTAAATTTTCTAGGCACTGTACAGATTCTGTGGCATTAATATTTATAAAGAGAAAATTTTTCTCTATATGTATATTTCATTCTGGCATTAATAGATAATTTACTTATCACTTCTCTTTCTAATATATTGCAAAAATACTATTAGGCTTCCGATTACTTCCAGGAAATCATTTTGTGGGGATAGGAATAGACGGAACAATGTAATAGGCTGCATGGCTTTCAAAACATATTTGACCAGTGTGGTTCCTTTAAAACTATTGATAGAATACTGGCAGCTGTTATTGAGATGAAATATACCACTGTGGATAAGAGCAGGAGAGACAGAGATAGAGAGAGAGAGGGACAGAGAGAGAGATGGATGTCTCCTTTCCTTGGATGTGGCCTGGGTTCAGTGACTGACTTAGTCTGAACTACTGTAACAAAAACACCATAGACTGGGTGGCTTGTAAACAACAGAAATTCTGTTTTTCACCGTTCTGGGGGTTGAGAAGTCCAAGATCAAGGCACAGGGAGATTCAGTGTCTAATGAGGCAGAATTTCCTGGTTCATAGATGGCCATCTTCTCAACATAACCTCATGTGGTAGAAGGGACAAGGGAATTTCTTTTCTAAGGCTCTAGACTCCACTCTCTTGACCTAAGTACCTCCAAGGGCCTCACCTCCTAATACCGTTACACTGGGGGTTAAGGCTTCAGCATATGAATTTGGGGCCAACACAAACATTCAGTCAATCAATAGCAATGACCTACATCTAACCATTTTTTGAGAACAATGCTAGATTTAGATTTGTTTCAATAGAGAGAAGATGCTGTATGAGTTTTAAGGCTAGGTATGAAAAAGGTACAATTTCTCATCTGGTTCTTCCTCCTGTGGTCTGTTTACTCAGGAAGAAGCCTGATGTCATGTTGCGCAGCCCCGTGGAGAGGCCTGCACGGCCAGCAACTGAGTCCTCTTGTCAGCAACCGGCACCAACTTCCCAGCCGTGTGAGTGAGCCACGTTGGAAGTTCAGCTCAATACTATGCTGGCAAATGTTTTTCTATTCTCTGAAAAAGAGTGTGTGTTTCTCTATATCTACCTATGCACACACACACACACACACACACACACACACACTAGTTTATTACAAAGAATTTATAGCATAAAATTTGCCAATAATAATAAAATATATAATATTCTTGATTATAAATTCCATATACCTATACTTCAGTGTGGCATCTTATTTCTTGCAAAATTCATTTCCAGTTTTTGTAATTTAAAACCAAAAATCATGTCATAAAATCAGATTTTGAATAAATGCTTTAATACTAGTCAATTCAGCAAAGAATTCACTCATATTATTGATGTACAAGTGTAGTTCTGAGACGAGTACTGGTTGATAGTTTCGTTTACATTAACAAACAGAAGTGGAAAAACAATGTTGGAACTTCACTTATTCATCAACAGCATGAATAACTTCTCTAACAAATTGAAAAATACTTCCAAATACTAGAAATATATTTCCTCAGTTTTTTATTCTGTTGACAATGAGATAGCTACGGACACAACACACTTTTAAATATACACTGCATTATTAACATTTTCTGTATCACTTTCCTAAGTTTAGGCAATTAACAAAACAATAAATCAAGCCTCAATTTATAGTGTTTGCCCATATCTATTGTATAAATCTTCACACTATGACCAGTTTCAACCTAACAATTTAGGTCAGAGGATGTGGAGTTGGGAAGAGATATAGCACACAGTAGCACACAGCTCTAGAGTGTTTCCACTACACAGATAAAAAGAGAAGTAAATAACCTCAAAAACATTGACTATAGTAAAACAGTAAAATTACTGAAAGTGATTAGTTTTCAGTATTACCTTAGATTTTAATACAATTTATGTATAGATAATTTAAAAAATAAGTTATTAAATATAATGTTTATATACTTGAATTTTTAATATACCTTTATTTAGCAGCTAGCTTGTAAAATTCCTGAAAATTTAAGAATCCTCTCTTGTCAGCCAGGTGAGCCAGCTCTCGCTCACCACTGTTGATGACTCTATCTGATATCTTGACTGCAACCTCATGAGAGACCCTGAGTCAACCACCTAGCTAAGCCACTCTCAGATTCCTGACCCATAAACACTGTGAGAGGTAAAAATGTTTATTGTTGTTTTAAGCCACTAAGTCTGGAGATAATTTATTATGCAGCAAATAGATAGCTAATACACATACAAACTTTATATTAGCCCCAAACTCTCAGTAAAAAATGAAAAACTAAATCATTTTTTTCTTAAGAATAAAACAACAAGTCTTATAGGATAAAATAAAACATAAAACATAGCTTCACATTTTTGGGAAAATTTGACACGCAAGAAAAAATGATCTTTTTTAAATGAGAAAATGATTACAAATATCATTTAGCTGTTTGATATGAGTACAGAGTGTTAAGGGAAAGAAAATCACTAATTACATGATCTGCACAGTGAATTAGGATGCTTAAGAAATAACGTTTCGTGTACAACAATTGCTTTATGATTTTTGAGGACTTACAGGCTATTTGCTTATCTTTATTTGGAATTGTTCCAATTTTGCTTATTTGATTCAAATACTCTTTTTGTTTAAAATGTTCTATCAACCACAAATTCAAGGAGAAAATTTATGCTGTGTGACTAATATAGGCTAAAAATAGCAATCAAAAATATCAATACTTATTAAAGTTATAAGACAAAACATGTAATGTAGTCCAGAAATTAATGTGGAGGTTACTTGGTAAATGCTGCCAATGAGGATTGAACAGCATTCTTTTGTGAATCAGATGATGCCTTATTTGAATATCTGGGTTTCTCAATATGGCAAACAGTTTTTTTTTCTCCCCTCTCCTGCAAGCTTCCACATCTCAAGTACACAAAATTGGATCAATCATAAATCACACAAATTGTAACTCTTGACTCATCCTCATTGTTGATTCACCTCTGACCCTCATTTTTAAATTTTTTTCTTTGTAAAGACCTCATCAACCTACCACCAAACCCCTACAACTAGACTATTGATAACAATTTACATTTTCTTATGCTTTTCTCCCCTACACTACCACATAACTATTTCCCACCTGAGGTGTTATGGACTGAATGTTTGTTTATTCATACCCTCAAAATTCATATGCTGAAGCCCTAACCTCCAGTGTGCAGGTTTTAGGAGGTGAGGCCTTTAGGAGGTAATTAGGTTTAAGTGAGTTCATGAGAATGGAGCCTCCGTGGTGGGATTAGTTCCTAATAAGAAGAGGAAGAGATACCAGAGCGCACTCTCTCCACCACATGAGGATACAGTGAGAACGTGACGGTGTGGAAGCCAGGAAGAGGGCCTTTACCAAGACCCCAAACTGCCAGCCCCTTCATCTTTGACTTTCCAGCCTCCAGAACTGTATGAAATAAATGTCTGTTGTTTAAGCTACCAATTCTATGCTATTTTGTTATAGCAAACTGAGCTGGCTAAGACATGAGGAAACTCCAGTTCTGAATTTTGTGTTAATCTTTAACTGGCTTTTACAAAATATTTTATTATACACACTTATAAATAGATAATTTATTGTTATACAGATTGTATAATAATAATTATATAAGTGCACTTATTATTTGCTTTACATGTACACTAAAGTTTTTATTAAAAAACATTACTTGCTTTTTCTTCTTTTTCTACTAAAATATCTATGAACATCTCTAGAAAAACACAGAGAACAATTTGAAAAACTCTGATGTGATAAAGAGCTGAGCTCAAATCTAATTTCCATAACTTACTAGCTGTCTGTCAGAAGAAAACCTGGCTAACATTTGTGGGCTTTGAATTTTTCATTTATAAGGTAGGGGACAATAATACTGACCTCACTAGGATGTTATACAGATAAAATAATATGCTAAATGTAAAGAACTTAATACACAAATTAAGAACTGAATTTTTTTTTAAAAGTTACTTAATGGAAAGTTAAAACTTGTTAGATTACTTTATTATTATTATTATTTTTTACCCTGCTCAAGTGGTTGATCCAAGTAGATTTGAATTCCACTGACATCAATTTAAAATTGTATCCAAATTGCCATATGGAAACTTTTTCCAGCTATCATTTGTTGTAAAATGGTGAACTGACCTACGAAGTACAGTAAAGGCATAGCTTGATATCATTTAGTAGCATAGCTAAATTCAGACAAGGCCAATCAATTTCTTCCAAAATTATCATAAAATGAACATAAAATTGTCAAAGGCCATGTGATAAAATTGGAATACAGATCTAATTTGGTTTGATCAATCCCAGTGTAACTAATTTTTCAATATTTGTTGTAATTTCTGTGGGTTCTTAACATAAGATCTGAAACACATGGACATTTAAGTAATATTTTAAAATAGATTAACTAGAGTATTTATAATAAGGATATTACTAAGGGGAAAAATTCCTGCAGGAAATTTTGGTCGTTATTAAATGGTTGTCTATTCTTAAATACTTATACTCAGTTTATTCTAATTCCAGACCTGTAGCTGGGTCCAAAACAATCTTTGTTTTGTAAGCTTGATGTCCAGGAGCTCTGACTGTCACTAACTCAGAAAGTCCTGTTCCACTTACAGAGATAGTTAGCAACACACAACATTCACCACTACTCATCTCCTATTCTTTTCTCAGGAAATAACTGGTTTTCATGAGGTTTACTCTTCTTAAAGGAAAATTAAAAAAACATAAAACTTGAATTTATATTTGTTTTAGTTCAAAAGTTGACCTAAAATAGATATAATTACTGACATTTACTGTAGGCATTGGTATAATTCTCCCTTAGTGTTGATGGTTTTAGCAGATAGGTACATGATGGACACATAAACGTACAGAACTCTCAGTGAGCTACACAAACATGTTTTTATGGAAATGCAAAATCATCTAATAGTGTTATCACATGTAAGTAACATTAAGTATCATTCCCATTAAAATGCTTAAGAGGGCTTCCCTGGTGGCGCAGTGGTTGGGAGTCCGCCTGCCGATGCAGGGGACACGGGTTCGTGCCCCGGTCCGGGAGGATCCCGCGTGCCACGGAGCGGCTGGGCCCGTGAGCCATGGCCGCTCAGCCTGTGTGTCCGGAGCCTGTGCTCCGCAACGGGAGAGGCCACGACAGTGAGAGGCCCGCGTACAGCAAAAAAAAAAAAAAAAAAAAAAAAGCTTAAGAATCAGAATAAAGTAAACAGTAAACTGCTACTTCAACTTTGAAAATAACCTGCTTTTCAAAGGAGAAAATAAATTTTCACTAGGGTGAGAAAACTGACTCTTAAGTGTTTAAATGCCAGGCGATAAAATAAAAGCATAAAAATAGGCCTATGTAAGAAACAAATCACAGTTTTCTACAAGGCAAATAGCCCAGCTGATAAATCATTTTTGTCCTGTCTGCCCTGTGTGAAGAGGCCAAAGGGATGACATATCTTTTAAAAAAAATTAGAAGCTTTTCTCATTTAAACTATCTTTGCTGCTATATTTATTCTAGAAACTAAAATAGTTCCATGGCCTTTCAAAACAACGTTTTTACTCCTAACAATCAATTTGAGTTTCCTTTTAAATGTAACAGTTTAATTTCATTTCCTCTACAGGCATAGGACTCAGCACAGTTTTAAGCCAGGCTGTATAATTTTGAAATGTCTTAAAGATTGCATTTTACCTCAACTCCACGTAATTTCAGGAATACATTATCAACAATTTATTATCTTTTTCTCCACACATTGTAACCACCCATTACTTTAGAAAATGCAAACAGGTTTCAAATATATGACTGGGATGATGGTAAAAATAAAATTAAGCAGAACAGTATATGCTATGGACAACATGAAGAATGATCTTGTTTTAGAAGAGGTATCTCTATTAAGACCCTTAGGGTTTCATTTGAAAAGACTTTTGCTCTTTAAAAACTTCCCATGAGAGATGCTTGGGTGACTTGAATTTATTGGGCTTCAACCTAAATAAGATTTGTTCTAGAATGAAGTTTGTATAGACCGTCTCACACTAGAGCACACATTTCCTCTCCTTGTCTCCCTAGATAGGCCTCTAAACTCTAAAACACCACTGAGCAAACCACTTTCTTATCTGGCATGCCACAGACTTTTACCATCGATTTAATTTGGTCCTCACATTTTTATTGTCATAGAAGTGCTGCCAAACTGCCTCTTTTTTCTTACTTTTAATTTTAATCATAAATGAGTGTCAGAGATGGTTTTGGCCATAGATAATATGTGAATGCTTCTTGGAATGAGTAATTTCCTTTGACACTGCAATTTAATTCCCTTCCTATTCAGCCAGGACCATGGAAAGTCCAATCAGATGACCCTGCTACCCTAGTAGAGAGAAAAAATTGCTTCTGTACCAGAGCATTGATGTGGACTCATGACCCCGGACAAGCACAAGTTGGGTAAAGGATTTTGACTCTTCAAAAAGCAGAGGCTTAGATATTAGTGATAAGGTTAATGTGTCCTTCCATTGTTAATTATAATACATTGAAAAAGCATGAAAAAGGCAGAATAAAACATCAATCTTCTCACATTATACCTATATTTTGAAATAAAAGAGTTACTAACGTACTATTTGTTTGTGACAATGTCTTCAAATTACTTTCTTTACAAAATGACAGAACACTAACACATAACCTCCCAGTAAAAAGCATCTTCTTATACAGTACTATTCAAAATATTTTCTTTGGATTTCTCATTTATTCATTTACTAAATGATTTTTTGAGCACATTTAACGTGATAACACTCTTCCAGGCATTGGGATACTGAAATGAATATAGCATAGTTCTTTTTGATAGACTCCTGGGGGAAGAGATACAGGTAAACATAATTGTAACATGATGCAAATCACATGTCCTGCTCTCATACAGACTTGGATAAAACAATACAGAGGAAATAACACATGAACCCAAAGCTGAATCAGAAGAATAACTTGGAGTTTGTGAATAAGAGAAAGGAAACAAAGGCATTCCAGACAGAATAATCTTTGTGTGTACAAAGATAAGGGGAAGGCAAACTCTAGGAGACATCAGTGCTGGTACTTTGTACTAGGAAATTGTGAGTATACAGGTGGGTCTCACCTAGAGTGGGAAGAATAGTAATTGAAACCCTGGGAACCACCATGAAATAAGTATTAGGTGAAGAACTAAAGGAAAAAAAAAAAAGAAAAAAAAGAAAAAATTCTTCAATATGGAAGAATCAGGAATACAGCAATTAAAATTTCAAGCTATATTTCTTTGCTAGGTACTGCAGTAGGAACTGGGGCTCTGACTCTCAAGTTTTTTCAATAAAGGTAAGAACAAAAATACAAATATTATGATTATAATACAACATGTATATGGATATGGTGCTTAAGAGCAAGGTATTTGGAATCAGATTGCCTGAGTCTGAATCCTGGCTTTCTCAGTTACCACTAACTAATGAATTCCAACCTTGAATTCCTCAATTATTGTTATGCTGCAATATTTTTTTTTTTTTTTAGGAATGTTTGCTGCTTGGTCAACTGTGCTTGAAGCCAAACAGTCAACATCTTCCCTGCTCTGAGGAGAGCCAAATTTGCAGAGAAATGAGCTCAGAGCTGGAGGGGCAGTTGGGCCTTCTGTTATGCTGCAATATTCTTTCTATGAAATAGAGGGCCTTCTCTATACGGTTTTTGCAAAGATGGAACAAAATAATCCATGAAAAGGCATTAATGCTTGGCACATATTAATGCTCAACAAATATTAGTTATTATATACACACATATACATATACACAGGGAACACTGGGAACACCGAGAAGCGTACCTCTAAACCAGACTAAAGATTCAAGGGACTGAGTAAACCATGAACTGAGTTTTGTAGGATGAGTAGGAGTTAGTGCCACAGAGAAAATGAGGGAAGAGCATTTCATGCATTAAAATAGTGTAATGGGGTGGGAGAATAAGAAAAGAGTAAAACTCTCAATACAAGGGGAAGAGGAGGGCATTATAATACCCAGAGGCCCAGAGGTCAAAAGCAGAGTTCAGTGAGCAGTGTGCCATATGCTTGTTAGGAACTTGGGCACTGGAGTCAAACTGTTTGGGTTCAATTTTTAGTTCTGCCATTTGGAGGTTGTCTGAATTTACTCAAGTGACATAATCTCTCTGTACCTCAATTTCCTCATCTGTATAAGAGAGATACCAATATTTGCTATAGGTGGAATAAAGAATTACTTAGGACATTATCTGGTACGTGGTGAATGCTATGAAATTCTTAACTATTGTTATTAAATTTCCAGGTTTATGGTAGAGTTAGCCTAAAGTAACATCTGCAGTTGTGAAGGAACTTCTTGGTCCCCTGAGCATTCTTTACCCCTTCTTAGTTAAGAAGTCATTTAATTGCTATCACTGTGAACTCAAAGTTAGCCTTGACCCTTTACTATCAGTTAATATGCTAATGCCTGGTCTACCTATACACTAGGAAAACATTATGCTAAGAGAAGTGTTAACTGTAATAAGTCAACACCACCTTCAGGGTAGATAAATTTTAAAATAATCATATCAATAAATATGTATATTATTTTTTCTAAAGAAGTTTATTGGAAAAAATGAAGAACTGAAATTTGAGAGTAGTATTTCACAGACCTGGGAACTCCGGCCCTATTTGGATATCCATTTACAAATTACGTGACTGAAAACTTCAGCAGATTCGCAAAATTCATCGTGCACGTAATGGAATCCCAGATGACTAAGCCTGACCATTTGATACAGTCCAATGTTCTAAGAATCATTTTGAACAAAAGAAAACTCCAGTGTAGAAAATATATGGTAACTCTCATTAGGAATTTTTTGTTTGTTTGTTTTCTAGTTAATCCTGTAGACTAATGGAGATCTTAAAAGAAAGTACATCTGGACAGCGGAATAACTTGGTGATGAACTTGAAAGAAGACATAATTAGCAGCCATAGAAACACAAGGACAACTCAGTTTCCTCCTGTTTAAAGCAAATGGTATTCTCTGAGGGATTTCAGAGTGCTAGAACGATACATGCGATGTTTATGAACTCTTTCCAGAGGAAGATCAGATCATCAAGATACCCCAAGTGAGGATGAATCATCTCCTCACTCATGTGGGATTATGATATTAACAGAATAAACTTGTGCATTGATAGCCATAGATGTATAGACCCTCTGCACTTCACATTAACAGCCCTCAGTGACCTGGGCAGTGAGCACAAGAAAATTAACAAGGCAATGATCAGGTATTTCCAACTTGATCTTCAGATGGAAGATCAAGGAGATGGACACAATTAAATGGCCCTATCAAGATTTAGTCTCAACTTGTTCTATGTATGGCTATTATTCGAAGCTAGAAAACTTTCTAATCAGCATAAAGAGTGAAATGAGGGATTATAATGAGCTACTATGGAACTATTCCCTTTCCTAATCCTTGATTATTATCAGTATATTTATAAAAAGCAGCGTTATTATGGCTTACACAAACAATTTTCAGAAATCCTGTACTGAATGTTACAGGCAAAAAAGGGAGGTAAGGGACTTCCCTGGTGGTCCAGTAGTAAAGAATTCACCTTCTTAAGGCAGGAGACGTGGGTTCGATCCGTGGTTGGAGAACTAGATCCCACATGCCATAGGGCGAGTAAGCCCGTGCACCACAAATACTGAGCTCGTGTGGCTCACCGAGAGAGCCCACGTGCTGCAAACTACAGATCCCACGTGCTCTAGAGCCTGAGCACCACAATTAGAGAGACAAAACCTGCATACCACAACTAGAGAGGAGCCCACGTGCCACAACAAAGAACCTGAGCGACAACAAAAGATCCTGCATGCCACAACTAATACCTGACGCAGCCAAAAAAATAAAGAAAATAAATAAATAAACAAACAAATGAATAAAAGGGAGGTATAACAGGTCTGGAAGCAGCAGATTGGCATAGCAGAGGAGAAACTCAGACAAGGCCACTGAACATTAATCAGGAGCAAAAGGAATGATAAAGTGAAGGTCATCACAATGGGACTATGATAATAATCTCTCTTTTCTCACAAACAGCCACATTTAAAGCAGCCTTGCACTTAAAACAGGGACTTGCTGAGGAGAAGGAAGTGTTAGGAAATTTTAGGGTCTAGACTTCATTAATTTTACCATGAATGGAACTAAAAGTTTTCCACTAAACATTGCAAGAATTGATGAATCCCCTGAGGGAAAGGTGATAGCTTGTTTTAAGATTACAGACCCATACAATCCTACCTCAAGAGACTTTTTCTTCCCTCTTCGTTTCCTGGTGCGCGAGGAGAGGGGATTAAGAGCGCTGCTTAAAGGAGCTCCAGAGACGGGCGCGAGCCGCGGCTAACAGCGCGGACCCCAGAGACTGGCATGAGACGCTAAGGCTGCTGCTGCCGCCACCAAGAAGCCTGTGTGCGAGCACAGGTCACTCTCCACACCTCCCCTCCCGGGAGCCTGTGCAGCCCGCCACTGCCACGGTCCTGTCATCCAGGGACAACTTCCCCGGGAGAACGCACGGCGCGCCTCAGGCAGGTGCAACGTCACGCCGGCCTCTGCCGCCGCAGGCCCGCCCCGCACTCCGTGCCCCTCCCTCCTGCCGGCCTGAGTGAGCCAGAGCCCCCGAATCAGCGGCTCCTTTAACCCCGTCCCGTCTGAGCGAAGAACAGACGCCCTCCAGCGACCTACACGTAGAGGCGGGGCCAAATCCAAAGCTGAGCTCCTGGGAGCTGTGCGAACAAAGAAGAGAAAAGGAAATCTCTCCCAGCAGCCTCAGAAGCAGCGATTAAAGCTCCACAATCAACTTGATGTACCCTGCATCTGTGGAATACATGAATAGACAACGAATCATCCCAAATTGAGGAGGTGGACTTTGAGAGCAAAATTTATGCTTTTTTCCCCTTTTCCTCTTTTTGTGAGTGTGTATGTGTATGCTTCTGTGTGTGATTTTGTCTGTATAGCTTTTCTTCCACCATTTGTCCTAGGGTTCTATCCGTCTTTTTTTGTTGTTTGTTTGTTTTTTAATTTGTTTTTATTAATAATTACTTTTTATTTTAATAACTTTATTATATTTTATCTTACTTTATTTTACTTTATCTGCTTTCTTTCTTTTTTTCCTTTGTTCCCTCCTTCCTCCCTCCCTCCTTTCTTTCTTTCCTTCTTTCTTTCTTTCTACTTCTACTAACTCTTTCTTTCTACTTTTTCTCCCTTTAATTCTGAGCGTGTGGATGAAAGGCTCTTGGTCCACAAGAGACCTCCCAGCTCCACATAATATCAAACGGCGAAAATCTCCCAGAGATCTCCATCTCAACACCAGCACCCAGCTTCACTCAATGACCACCAAGCTACAGTGCTGGACACCCTATGCCAAACAACTAGCAAGACAGGAACACAACCCCACCCATTAGCAGAGAGGCTGCCTAAAATCATACTAAGTCCACAGACACCCTCCACAGACACCCCAAAACACACCACCAGCCGTGGACCTGCCCACCAGAAAGACAAGATCCAGCCTGATCCACCAGAACACAGACACTAGTCGCCTCCACCAGGAAGCCTACACAACCCACTGAACCAACCTTAGCCACTGGGGACAGACACCAAAAACAACGGGAACTATGAACATGCAGCCTGCAAAAAGGAGACCCCAAACACAGTAAGATAAGCAAAATGAGAAGACAGAAAAACACACAGCAGATGAAGGAGCAAGATATGAACCCACCAGACCTAACAAATGAAGAGGAAATAGGCAGTCTACCAGAAAAAGAATTCAGAATAATGATAGTAAAGATGATCCAAAATCTTGGAAATAGAACAGACAAAATGCAAGATACATTTACTAAGGACCTAGAGAAACTAAAGATGAAACAAACAACGATGAACAACTCAATAAATGAAATTAAAAATACTCTGGGGGCTTCCCTGGTGGCGCAGTGGTTAAGAGTCCGCCTGCCGATGCAGGGGACATGGGTTCGTGCCCTGGTCCAGGAAGATCCCACATGCCGCGGAGTGGCTGGGCTCATGAGCCATGGCCGCTGAGCCTGCGCGTCTGGAGCCTGTGCTCCGCAACGGGAGAGGCCACAACAGTAAGAGGCCTGCGTACTGCAAAAAAAAAAAAAAAAACTCTAGATGGGATCAATAGCAGAGTAACTGAGGCAGAAGAACGGATAAGTGACCTGGAAGATAGAATAGTGGAAATAACTACTGCAGAGCAGAATAAAGAAAAGAGAATGAAAAGAATTGAGGACAGTCTCAGAGACCTCTGGGACAACATTGAACGCAACAACATTCACATTATAGGGGTTCCAGAAGAAGATGAGAAAAAGAAAGGAACTGAGAAAATATTTGAAGAGATTATAGTTGAAAACTTCCCTAATATGGGAAGGAAATAGTTAATCAAGTCCAGGAAGCACAGACAGTCCCATACAGGATAAATCCAAGGAGAAATATGCCAAGACACATATTAATCAAGCTGTCAAAAATTAAATACAAAGAAAACGTATTAAAAGGAGCAAGGGAAAAACAACAATAACACACAAGGGAATCCCCATTAGGTTAACAGCTGATCTTTCAGCAGAAACTCTGCAAGCCAGAAGGGAGTGGCAGGACATATTTAAAGTGATAAAGGAGAAAAAGCTGCAACCAATACTACTCTACCCAGCAAGGATCTCATTCAGATTTGATAGAGAAATTAAAACCTTTACAGACAAGCAAAAGCTGAGAGGGTTCAGCATCACCAAACCAGCTTTACAACAAATGCTAAAGGAACTTCTCTAGGCAAGAAACACAGCAGAAGGAAAAGACTTACAATAACGAACCCAAAACAATTAAGAAAATGGGAATAGGAACATAAATATCAATAATTACCTTAAATGTAAATGGACTAAATGCTCCCACCAAAAGACACACATTGGCTGAATGGATACAAAAACAAGACCCATATATATGCTGTCTACAAGAGACCCACTTCAGACCTAGAGACACATACAGACTGAAAGTAAGGGGATGGAAAAAGATATTCCATGCAAATGGAAATCAAAAGAAAGCTGGAGTAGCAATTCTCATATCAGACAAAATAGACTTTAAAATAAAGACTATTACAAGAGACAAAGAAGGACACTACATAATAATCAAGTGGTCAATCCAAGAAGAAGATATAACAATTGTAAATATTTATGCACCCAACATAGGAACACCTCAATACATAAGGCAAATGCTAACAGCCATAAAAGGGGAAATTGACAGTAACACATTCATAGTAGGGGACTTTAACACCCCACTTTCACCCATGGACAGATCATCCAAAATGAAAATAAATAAGGAAACACAAGCTTTACATGATACATTAAACAAGATGGACTTAATTGATATTTTTAGGACATTCCACCCCAAAACAACAGAATACACATTTTTCTCAAGTGCTCATGGAACATTCTCCAGGATAGATCATATCTTGGGTCACAAATCAAGCCTTGATAAATTTAAGAAAATTGAAATTGTTTCAAGTATCATTTCTGACCACCATGCTATGAGACTAGATATCAATTACAGGAAAAGGTCTGTGAAAAATACAAACACATGGAGGCTAAACAATACACTTCTTAATAATGAAGTGATCACTGAAGAAATCAAAGAGGAAATATAAAAATACCTAGAAACAAATGACAATGGAGACACAACGACCCAAAACCTATGGGATGCAGCAAAAGCAGTTCTAAGAGGGAAGTTTATAGCAATACAAGCCTACCTTAAGAAACAGGAAACATCTCGAATAAACAACCTAACCTTGCACCTAAAGCAACTAGAGAAAGAAGAACAAAAAAACCCCAAAGTTAGCAGAAGGAAAGAAATCATAAAAATCAGATCAGAAATAAATGAAAAAGAAATGAAGGAAACGATAGCAAAGATCAATAAAACTAAAAGCTGGTTCTTTGAGAAGATAAACAAAATTGATAAACCATTAGCCAGACTCAACAAGAAAAAAAGGAAGAGGACTCAAATCAATAGAATTAGAAATGAAAAAGGAGAAGTAACAATTGACACTGCAGAAATACAAAAGATCATGCGAGATTACTACAAGCAACTCTATGCCAGTAAAATGGACAATCTGGAAGAAATGGACAAATTCCTAGATATGCACAACCTGCCAAGACTGAAACAGGAAGAAATAGAAAATATGAACAGACCAATCACAAGCACTGAAATTGAAACTGTGATTAAAAATCTTCCAACAAACAATAGCCCAGGACCAGATGGCTTCACAGGTGAATTCTACAAAACACGTAGAGAAGAGCTAACACCTATACTTCTCAAACTCTTCCAAAATACAGCAGAGGGAGGAACACTCCCAAACTCATTCTACGAGGCCACCATCACCTTAATACTAAAACCAGACAAGGATGTCACAAAGAAAGAAAACTACAGGCCAATATCACTGATGAACATAGATGCAAAAATCCTCAACAAAATACTAGCAAACAGAATCCAACAACACATTAAAAGGATCATACACCATGATCAAGTGGGGTTTATTCCAGGAATGCAAGGATTCTTCAATATACGCAAATCAATCAACGTGATACACCATATTAACAAATTGAAGGAGAAAAACCATATGATTATCTCAACAGATGCAGAGAAAGCTTTCGACAAAATTCAACACCCATTTATGATAAAATTCCTGCAGAAAGTAGGCATAGAGGGAACTTTCCTCAACATAATAAAGGCCATATATGAGAAACCCACAGCCAACATCATCCTCAATGGTGAAAAATTGAAAGCATTTCCACTAAGATCAGGAACAAGACAAGGTTGCCTACTCTCACCACTCTTATTCAACATAGTTTTGGAAGTTTTAGCCACAGCAATAAGAGAAGAAGAGGAAATAAAAGGATCCAAATCGGAAAAGAAGAAGTAAAGTCACTGTTTGCAGATGACATGATATTATACATAGAGAATCCTAAAGATGCTACCAGAAAACTACTAGAGCTAATCAATGAATTTGGTAAAGTAGCAGGTTACAAAATTAATGCACAGAAATCTCTGGCATTCCTATACACTAATGATGAAACATCTGAAAGTGAAATCAAGAAAACACTCCCATTTGCCATTGCAACAAAAAGAATAAAATATCTAGGAATAAACCTACCTAAGGAGAGAAAAGACCTGTATGCAGAAAATTATAAGACACTGATGAAAGAAATTAAAGATGATACAAATAGATGGAGAGATATACCATGTTCTTGGATTGGAAGAATCAACATTGTGAAAATGACTCTACTACCCAAAGCAATCTACAGATTCAATGCAATCGCTATCAGACTACCACTGGCATTTTTCACAGAACTAGAACAAAAAATTTCACAATTTGTATGGAAACACAAAAGAACCCGAATAGCCAAAGCAATCTTGAGAAAGGAAAACTGAGTTGGAAGAATCAGACTCTCGGACTTCAGACTATACTACAAAGCTAAAGTAATCAAGACAGTATGGTACTGGAACAAAAACTGAAATATAGATCAGTGGAACAGGATAGAAAGCCCAGAGATAAACCCACGCACATGTGGTCACCTTATCATTGACAAAGGAGGCAAGCATATACAATGGAGGAAAAACAGCCCTTCAATAAGTGGTGCTGGGAAAGCCGGACAGCTACATGTAAAAGAATGAAATTAAAACACTCGCTAACACTATACACAGAAATAAACTCAAGATGGATTAAAGACCTAAATGTAAGGCCAGACACTATAAAACTCTTAGAGGAAATCGTAGGCAGAACACTCTTCAACATAAATCACAGCAAGATCCTTTCTGACCCTCCTCTTAGAGAAATGGAAACAAAAATAAACAAATGGGATCTAATGAAACTTCAAAGGTTTTTACAGCAAAGGAAACCATAAACGAGAAAAAGACAACTCTCAGAATGAGAGAAAATATTTGCACATGAAGCAACTGACAAAGGATTAATCTCCAAAATATACAAGCAGCTCATGCACCTCAATATCAAAAAAACAAAAAACCCAATCCAAAAATGGGCAGAAGACCTAGAAGGACATTTCTCCAAAGAAGATTTATAGATTGCCAACAAACACATGAAAGGATGCTCACCATCACTAACCATTAGAGAAATGCATATCAAAACTACCATGAGGTATCACCTCACACCGGTCAGAATGGCCATCATCAAAAAATCTAGAAACACTAAATGTTGGAGAAGGTGTGGAAAAAAGGGAACCCTCCTGCACTGTTGGTGGGAATGTAAATTGATATAGCCACTATGGAGAACAGTATGGAGGTTCCTTAAAATCTAAAACTAGAACTACCATATGACTCAGCAATCCCACTACTGGGAATATACCCTGAGAAAACCATATTTCAAAAAGTGTCATGTACCACAGTGTTCATTGCAGCTCTATTTACAATAGCCAGGACATGGAAATAACCTAAGTGTCCTTCAACAGATGAATGGATAAAAAAGATGTGGCATTATGTGCAATGGAATATTACTCATCCATAAAAAGAAACGAAATTGAGTTATTTGTAGTGAGGTGGATGAACTTAGAGTCTGTCATACAGAGTGAAGTAAGTCAGAAAGAGAAAAACAAATACCATATGCTAACACATATATATGGAATCTTAAAAAAAAATAAAAAAGATTCTGAAGAACCTAGGGGCAGGACAGGAATAAAGATACAGATGTAGAGAATGGACTTGAGGATATGGGGAGGGTGAAGGGTAAGCTGGGACAAAGTGAGAGAGTGACATTGACATATATATACTACCAAATGTAAAAGAGATAGGTAGTGGCACGCAGCTGCATATCACAGGGAGATCAGCTCAGTGCTTTGTGACCACCTAGAGGGGTGGGATAGGGAGGGTGGGAGGGGGACACAAGAAGGAGGGGATATGGGATATATGCATACGTATAGCTGATTCACTTTGTTTTACAGTGGAAACTAACACAACATTGTAAAGCAATTATACTCCAATAAAGATGCTAAAAAAAAAAAAAAATTATTGTGGACCCAGTGCTTGGTAAAGGAGTCTGGTTATTAGTAGGAGTTCATAAATGTAGAATAAAAGAAGGAAGGAAGGAATCTCAAAATCATTAAAACTGGGACAAATGGTGGAAGAAATGCACACATTGTATTTCTCCTTCCAATACTGATTTTGAATGGGGGGAAATGGAGGTGGGAGGAATGTTTAGGAGAATTTTGGTTCATACATGCAAATTATGTTTAATCCTATATTTGTTTATGTGTACTACAGAAGGGTTGTTTAAGGTCTTTTATGTATACAGATTTTATTTCTCACAGTAAATTGCTTTTTTTTTTTTTCTGTCAACAAGACTCAGAGCTTTTGGCTTGCTGGTGAGGACTTGCTTATGTAGACTGCATTTTGATATTTTATGTGTGCAATCAGTTAGTGAATGAATACAATGTGGTGTACTGGAGAGACATTAGACTAAGAGAAATTGTGGGTTCAAGATCCAGCATGGCTTTATGATTTGAAATTACTTTCACATTCTGAGCTTTGCAATTTCATCTGCAAAATGGAGCAGGTTTTTCTGGGGTTTTGTGTGTGTGTAAGGATCAGGTGAAATGATTAACAAAAAGTTGTGTTTTCTTTTTTAAATGCAAAAACATATGTAAATGCTTAAGAAAACATATCTTTATCTTACTGTTATCACAGCATTCATCAGGCTTTGGATTCAAACCAATTTGGTTTCATATTTTGGCTCTTCCATATATGGGACATTGGGCAAATTATTTATTCTCCTCATTTCTAAAAGGAGGAATTTGTGATGGTTAGTCACAGGTGAGGAAGGCTCATCAGGGGTAATAGAATGCACTGTGGCCAAGGAATATGCTAAGCCCTTGGCATACCCCACTTCATTTAATCATCGCTATAGAAGTCTTTCTTTTCCTTTTTCCTTGAAAACTTTCCCCTGCCCCTCAGCTTCCACTGTCTTCCACACAACTATCCTGTGAGAATTCTTACTGTCTCTGGCTGGCAACTAATCCCACTAAGGTGCTAACTGATAATCAATGTGTGATAATGACTGGAGACAGGTGAGCATCCATTTTTTTACAAGTGCCAATTCTGGGAAAATAAATGCGTTAATAGGCCATAAAAAAAAGAATACTGTAAAAATCACCTGAAATCCTAATACCTATTGATGGCCCCATTTAAATATTAACAAACTATTTTCTTTTTGTTTCTTTTATTAAGGTTTTTGGAGAAAAATATATACATGTAACTTCTCAGTGTATTGGCCAGAAAATCACAGTTGTAAAACTGGCATTTCTTTTATGCCACAAAAATAGTAATATCTGCATTATATTTGAGGAGGTTGCAACGTGGAAATCATTTTCTAACCTTTCATCCTAAAATTAGAAAAGTATTTAAAAGGAATAAAACCTGTATGGCAGAAAAACTGGTCATAATAATAGTTAGTAATATCTAATATTTTTGAGAATTTATTTTATGTTATAAACTGTAATTAGCACTTTATGTGCATTATCTAATTGATGCTCACAAGGTTGCCAAGATCTGGGTATTGTTTGAAGAGATGAGGAAACCAAGACACAAGGAGGATGAACAACTTGCACAGGCTCATGCCGACAAGTGGTGGAGCCAGATCAAAACCCAGGCTGGCTGGCTTCAGAGCCTGTTCCATTAACCATATGATCCTCTGGGATTATTGGGAAAGGTCGTATACCTGCTGCTCCTTCAATCCTATCATGAAAACTGGATCTGGAAGCTGGGATTGTAAGCAAACTCATATCTAGGCCAAATTGGATGGGGTTATTAATAATATATTGGGTATCCTTCTAGTGACCGAAATCTAGTATAAGGGATTTACTTTTCATATTTTCATGTATAAGTAGAGATAGTGAAATCATGCTGTCATTTGGTTAAGTTGCCATACAAATTTTACTTTATATCCGTAAAAGGTATCTTTTACTGATATACTTTTATGAATATAAACCGATCTGACACCATAAGGTATTTACCCAACTTGATTGGCACAAAGACTATGAAAACTCTATATACTTATGGTTTTCCCCCAATTTCTACAAAAATATGTCTTTCACTGATTAAATATACTGATAATAAAATGGGAGACTCTAGAACTGAAGGCAGAAATTGTGTTGTCTAACAGGAAAAAAAATAAAGCTGTGAGGGTAAATATTCTAGAACCTTGAATGCATATATTTATTTTGACTTCTCCCATCTTAGTTCTAAATATAAAATCTACATTGTGATTTTGCACTTAAATGAAAGGCATGAAGTTTGACAATTGTTTTCTTCTCATTTCAGCTGGAAAGTTACTACCATGACATCTCTAGCAATAAGCACCCTTGGGAATTGCAGAGTCCATTTGTCGCATCAGAACATCAAGTAGAACTTGGGCTCGTGGCAAGTATGTGTTGGTGTGTGCATGTGGCTGTAATATGGATTTACCTTGTGCCTAGGTCAACAGATATAACTCAACTGACATAAGTGACTTGACTAATTTTTTGTGTGTATTTTTTAAAGTTAAATACCCTGAGTAACTTATATTCCAATCTGATGTCCAATCAATTGGTGAATTTACCTTAATTAAAATGTTCTCATATAATCTTCAGGGAAGGGATATGAGGTTTTTCATCATAATGCATACTAAGGACTCACAGTTTCAATATTTTTTATATTTAGTAAATGTCAATAAATCTATGGCATGTAAAAGGGCACTGCTAACATGGCAACTATTTGAGTTCTATACTTTGTCAAATATATGTACCTCTTAATTCAATAATCCTTAAAGGCAATGCTCATTGTGGTTTCCCATTCAGGATACCTGACCTTTCCTTAATGTCAGACATCATTTTCCGCTAGCAAGGGAATAAAATATATTATTTATATAAAGCTAATAATTATTTGGGGAAAATAAATATCACATGGAGGTAATAATGGTAAAAAGATGAGCACTTATTCATCTTTCTATCATGCCTGTGAGCTTATATATCATTGTCCATATTTCTTCTGCTTGGATATCATGGTCCAAAATATTAAAAAAAATAACATACACACAAAGGGTCAACATTTACCTAATCATTATTTCAGAGCCTAACTATTAGCACCAATTAATTCCAGAACTATCCATTTTACTTGCAAATGTGAATTATCTCTTCAAGATCTATTGTCTTTAGCATTCCTGCATACTTCTTATTATTCAGGGCAGTTCCATACTATGTGATATTTTTTTTTTTTACGAAATTAAATGAGGTATGAGTATATGGAAAGTAGAGGTTTAAATGTCAAAAATCCTCCCCTTTTCAATTGATGCTTGGTTTGACTTAGATGTAAAGTAAAATACTCATTATAATCAAATATTTATTGAGAGCATACAAGTTACCAGGCATTGTGCCAGGTGGTGTGGGGCTTGAAAATAAGTTTAAGAAATGGTTCTAGCACTCATGGAGTGTATGGTTCAGTAAGGTATGTACTTATCAACCAAATTAATCTATGTTGTTAGACTTTAAAATGTTAGTATCAACAGTTATTAATATGTGTTCTGAGTTCCTCAAAAACATCCTCTGAGCAACGCTTATGTGTTTTCTCGAATGCACGCAGCAGGTAACAATAATGCAGAACTTAAACACGTTTTTGCACTTCTACAAGGTGCAGATGTTACCCTCCGAAGGTGTGAAAGGGTTCTTTTCAGGACATGATTAGCATACACTTGTTGACTGATACATCTGCTGGCAGCCGGTAGTGGTGAGGATCAAGTATGCCATGTGCTAACAGCTTTTTTTTTTTTTTTTTTTTTTTTTTTTTGCGTTACGCGGGCCTCTCACTGTTGTGGCCTCTCTCGTTGGAGAGCACAGGCTCCGGACGCGCAGACTCAGTGGCCATGGCTCACGGGCCCAGCTGCTCCGCGGCATGTGGGATCTTCCCGGACTGGGGCACAAACCGGTGTCCCCTGCATCGGCAGACGGACTCTCAACCACTGCACCACCAGGGAAGCCCTGCTAACAGCTTTTATGTGTTTAGATGATAATGGCATGGTATAATAGGAAAGATCCATTAATTTGACTAAATTTGAAAGATACCCCAGTTTAAAATAATAGTTTCTGACTTAAGGATATCTAAATTCTCTAGATAACTAACCCCTGGAGTGTACTTTAACTCTGATCAAGGAAAATATCTTAAATATTTTTGGATTGAATTTAGATAAATTAGAGTTGGAATTCTCTGCTTGTTCCCCTGCAGTAGAATATTTTCCAAGGAAAAGTGCACACGTGTTAATATAAAAATGTATGACCTCTCTTTTCCTTAATCGACTGTGACCTACAGATGTCATGAGCCAGGCAGTGTATCCCATGTATTTCACTCAGTGGCCTGTGACAATTTGAGAAATCTGTTTGAATTAATCCCCGTTGGGTCAGTATTTGAGATTATCTTCTGACTCTGTTTTTCTGTAAAACATCAGCATATTTCAGATACTTTTGTCATCCTCATCATGATGATGAGATGCTAAACATGGTCAGAAAAATTCATATTTTAATACTCTTTAATATTATGATGTTCTAGTTTATTAGCTTAGAAACTAAAAAGCTTCTTGGATGAGCAAAAATATTGTCATTTATTTAAGAGCAATTTAATCAAAATAACAATTTTCTATTTTACTTTGACTCAGATTAAAAACTGATCATCAGGAACATAAAGAGCAAAAGAAGAGAATGTGCACTAACACAGTTGTCAGATAACAAATAATCTGTAAAGATCAGAATTTCTAGAGCAATGTAATAATGTGCTGGTAACTACAATGTCTCAGGCGAAACAGAATAGGAACATGTTACAGTGTGAACCTGACAAATTTTCTCTCTGATTCTCTTAAGCTTGGAAAAATAACAGTTGCTTAAACCACAAACGCCTATCACCTCAAAGTTTCAAAGTGGAAAATAAATAGGCACCTAAAAAACGGTTCGTGGTTTGGGCAGGTTTGATTAAATCAAATTACTTTAAAGTTGCCTTTTATATTTAGAACTTTCACTTCCAAAATATGATGCTGCTGAAGCAGGCATATGGGGCTAAAATATCTTAGCTAACAGAATCTCCATCTAGCTTTCGGAGGAGTATTTTGCATTAAATTTGAGGTTACAGGTCCTCCAAATAAGCCACCTTGGAAGCATATTTAAGGAGCAAATTTAAAGACTGTATAACAGAGACTATTAACTGCCCAGCTAATACACAGTATCCTCCTCTTCCTAAGTAACAGAATCCCTACATTATTGGGAACAGTGATGTGTCTATCTACAGATTACCTATCAGCCCCTTTTCAAAGTAGGAGATACAAATATGAATCTTTTGGTGTGTGGTGGTGGTGGTGAGGCTCTGAGAAGAAGGCAATAGGATGATTCCACAGGCCCTTTTCCTCTTTCCTCCTCTAGTGCTTGGAAAAAGAACATAATGGTTAGAGCTTCAGTGCTATCTTGCAAACATAAGGCAACCTTAAAGAAGAGAAGCTAACATTCAGGTGGCAGAGCAGAAAGACAGCAGGAACCCATGGATGACTCATGACTATGCTGCTGCCATTCTGCTCCTGGGCAGACCACCTCCAGGATGCTTCTGCATGAAAAAAGACATTAGCTGGCTTAAGCCACTGTTTACTGGGTTTTACACTATAAGTAACCAAATCCTATCCTAATATAGATTGATAGATTCTCTATAGATCATGTAAAATATTCTTTACTAGCAAATAACAAAGGAAATGTAAATTTTATTTAAATAGTCCAGCTAAAGGGCAGAAATATAAAATGATAATTAAGTACATCTGCACTTTCTGATGTTTTGAGTCAGTGCAGTGTCTAATAGTGTGTGTATAGGAAGGGAGGCTGTATTGTGTGGATATAGATATTGGAATAGAGGTGATTCTTACTCCTGGGTAGTTAGCCATGTTAAAGTATTAGAATATTGTTCTCTCCACTCTATCCAAGTGGAAAGATGTGATGTTTACCTTGGCTAACTACTAAATCATCTTTTTAAGGTATGCCTAACCAGTACAGTTTCAATATTATGAATTCATTTTACAATAGGTTTTCCAGGATATTATGAAAACATTTTTACATAGAAATTATAGTTCACGAAAGTAGACATTATGAGGGGGAAGTAGAGATAGAAAAAAAGGAGACTTATTTATTGCTTTCAGTAAACTTCCAATCTAGTTCTGAGGCTTAATTTTTAGCTTTCTGTTAGGGATGATAGGTTGGCTTGACTTTTACATTTACAAAGGCCTGAGATTTAAGATAAAACCAGGTTTCATTTTCAGGGGGTAACAAAATTTGATGTTTCCTTTGTTTTTTACTGCTAGAATTTTTCTTAACATTTGAGTTCTGACTCCCTTCCAATGAAAAGTGTCAATTTACCCTTCTTTGGATTAAAATGATAGCCACCTAACACGAAGCCATTTCGGGTACGGTCTTCCCCTCTAAAGCTTACTGTGAGGATGTGTTGGTACTGAGTCTCTTCTGAAAAGGAAAAGGTTGGAAATTTGTGGTTTCCTATAAATGCTCCTCACTCTACTTTCAGTAAGAAGTAGTAGTCTTGTTCTTATCTGGGACACAACTTTCTAAAAGCCTTTTTGTTTTTTTTTATAGAGTCTATAGATTGTTTCCAAAAAGTGATTTAGCCACCAAGGTACAGGGTTAGGTGGGGGCCATCAAACTGCTTCCCTGGGTTGTTCAAATCTAACACTGAGCAAGATAATAGCTCAAGAAGCAGCTAATGGCCCTTGTCCACAGTCCTGAGGGCATGTACCAGGCTGACCCATACATTTTAACCAGTCTTTGTATCGATTCACAACTCTTTCAAAGTTTAAAACTGGGCTAAGTTGTATACAAGAGCAAAGTCATAGAACAATGATCATTTAACATACAGAGGGCATGACATTTGATTATATCTAAGCTTCTTCAAATGCCAGGAAGAATCTGAAGAAAGATATTTGATATTGACTTTTAAACGGTCCACATAGATAAAATTAATAAATCTTATTAAAGTTTATTTTAAGGATATTGATTTTAAAGGTGAAATGCACCCACAAAAAAAGTCCCACAATAAAGGCTAATGTGTAAATTCCTTTAAAATCCTAGTTACTGTAATTATATGGAGCATTTTACAAGCAACTTGGGACTTCTTTGGATAGATGGCTGAAATTTAATCATTTTCTGGCACAGACTGCTTTCCTTTCCCACCTCACATTTCCAGAGCATTATTTCTAGGGCAGACCTGTTCAGATAGTGAACCTTTATTATCACATTTGATCTGTCTTTGAGCACTTTCCAAAAGAAAGGCTTCCACAGATCTCCTAGAAGATAAAGGAACAGGATGATTTTTCTCAATAGCACATGTTCATCCTCCCGCCCCATTCCATTCTCAGCAAACTTAATTCAGCTCTACAGTCTGGATTTTATAATCATACGGAGCATTATGTATGAAATGCATAAAACATCGATGTGCTAATGCTGCCACCAGAGACTATCTGATAAAGAAGTAAGCATATCCCTTTGTACTCTTAGGGCATAAGTGTTTGCCCTGAACCTCTTTATAAAAACAACTCATTTCATTTCTAAGCATTTTGGGTTTTATTTGTATTAAGTAGCCTAGGTCTGCCAGTCTGCTGAAGGGAAATCTGAGTTTGATGTAGTTTTTTAGGCAAGGGTAACTGGAAAAATAATCACAAATGATGAATGTGAAAATTAAGCTACCTCTAGAGTTTATGTTTTACAAGTATGAAATCGATCAGTTAATCTCCCAGCTGATTTAAAACATATCTGATTATTTCTGATGGTTCAAGATGTGATGGTCTGAAAGTCTTAATAGAATTCTTAGACTTACTTTTATTAAAACCTGAGGATCTGAAGATATAACTGTCTGGATTGATTACTATATTTCTGCTGTGGAGAAAAATAACAGCCCTGAGTGACTGCTTGCTGTTCACATCTTCATTAATGTGCTTAATATATTTCTGTCCCTAGAGAAAATTAATTTTTTACTTCTTTTGTATTGTAGTTTCACTTAAACTTAGATTCTTTGAACATAGTTGGATGGTAGTGTGACATCTGAGTCCCAGAGATCAATTGATAGTTGTTAAAGATCATGAAGAATGGTCCATTAAAACAGTTAGTATATGACAAATAACAACGTTTGTGTTTAGTGTAGAAATTTATCAACTAGACAGAGCACTTATTCCTGAGACCCGAATGAAAGTCTACTTGAACCAACTTATTAATCAGTCAGTGCCGTAGTCTTAACAGACTGTCTTATTAAAGAGCTCTAGATATATTAAAATTGAACTCTAATGTGATAGATACTATCCCTGAACCAAAATCACAAAGCCCACAATTATTACTGAAGACTAAAATCTATGAAAAAGAAAAGTAAGCTTTTTTCTCCCTAGGACTGAGATGTTTTGCCTCAAATCTTTGCCTCTGATTACTTACAATATAGTGCCTACCATGAAATGTCTGCCTATGTGGCCCATTCTTCTCCCACTCTCTGTTTAAAGCAGGATCATACACCAAGATATCATGACAAACTCAAGGACACAGTGATCTCTCCACCTGCATGTATTTATATAGACCACACTGCAGAATCTTTAATTTATAAAGATTTTCAGGGAAAAAATGAAGCACTACCAAGGGAAAAAAAAAAGGAAAGATTGCTCTGGCTGGCAAGTGGTATTAATTCTCAGCAAGATGCTTTGAGCTTAGAAGGAATCATCACAGCTTTCTATCCCCTGTGGAGTCTGTGAGGGTAGACATCCTTAAGAGCTGTGAGTCATGGGGTTGAGCACTCATGACAACTGCGTTGAATATCATCTCAAACGACAATGTCAACCAGAGAGTATTGATTGTCTGGAAGTGCTGGGTAGAGAAGGATGCTTGAGGCTAAGTTTAAGCACAGCAAGAAAGAAAGCCATAATAAATTAGTGACATCTGCACGAGGAGAGTTTAGGGTCATAATGGAAGAGAAGTCTCAGCTTTTAACCTCGGCAACCCACTTCTGGCATGATGTTGACCTTTGCTTACCCGAGAGGGAAAGTGTGCACATTTCAGTAAACAACCAATAGTTGCTTGATGTGATCAGTAGCCCTTCTGGTAGAAAAGTGCCAGGTAATCAGCAATTAAATGGTTTACCAAACGCCTGTGGTGACCTAGGTGAGAATCTTTTTTGATTTCTTCTCAAGGTTTTAACACTTGATATCTGGAATTAAGCACAATAGTACTGAAAGAGACCCAATTCCAGTCTTCCACAAAGTGCAGAAATCTTTTAAAAAACACCTGTAGACTTTGGTCTCTGCCAATATAGCTACTGTAAAGGGAAACATTCCCTTCTAAGGCAGTCTTCTTTTTCTTGGATAGTCTATTTCTTAAAAAGAGTTCTTTTGTGGACTGAGTTGAAATTGACCTTCTGGTAAATTTGACATTGTGGTTGTGGATCTATTCTGTTGAAGAAAACAAAACAATTCTGCGCTCATTTCCACCTGAAAAGTCACCAAATATTCACCCAAATAATATAAAAACTCTCTTTACAGTTTTTGTTGTTGCTATTGTTGTTTAAACAACTCATCCTGCTTCTCAAACTTCCTGTGGCCAAAACAAGGCATTTGAACTTTTGCTTTAAAGTTTCTTCACCTCTTTCTCAGAATTCATCTAGTTATATCAGAAAA
Organism: Grampus griseus; assembly: GCF_964374135.1. NCBI lineage: Eukaryota > Metazoa > Chordata > Mammalia > Artiodactyla > Delphinidae > Grampus > Grampus griseus. The sequence continues at coordinate 112,548,952 of NC_139017.1, forward strand.
TGGGGGTCTTGTTTGGCAACATATTTCATTCTCCAAAACTACATTCAATCTATTATCAAATTCTCTTGATATTTCCTCTGAAATGCCTTTGAACCTCTCTTTTTTATTCAATCTCTACCCTCTCCACTTGAAGCCAAATGACCTTTAATCTCTTGCCTCTTCTACTGCAATTGCCTCTGAAGTAGATCCCCCATCACCTCTAGCCCCTTTCTAATACATGATCCAAACAATTTGTAAAAAAGCAAATCTACTTACCTTTGTGCTTAAATTCTTCTGTAGCTTTTCCTGGCACTTAGAATAGGAGACTTAATGTTACTCTAAAGGGGCTACAACAATCTGGCTCCATTTTTTTTTCACACCGTTCTTTCTTATTCATATATATGCCCTAATCACCCTTTCTTCTTTCCATTCCTCAGTTTTACCAAGCTCTTTTCCACCTTAGGGGCCTTGATTATGAGACTGCATTTGCTATTCACTACTTGGAATGAAGCCTGCCACCCCCCAACCTTTATTTGATTTAAAGGTTGCTTCTTCAGAGAGCCTCCCTTGACAATATGCTTCATCCCAATTAGATCAGATCAGTTTATTTTTTTTTATTGTAGTGTTCCCTTTCTTATCACTACTTATTATCAAAGGTTTGTTTGTGTGATTATTTAAAGTCTTGTCTCCTCTTGACTTTAAAGTCCATTAACAAAGGGATAAAAGATTAGTTTACTTTTCATTTTCTCTGTTTATCTAATACTAAGCACAGTGCTTGCCACTGGGTGTCAATAAATATTGGTTGAAAGATATCCATATCCATTACTGATTATATCTCCCCTTAGTCTTCTCTTTGCTAGGCCAAACACTTTGGTTCCTATACTATTCCTCATAGGACATAGTTTTTAAATCCCTCTCCAACTTGGCCACATATTTTTTGACACATTGTGTTTTTCAATGTTCTCCTTTAAATATAGAAGACTAATTGCAATATGCTAGATGTGATCTAATAATTAGAGAATTTAATGGGACTAGTCTTTTTTTTTTTTTTTTTTTGCAGTACACGGGCTTCTCACTGTTGTGGCCTCTCCCGTTGCAGAGCACAGGCTCCGGACGTGCAGGCTCAGCACCCATGGCTCACGGGCCTAGCCGCTCTGCGTCATGCGGGATCTTCCCAGACCGGGGCACAAACCCGTGTCCCCTGCATCGGCAGGCGGACTCTCAACCACTGCGCCACCAGGGAAGCCCCGGGACTATTCTTTTCAATGTCTTTCTTACAATGTCTATTAATTTAGCCTAAAGTTGTGGGTATGTTTTTTTAGCAGCCGGATCTCACCATTGGTGCATATTAAATTTATGATTAACTAAAATCCATAAATCTTTTTCTTTCTAAGTTTCTTAGCTAGAGAGTTCCACTTAAAGTTGTGCATTTCATTTTTTTTAATGATTTACAGAATTATCACTTATCTTGTATCAAGTTATATTTCTTATTGTCATATACGGTATTATCATTTTCAGGTTTGTTTCATGTGTAATCTGGATAAGCATGTTTTCTTTGATCATGTGCAACAGAGAAAAGGCAAGTACCAAAAATAGAACTCTGTGTTTTACCCCTTCCTCATCCTCAGGTAGGGGTCAGGATCCACACTACTTTGTTCATAATTATACATGTATATATACATATATATATACACACTATATTACATTATACATATTATATATAATTATACATATTGTATAATATAATGTATATATAATATAATTCATATATGTTTTAATAAGCTTACTTAATAAGTTTTTAAAATATGTTGATAAAAATGTAGTAGTCCATCCAAATATAAAGTCAAAAGCATTTTATTTCCTTAGTTTTGAAATGAGTGTTGTGCTTCAATTATTTTAACGTTAATTAAAAACAAAAAAGTTAAAATTGTTAAAGTCTAATAATAACTGTATCTTATGAACTTTAGCTATATATATTTACATAAAGATGAAAAGAATAATTCTAAAGACTTTGACCTAGAAGGCCTAGAAGACAAAATGGTAACTGGATCTTACTTTCCTCTTTAGTTATTGACTTATTCTAAGAAATAAAATTAATGGATGGAATACCAAAAAAACTTGTGATAATTTGACTCATGATTATTTTAGTCTTTATAGAACCATTCACTAGGAACATTCATTATTCAAATTCCATTCAGAAAAGCATTTGCTGGGCTCCATTTCTGTGATCAGCCTGGTAGAAATGTTACTCTCAAAGGCAGGTTGATACATTGGCCTGTTGGGATCTGTGGAGGAGAAATGGATGGAATTCTTCTAGTTTGATGAGAAATTTGCATATTTCACAGCTTCTTATCTACGAAGCACCCTATTTAAAAAATCTTGTTTTATATTTATAATTATATTGTTCTGGTGAGCCATGGCAGGATGTGGAGATGTAAAAAAAATGCTATTGGGTTTACCAAAGAAATTTAAGTCTGGAAACTGCTCTCAAAAGCTTTTTCAAACAAACTTGCAAACAACTTTATAAACTGATGGGAGATAAAATGAATGTTATATGCAACAGAAGTATGGAAGTAGGAGAAAAAAAGACAGAGAAGATTAGAGTAGTTAAGTACACGAGTTATGCTCAATATTACGACTGCAGTAAGAAGAAAACATGTAAGAGAATTTCTTTTGTAATTTTTTTCTAATATAAATCTAATTTTATGTTATAGAAATGTTATTAGGTATATTTCCCAGATAATAAAAGAAACTCTGGATTGATAGTGCCCTACCACTGCTATCATTACTAAAATGGTTACCTCTGCAACTACTACTATGTTAGAATAGACACCGTTTATTGAACTAACTTATGTGTCTATGGATTCACAAAGATTATTTTTTTATATCATTTATTTTATCTATACAAAAACCATATGAAGGGCTTCCCTGGTGGCGCAGTGGTTGAGAGTCTGCCTGCCGATGCAGGGGACATGGGTTCGTGCCCCCGTCTGGGAAGATCCCACATGCCGCGGAGCAGCTGGGCCCGTGAACCATGGCCGCTGAGCCTGCACTCCGCAACAGGAGAGGCCCAGCAGTGAGAGGTCCCGTATCGCAAAAAACAACAACTACAACAACATATGAAGTAGGTATTAGTAAATGTCAGTATTCTGCCCATTTTACAGATGAACATGAGGCTTGGGGGTTAAAAAACTTGCTTAAAGTCTCACAGCTTATAAATAGCAGAACCAGAAATGGAGTATAAATCTTTCAGGTTCTAAAGGTGCATTCTTAATTTTTAAACTCTATTGAAGTAAACTTTTTGTTTACCCAAATTAGGTTCTTACAATAACATTTATTAATCAAAGACTTGCCAGATTTTGACTTCACTCTTTCTCTTCGTGGAATAATAAAGGGTCATAGTATTGCCAAGATGCAGAGTAATCAGCATTACTGTTGAAAGATGTAATAATTGATGTAAAAGGTAGTTCTGGACTCTCATTGATTAATATTAATAAGTTAACTCATCACTTATTATATATATAATTATATATATATATAAGATATATTTTCATAATTTGATACTATTATTGACCGTATTCATAACCCAAAACACAGATATCAAGAAACATAAAAATAACAGTGATTTCATTAAAGGCATCCATGTTCTTTAGAGGTGGAGAGTGCAAATTTTATTGCAAATATGATTTTGGCAAATTAACTATAAGCAGTCATTAGAATCTGGAAAATTTAATAATGTAAATGTGAAAATATACTTCATTTAGGTATGTGTATATATTCATGATACTATCTTGGAGTGTCTTCATTAAAATGTATACCTTATTGAAAATATATATATATATGTGTACATGCAATCATGCCATGTTTCATAAACACATGATTATATTTTAAACACATCCAGCTATACATATATAAATAAATATGCAAGCAGACCCCCTACTTACAAATGGTTGTGTTTCAAATTTTTTTAAAACAGTTACGCTTTTAAGTCAGTAACTACAATTTATATATTTAATCCACAATGCCTGAAGTAGTATCTTAAGTGCTATTTAAGCTAAACCCAAACACCCTGTGCAGTATTGTTTCTAGAGGTAAACTTAATTTCATTTAACAACAAGTCTTAATAAGATAGTTATTGTCCCACAGACTATGCTAGATGTTAGCAATACAAAGTACAATTCTCAGGAGATTAATAGTCTAGTACGGGATAGAGAAAAGCAAATCAATCATCCAAGTTCAGAGGGATACAGTGGTGTGGTAACACAAAGGTGTGCCATCATAATCAGATGAAAAACCAGTAGAACTTCCAG